>NC_045427.1:452413479-452784984 GCF_902635505.1 Sarcophilus harrisii
AAGCCCCCAACTCAATTTCAAACTGGGAATTTCTAAAGTCAATCTATAACCTGGTTAGACATACAATGTCAGAGTCAGATTTAATAAACATTTATTAAGCAGCTAGTATATATTAGGCACTATGACAATGCTACACTTAAAAAACAAATGCATGACAGTCCCTGCCTTCAAGGAGCTCAGAATTTAGAGAAAACATTAAAGCTGAAAGTTGGGGGAGCAAGAGATTGGGGGAACATGGTGAAATCCTGCAAGTTTATTGGAAAATAAATCTGAGGAGATAAGAATTTCTTAATGATGTGTTTCTGGTTGTCCATGAAGTTCAGAAAAGCAACTCTATGAAGTGAATTGCCAAGCTGGATATCTGAACAGAACTTCTAGATATCTACTTCCCATCTTTTCCAACCAGAGAGAGGGAGGGATTTCAGGGACAGGGAGTGAAAAGGAAGTGTTTGAATGCTGACCTCATTTTCTTCTAGTCCTTGTCAATTATATTTCAATACACCCACAGACTTAGTTTAATCTTGGTGAAACCTGGTCCTCTGAAAAGAGAGGTCAGGCACTTTTTCATACTCTCTGACTCCTGCCTCCACTCAGGAGCCCCAAAGAAAACTACTTAAAGCTTAAATTTGGCTCATCTAGGGTCTTCCCAAAAAGAGAAACAAAAAAGTACTCATTGTACCAAATATATCAGGTATAGGAAAGTTCCTTTTATCCTCTACACAAAAAATACATAAGCACACATTGACAATAAAAATAAACAAGTAACGATAATAGCTATTGTAATAAATGTACTCTCTCTCCTGCCATGTAGGTTAAGGCTTAGAGATCAAGACATTAAATAGATTGTGGAACTACTAAATAGGCTTTTTATAATTTATATTGACTCTGTACTATCCAATCAAATCCAGATCCATTTTTTCTAGCAAACTAGGCAATAGATGGGGAGCATTCTCCTGCAGGTAGTTTTCTTCTCTTGAGTTGCCAGTCACTTCTAACTGAAAAACCCAGGTGCTCTTGAACTCTCAAATATATGAGGCTGCCTCCCAGGCTGGACATATCTATCTTGATTTCATTATCCAATCACCTGTGCGACTATAAGAAAGAGACATTAAAAAAAAAAAAAAAAAAAAATAAGGCAGATGGAGGCCCAAGAGCCAGACTCTCCTTATCTACAATTCTACATCCCCAGTTCTTCATGCCATATATGAATAGTTTGGCATTTGTCCCAGGATGCTAGAAAATTAATAGCTCTTTCCCATACCTCATGAGAAGCCCAAGGATGCCAAGCTATTTGCCACACGTTCCACAGAAAAGAAGGAAGAGATAAAATGCAGAAAATGCAGACGCTATGTCTCATTTTTAACTCCTGGCAGCTGAGGGAAGGGAGAAAGAGGAAGGAAAATGATCAAACCTAGGGTTTGAGGTGCCATCCAAAGTACCCTCTAACTACTGAGCCACATGTTTCATCAGAAATGTCTAGTGTGCAGGCTCACTATTATATAGGGTGCAAGTCAACCACTAAGCTCTTTCTGAATTGGATCACACATTTTCCCCAAAGTAGTCACGGGACAATGCTTGTATACTCACTATGGAATGTCCTCTATGTAAGTGCACCCTCATATTACTCTCTGGGGTGTAACAATTGTTACATTAATAGAGGGCTAGCTTGGGGAGGATCATGGGACAAGCCAGGTTAGATGAGATATATAGCTAGGAAGAAGAGTTTGAGAAATTTAATCTGGGACTAGATGATTTTAATTTATATTTTTAACGATCCTCATCTAATATATTATTTATGGATTTGTTTTTATTTTCAAATGTTTTCTCGCTGTTGAACAAAATAGATATTTTTAATCCAAATTACCAAGCAGATTCAGAGTCTAGGTAAGGTTTTAAGGCTAAGGACCTCAAGTTCATGTTCAGTGATGAGGAAGTTAAGAAGGAAATAAGAGATGAAAGCCTTCTGTGCCAAAGACAAAACTCCTCTGTATCAGTTCCAAGGAAGAATTGGAGTCTCTAGGAAATTGGCTGAAAGCAGAGAAACCAAAATCCCTAGTGAGTCAGCCAGTACAAATGCATGTGGTCCCACTATATCTAGCCTGTCCCAGATTCCAGACTATGTTTCATACCTTATCCACAATCACCTCAGCCTGCTCCTTCCCATTAATCCTGCTCTAGTTCCCTCTGGACCACCAGAACTTCTGAAACTGTCCCCTTGTTCACCTAATCCACCTAGCTTTTGCAGAAGTTCTGAGAATGGGCTGTCTTGATCAGTGAGTCAGCCAACATCACTGAACATGGCTGACTATATATTTAGCCAGACTCAGACATCAAACCATGCTTTATTTCATTCAGCTATTCACCTCAAAGCACCTCCTTGCCCAACAAGCAATCACACTATCACTCCCTTTCTACCCTCAATTCTCACCCTTCCGTGTATATGTATCCTTGCAGCTTTCAGGGTTGATGTCAGTAAGTAATGGCATAATGTCCAGATAGGCCACTGTCCTTGCATTAGTGAGGAACCCTTAGACTTAGTCTTCTACATACCATTCTTATAGGTTAAGGTGATCTTAGGCTTCATTAAAAGAAGTGTGATATCCATAGCAAAGGAAATGATAGTTCTGTTTGCCCTTTGTCCTGATTAAAACATATCTGAAGCATCTTTTATGGTTCCTTTTGCAGGGTTTTATAAATTTATTTTTGCTGCTTTCTTTTAGTTGTTATATCACCATTATTTCTTCATATATTCCTCCCCTAAGCAATGAACCATACCTTGTAACAAAGATTTTAAGAGAGAGAGAAAGAGACAGATAGAGGGAAAGAAAGAAACAAAGAGAAAGAGAGGGGGATGAAGGGAGGGAGGGAGAGAGGGAGAAGAGAGAGAGAAAAGTTAGGCAAAACCAACTAACATATCAACTATATCTGATAGGAGATACCTTCTCAACTCAAACTTGGTCATTCTAATTCTATATTGTTTGGTTTCACTGTATTACCCTTTCTGTTTACATTGTTATATTTAACTTATTGTGTATCTAATTTATATTTTAATATATTTAACATCTACTGGTCATCCTGCCATCTAGGGGAGGGAGTGGGGGGGGGGTAAGAGGTGAAAAATTGGAACAAGAGGTTTGGCAATTGTTAATGCTGTAAAGTTACCCATGTATATATCCTGTAAATAAAAGGCTATTTAAAAAAAAAAGACATTGTTATATTTAAAGACTGGTTTTTCTGATTTTCTTCACATAAGTCTCTGTGTCTCTAAATCCTTCATATTCTTACAGAGCAATAATAATCCATTACATTCATGTATCACATCCTGTTTAGCTATTCTTCAATTGATAAGTTCCTATTTGGTTTCTTTTATGTGTGGTGTGATTTTTTTTTTCAAATACCAGGTATTTGTTTTTCTGTCTCCCACTTCTCTACACTCCTATGAGGAAAAAATAGAGAACCTTTAGAACAAATAAGCATAATCAATCTAAAAATGTTCCAATGGTGTCCATGTCCAAAAATGGGCATTTCATCCTTCATGGTGTATCCATCACTTATGTCATGAGGTAGATAATATTCTTCATTATGAGTCCTCAACACATTATTGACAATTGTGCTAATCAGATTTTTTCATAACTGTTCTTTTTTCAATATTGATATTATTATAATTTAAATTGTTTTCTTGATTTGGTCCACTTAACGTTATATGAATTCATACAAGTCTTCACGGGTTTCCCGGAAATTGGCTCTTTTTTTCTTTTTTTCATGGAATTCAATAGTATTAACTACTTACATACTGTGTGTCTAATATAGAATTATATACCATAATTTGTTCAGTCATTTTACAATTGATGAGTACACCTTTCGTTTCAAGTCCTTTGCTATCACAAAAAGAGATGCTGTAACTATTTTTGTGCCTATAGGATCTTTCCACTTTCTTTGATTTCTTTGGAATGTAGGCCTCGCGGCGATACCACTGGGGACACGCACAATTTAGTAACTTGAGGGGTCTGTCTCAAAATTGCTTTCTAGAGCGGTTGGACCAGCTCTACCGGTATGCACCTCGCCAGTCTTTGCAACAGTTCTTTCCTTTTTAACAGCGTGGCCAGTTTGACGGATGGTGAGCTAGATCCCGAAGGATGTTCCAATTTGCATTTTTCTAAGTACCAATGATTGGTTAAGAGCATCGTTACGGGCAGCCTAGGTGCCTTCCCTTTGGAATCGCCTAGTTGCGAGCACTGCTTCCCAGCAGAGACACTGACAAACCGAAGCGGTGCTCCGAGGAAGGCAATGCGGTTGGTGAAGAGCCTTGGCAAGCTTGCCCGTAGGCGGGCTGGATGAAAGAAAAGATGCCAGAGAAGACGAGATCTGTACCAGCAGCGACACTGTGCTTTCTGTGCTCTTCTCCTCTCACGGACCATTAGTCCGCGTATGATCTTAGGTCCCTTTCAGCCCTGAAATTCTCTCAAGTTCCTTCCAGCTGTGACTGCCTGGGCTCCAGAGCACCTTTCACTCCCAACATTTATGTTCTAGGGTCCTTTTCAGGGCTATCATTCTGCTTCCTCAAGTCCGTTCTAAAGCCAACATTCCATGTCCGAACCAACTTTAAAATTCTATATCCCACCGTCCTTTCCATCCCTAATACTGGGGGATCGCCGGATTCTGCAATGGCTAGACCAACGCCCCTTCTCCTCCAGCTGACTACAAGTCCCAGCGTGCACTATGCGGACAGAGCCCTGGAGGAGAGGGCTGGACTATGTTGACAGAGAACCAATCACTCATCAAACGAGAGATGAGGGGCGGCCTCTCCAGTTTCCAATTGGCTGACAGGCTCCGGGGCGGGGCCAGAACGCGGCGTTTGGTGGCGGGGGCCCGGTCTGAGGTAGCGGACCGAGCGAGTGGAGGCACTGCGCCGCCACTGCAGGCCCTGCCCCAGCGCCCGATGGCTGCGACCCCGTAGGAGCGGGGAGTTTAAGTGCTTTTTCTCTCACGACATAGCCCTCATGGAGGAACCGAGCGGCCTCTACCTGACATCCACCCGCCTGCTGAGCCTCACCCAGCGGTAACCCGAGCCGGGAGGGGCGGGGCTGGGGGCAGGGCTGATGGGGAGGGGGGTATGGGGGCGGGACAAAGCGAAGGGGCGGGGTCCGCCTTCTTGTCCCAATCTGCGGGGCTGCTTCCTGAGTCCAGTTGTCCCCGCTTTCTGTTCTGGCGTTCAGAACTTGCTTGTTTCCTCCTCTTCCTTATTCCGTGCTGCCCTTCCTGTGCTTCTCTGCAGCCTGAGCGAGATCTCTAGCTAGGGTTGTGAACCTGGCTCTGAACTTGTGGGTGGGCTTTGCTGTATTTCAGTGTACTTGATTTACCTTGTAATCGTAGATGGATTTTTGATGCATCAAAAGGAGCCCGTCGATGGCACCACAAAGGTTAAGAACCCTGCTTTCTAGCCTTCACAATAAAGTTCAGCCTCCTTTCCCCGGGAAAGCCATTTTTTCCCAACCCTGTCTCATACTCCCCCACATGCTTTCCACACTTGTATCACGGTCCTTAACCCCGCGCCGGCGAACTTTTTTTAAAAGTAGGTAACTGTGCATCATTGTCATTGGTTTCCTTTGTAGTCCTGTGCGTTTTCTTTTATGCATTTGGCAACATTATCCTGAAGAGTTCGTAGGCTTCACCAGATTCCCAAAAGGGCTTGTCTCTCTCTCACACACATACACGCACACACACAAGGTTAAGAACACCTGCCTTCGAGGATCTTTGAAGTCGCTTGCAACTATAAAATCTTTATTTAAATATTTAATATTTAAAATTAGAAGTATCATCGAGATGAAGTCCACAGAGATGAAACAAATTTCCCCAAATTGTGCAGAAAGTAGAAAGCATCCTTTCTAACAGGATGTGCTACCTCCTGAAACACAACCAGGGTGTTCCTGCTGCCGCCTTTTTGTTTCGGCTGCGCCTTCTGGAATATATTCTATGTCCCTCTCAATCATTTAAACTCTAACTTATATGCTAACAGCTCCTGGAAGTCTTCCCTGATCCAATAGATAATGAATGACCTTCCCCTTAGTTTTTTACATAGCTCTTATCATGTAAGGTTGCATGTTGTTTTTACCTTATCCCCCTGCAGAAGCAGCAAGGTATAGATTAGAGATCTGGCCTTTTAACCAGAAAGACCTGGTTTTTAAGACCAATGCTTTTACATACTGTATGACGTTAAGCAATACACCTAACTTTTCAATGATTTAGGCAACATGCTAAGACTATAAAGTTCAAAGAAGCTGTCAATGTGCTTTGATGGAGAAAGTTTTCTTATCAAGGAATTCCCTCATAACAATTTATTAGAGGGAGTTTCCTTATCAAGGAGTTCCCTTATAACAATTTACTCACAAGTCACTGTCAGTATCTCCCTGCTAGACTGTGAGCTTCATGAGGACAAGGACTCTTTCTAATCTAAATTTTATATTTTATATTTTTCCTCAGAAACTAGTTACCACTTTATACACATGCTTTATATATATATATATATATATATATATATATATATATATATATATATATACACTTTATACATATGCTTAATAATTATTTGTTGGATTTCCTTACCCTTTTTTTTTTTAATAGGCAACCAACCCAGTGTGCTAGTATGGTGCTGTTTAGTTGATGATAATCAGATGCCTAGATTGGAAGTGGCAAGAAGACTTACGAAATCTAGGGCTCTTGGCAAGTCCGTTCCAAATTAGGCTACTTCCATGAAATCACTTTTATATCTTGTGCCAATTTCTCTGCAAAATGTGCATAGCAAATATAATACATAATCAGGTAGGATTTATTAAAGAAAAAATCCACAGGAAACAACACAATATACAGCACTAATAAGAGTTTATCATAAGCCTGTGAGGTTGAATAAGATAATGTAGTAACATCTGTAATTGAGGTCCCCTTAATTAAAAATTGACAGAGATTGGTTGAAACAAGAGTTTGTATAGTAAACCCTTCATTAATAGTACACATTGTTGGGTTTTGATTTAAATAAATAATAAGGTTATAGGAGAATTGACTAAAATCTTTAGAGGAAGACATTTAAAAGTACCATCTGGAGTTGTGAACGAATCCAACCATTCTGGAGAGTAGTTTGGAACTATGCTCAAAAAGTTATCAAACTGTGCATACCCTTTGATCCAGCAGTGTTACTACTGGGCTTATATCCCAAAGAGATCATAAAGAAGGGAAAGGGACCTGTATGTGCAAGAATGTTTGTGGCAGCCTTCTTTGTAGTGGTTAGAAACTGGAAACTGAATGGATGCCCATCAGTTGGAGAATGGCTGAATAAATTGTGGTATATGAATATTATGGAATATTATTGTTCTGTAAGAAATGACCAGCAGGATGAATACAGAGAGGCTTGGAGAGAATTACACGAACTGATGCTGAGTGAAATGAGCAGGACCAGGAGATCATTATATACTTCAACAACAATACTATATGATGACCAGTTCTGATGGACCTGGCCATCCTCAGCAATGAGATCAACCAAATCATTTCCAATGGAGCAGTAATGAACTGAACCAGCTACGCCCAGAGAAAGAACTCTGGGAGATGACTAAAAACCATTACATTGAATTCCCAATCCCTATATTTATGCCCACCTGCATTTTGATTTCCTTCACAAGCTAATTGTACAATATTTCAGAGTCTGATTCTTTTTACAGCAAAATAACGGTTTGGTCATGTATACTTATTGTGTATCTAATTTATATTTTAATATATTTAACATCTACTGGTCATCCTGCCATCTGGGGAGGGGTGGGGGTAAGAGGTGAAAAATTGGAACAAGAGGTTTGGCAATTGTTAATGCTGTAAAGTTACCCATGCATATAACTTGTAAATAAAAGGCTATTAAATAAAAAAAACAAATAAATTAAAGTACCATCAGCTATCCCATTTAAACAGAAGCAGCTGCCATGCCACTCAACTAATGCTTTTCATTAATCTAGTTCAAGTTAAAATATTTTCTTTAGTAGTTTGAAAAATTAGGGACTTTCCAATGCAGGTTATAAACCCTTAAAAGCTCCTTAAACTAAAAAATTCACCTCTTGGCCAATTTTTTCCATGGACCCATATTCCCTTTCTGGGCAACTAGATAACAAGTAATGTCTAGAGATACAAGCCCATTGTTGACTTCTACTCAAAACCTTACTAGATCAGCTTAAGATGACCTACTAGCAGTGTCTAATTTTTGGGAATCTACAATTACGTCTATACTATGATGAACCATTGGAAGAGAATTTTGTGGAATTTTTTTTATTACATTTTGTTTCTTTAGACATTCCATAATTCAGATATTTCTTTCTACCTCTCCATTTGTCTAAATTAGAGTTTTTTTTTTATTATACATGTGAAAACTTTGAACTCTTGAGAAAAGATACCTTAAATCTAAAATGATAATTTTTATTTTATATCTTATTAATAGAGTTGTCTAGAGTACTGAGCAGTTAGACTTACCCAGGGTAACAGAGCCACTGTGTACCAAAGGTAGTAATTGAATTTAGCTCTTCCTGTTTGCAAGATCAGCTTCTCCATCAACAATATTAATGTTGCTTTCTAAGGCTTGATGGTTCAGAGCAGATGCTTATCAGCATTGGTAGAGGGTCAGCTGAGAAGCAAACTGAAAAGAGCACTGAGTCTGGGATCAGAAAGACCTGAGTCTGTTTTTTTGTTTTGTTTTGTTTTGTTTTGTTTTATAGCCTTTTATTTACAGGTTATATGTATGGGTAACTTTACAGCATTGACAATTGCCAAACCTCTTGTTCCAATTTTTCCCCTCCTTCCCTCCATCCCCTCCCCCAGATGGCAGGATGACCAGTAGATGTTAAATATATTAAAATATAAATTATATATACAATAAGTATACATGACCAAACCGTTTTTTTTTTGCTGTAGAAAAAGAATCAGACTCTGAAATATTGTACAATTAACTTGTGAAGGAAATCAAAAATGCAGGTAGGCAAAAATATAGGGATTGGGAATTCAATGTAATGGTTTTTAGTCATCTCCCAGAGTTCTTTCACTGGGGGAAGCTGGTTCAGTTCATTACTGCTCCATTGGAACTGATTTGGTTCATCTCATTGCTGAGGATGGCCAGGTCTATGGTCCAGAATTGATCATCATATAGTATTGTTGTTGAAGTATATAATGATCTCCTGGCCCTGCTCATTTCACTCAGCATCAGTTCGTGTAAAAGACCTGAGTCTGAATCCAACTTCAGACACTCATGAGCTATGTGGCTCTGAGCAAGGTACCTACCCTCTGTCAGCTTCAATATCCTAAGCTGGAAGATGGGGATCATAATAGCACCAACCTCCCCGGGTTGTTGTGAGGATCAAATGAGGTCATTTTTGTAAAGTGTTTTACAAATTGTAAAGTGTTGTATGAATATGGGCAATGAGTTTCTTCCTCAGGTGTCCCTAGCCCAATTCAAGGGGAAAGGAAAAGTGTGGTCAAAATCCCCTGAAAATCTTGATTCTGTAACAGTTAGCAAGCAGATAAAATCAAGACTAAATGGAGAAATGATAGCAATTCACATTTCTAGAACCTCTGCCACATAGCTCCTCTAAAGTAAAGTAGTGTATCCCAAATGCCTGAAAAAAATAATATAAATCAAGAAGTTGTAAATTCTCTAATTACTTATTTTGGACATTCTAGAATTGGAATGGGAATTAAATCATTTGAGTTTTTAAGAGAGATAAGTATTTGTAAAACAAAATAGCAATAGAAAATTTTAAATTACCAAAATTTAAATTCTTTCAGTTCAGTTTTATAATCTCCAGGATAGTGAGGTTGATAGGAACTTTGGAATTTCTGTGTACTTATAATCTATCTGGGAAATGTTGTTGATATAAACTGCAAAAGTTGTCTTTTTGCTGGAGATATTTCCTATCAGTGCCCAATAACAAAAATTTTTATTTTTAACTTTGGTGCAAGAGATTTTTGGTGTGTTTTTTTTATTAAAACTGTAGGTTAAAGTGATTTAAAAAAATTATCCTTTCAGATTTATTTCATTTCTCAATTAAGAATTAGCAAGATTCAGTCAATCTAGTAGTCCTGAATCTTCTTGTGCAGGAAAATGGTTTCTTTTGGGGGGGGGAGCAGGATACTATAAGTAGAGTGATGGACTTAAAGTAAGGAGACTTGGGTTTGAGTTTGACCTTTGATGTTTGCTAGCTGTGTATGATGGACAAGATAACTAAATCTCAAAGCCTTAATTTCCTCATCTGTAAGTAGTGATAATAAAAGAGCACTGGGTCCTTCACAAGGTTTTGGGGAGGGAAGTATTTTACAGACTTAAAGGATTTTTTAAAATGAGTTCTTTCCAGTCTTATCTATAATCCTAATCTTTAATTGAGAAGATAGATGTGCCTGAGACAGGGCAGAAGATAACTCACTCATAGTTGCCTTATCGTTTTCACAGTTCATTAACAGCAATTGTTGATTCACCTACTCCATTCTGGCCCAGGAAGAGAAGGAAAGTTGAATAGGACACTGACTTTCCTGTATTTCTAGAAATAAATGTTTTATATGATTTATTCACATTTGAACAGGGATTTCTAGTTTACATGGCAGGTAATGTCCAGGGAAATCATTTTGGATACCCTTGAGAGGATTCCTCATTTGAGAAATGTGGCTTCTGATCTTTCACTGTAATTAATTACTAAGGCCATATCTTTGGAACTCACATCCAGGTACCATATTCAGTAGTAGAGGCAGCATGATGAACTGAAAAGAACGGGGTCCCGACTTTGACACTTAAAAGCCATATGATCCAAAAGTAGAAGACTTTGGATATGAGAAAACCTATAATCTTGGACTTGATTGATATGTTGGTTAGTTTTGTAAACTCACAAACTCATTTTTTTCTTGACTCTCTTGTTAGAAAAAAGAGAAATGATATAATGGAAAATAAAGGTGATATATAGATTTTTTTAAAAAGCCATGTAATTCATTTCTCCTCTCTTGATCTTGGTTTCCCCTTTTGTAAAAATAAGTGAGTTGGATCAGATGGTCTCTGCAGTTCCTCTTTTTGTGTCAACATTATGTGATTCCATGAACATTCTGTAAATATTGATTTTGATGAAATTTCTGCTTTTAAATTATAATTTAAAATAATTTGAATAATATTTATGGTTTGTTTTAAAGTTAATTTGTTTTTATAATTCTTGATTAGGTATAGAAAATTGTCGTGATGTTTTGTTGTGTTTTTTTTTGTCATTTCCAATTAAAGTTAATACTTGCTTTTTGGTTAGGAAATATTTGTCCCTCTTGTTCTCTTAAGTTCATTTTCTTAGAAAGCTATATTTTAGTTTAGGGAAGCAATGACATGATAAATTTTTAGAAAATCTCTGAAGAACATAGTGTTATCTAAAAGCATATGGCATATACCAATGTTTGAATCTGCCATTATTCTTTAGGATCTGTGTCCAAATCCACTAAATTCTAGAAGCATTGATTCTCTTTTCACTTTTGCTAAAGTCAGAACATTGGTTCATCTGCTTTGGTTTTTGCTTTCATTGTCTATTTATGGGCCTGTAAAATTGTCTATTAATTAAGCTAGTGGACATAATGTCCATAATCTTTGTTACATGACTTTCTGGAATCTTTTTACATGAGTTTACCTGTATTGTGTCAGTCATTCCTGGACTCTCCATGAAGTTCTTTTGTTACATAGTTTTCTGTCTTTGCTTTCATTCTAAAAGGTTTCCAAAGTCAAATTATTTAAATTGCCTCAGAAGAGCAACAATTTCATGGGACATTTAATCATGACAGTTGATCTTTCGACTATTAATGTTTGATTTTGATACTTTGAAGAATTTGTAACTTAATCAGTCTAGGTCCTCCCTCTATTGAGGCAGATCTCAGCTGAGCAGACAGTCTTAAGGAACTGTGGCCAAACAACCGATTATTTGATGTTGTTGAGCCTCTCCAAATGGATCTAGGGTGATTTTCATATAACAGTATCTGTCTCTGGACTCTTATTTGAAGCTTTTCCAGGTTGATAGGACATACCTAAATTTATGCTCTATGGAAAATGGTTCTTTATTAGAAAATTAATATTTTATTTAGCATAAACATACTTTATTCAGTTATTTTACCATGATCCTATGGAGAACTATTTAAATTAGACTGGATATTGAAGCATCATGGTGAAATAGAAAGATCATTGTATTTGAAGTTAAGAGATCCTGGCTCCCCAGTTTACTAGCTTTGTGATTTGGGGCAAAAATGCTGCATGTTTGATTATCATATTTCAAATTGATTATAAAATTATACATATATATGTATATAATTATAAAAAGTAGTATGAAGGATTTGGAACAGGGAAATGGCATCGATTCTTAAAGTTTAGAGATGATTTAAAACGTAATCTGGATCATTTTGCCAATTACCCAAAGACAGGATGTTTGGGACTTGTCATCCTTTTATCATTTGCCTTGTTTTAAAAAGTTAAGTGTTTTAATCCAGATCAGGCTTTACCTGTAATACTTGTACTTTCAAACACATGCTTAGGATGATGGAGTATGGGCCAATCTTAGAACAAATGCATTTTAAAATATAGCCAGAATTATCTCTGAAAGATTTTCTCATCACAGACTTACTTCTTACTGGAACACTAATCTTTTGCCATGTTGAGATGTTGCCAGGGACACAGAGACACTTTATCTTCCAGTTATATCTGTACCTACTAGTCAACATATTATGGTGGAGACCCAGAGATAATATTTCAGGAATATTTCGCTTCTGGAAATTCAGACAATGCCTTGATACTCTGCCCACGCCCTTAAATATTTATCTGGGTCTTACCAGTTCTGAGAACAACCCTCTTTTTATGTCCCAGAGAAGCCTGCTTTCCCTTGTCTTGGTGCTGACCACAGTATTTGCTACCCCTAGCCATGGTGCTGATTGCTTAAACTATTAAACCAGTGCTCACCATTACTATTATTCTCTGTGAGTTCTACAAAGTGGTAAATTTCTTCTTTCTGTGTATCTCTCATTCCTTGTGAATTCTCTTGATGAGATAAAAGAACAGCTTTGCTACTGGGAATCTTTTGTCCTTCTCCTTCACTTAGACATTCTCTTTTTTAGTGCTCAGGTGGACACATGAATAGCAAGCAGTGATGATTAAGATTTGCAGTGATTATAAGATCAGCTGGCAAGGGTCCCTCTTGATACATTGAGCAAATCAAAATCTCTCTAAGTCTTAGTTTCTTCTGATATTAGGTATAAATAATATGGAGATTACTGGCAAGACTGATTGAATAATCACACTGATGACTGCTATCAGAACTTAAAGAAAACCATCATATTAATGATAGCAATTATTTAGAGCCTAGAGTCTTCTTTTTTTATTGTAGCTTTTTATTTACAAGTTATATGCATGGGTAATTTTTCAGCATTGACAATTGCAAAACCTCTTGTTCCAATTTTTCCCCTCCTTCCTTCCCCCACCCCTCCCTCGGATGGCAGGTTGACCAATGCATGTTAAATATGTTAAAGTATAAATTAAATACAATATAAGTATCCATGTCCAAACAGTTATTTTGCTGTATAAAAAGAATCAGACTTTGAAATAGTGTACTATTAGCCTGTGAAGGAAATCAAAAATGCAGGCAGACAAAATTATAGGAATCGGGAATTCTTTGTAATGGTTCATAGTCATTTCCCAGCGTTCTTTCACTGGGTGTAGCTGGTTCAATTCATTACTGCTCTATTGGAACTGATTTGGTTCATCTCAGAGCCTAGATTCTTAAATTGTGTCATGATCCCATGTAGGTTCTCCTAACTGAATGTGGAGGTTGCAAAATTATTTATATTAGTAAATTTTGATTTGCATACCTATTGTTTATACCTATATACTCAATCACATAAGAATTTCTTGGGCAAAAAAAAGGGGTCATGAGCAAAAAAAAAGTTTAAGAAGCCCTGATTTAGAATGAGTTTACAGAAATGAAATTATTTCTATATAACTTGCCTGGTTTTTTTCACTTTTATTTAAATTTAGGATTCTTTCTTTGTTTTATGTGGATATTTATTTAGTATTATAGTATCAATTAGCACAGTTCTATATTTCAGAAATTTATATTTTTATCTCTTTAGTAAAAAGTACTTTATCACTAGTTGATTCATTCACCAAGTGATGAATATTTTTGGTCACAGCAGTTAGTGAAATTGTCTTCTAAGATATAGAAGGAGTATCCCCCTCAGATGAATCCTTGAAGTTTTGAAGAAATATTAAAAACTATAGATCCTTAGAGAGTTTTTGAAAAACCATGTTATCAGTGAATAGGCAACTTATGTTGACTTTTAGGTATTGCTTTCAAAATGTGCTCACTTTAGTGAGTCCCTTAGGACTTCTTTGTCATATATTGTTAGCTTCATACAAAGCTTTTGAAAAAAAGGTTTTGGGAACTATCCCAAAGACAGGAATTATTAGTTTGGTACAATGGAAATAGGACTAGTCTTAAGATAAAAAGTAAATTCTAGTACTGAATCAGGCATTTACTAGTTGAATGTTCCTGGGCAAGTCTTAACTTTTCTCAGCCTCAGTTTTTCATCTTTCAACTAGACATAATAATAATTGCACCAACCATCTCATTGTTTATGGTCAAAAACAGGCTTAAAATTTCATATGAATAGGCATTTGTATTTGGTAAAGAAGCTTTGTGTAGTAGAAAAAACTGGGGACTAGGATTCAGGAGACCTATAGAACTATAATATATGAATACAGTCTGTTCAAAATCTTTCCTCCTCAAGTTGCCTAGATTATCCTTTACCCCATAAAAAGGGTACTTTCTCATAAAAAGACTTTATTAACACTTTTCTAATCAAATTGAAGCTGTACAACATAAGTTCCTTCTCCCCATTTCTATTTTGATTCAATTTGGTTAATATTTATTAGGTATCTACTATGTGCCAGGTACATAAGGAAGAAAATGAAAAGCAGTTCCTGCCCTCAAGGAGCTTATGATCTAATTGGAAAAGACAAAAGGAAGCAGAAAAATAGGGGCTAGAAAGTATCATCAGGTATTACCCAGGGCAGGTTCATGTTCTACAGAGTAGAATTCAAACTAAGCAGAGTGACATTTCTATATTTCTCATACTCCTATATTTAACACATACACCACAATGACCATTTTTTCTTCCTTTGCACCACATTTGAGGGGAAGAAGTGGTTAAGAAGTGATTCTTCTGAGGTAGTTAGGTGGTGTAGTTGAGTAGCAGCCCTGAAGTCAGGAGGACTTGAATTCAAATCTCACCTCAGACACTTGACACTTCACACTTCCTAGCTGTGTGACCTTGGGAAAGTCACTTAACCCCAATTGCCTCAGGAGAAAAGAAAGAAGTGACTCTTCCTTTAGCCAAAACCAACCATTCTATTTATGTCCTTGATCCCTTCTCCTCCTGTGTCTATCATGAATTTACAACTTAGATTATGCCCCTTTCCTTCTCAATTTTCAACCTTTCTTATCAGTTGGTTCCTCTATTGCCTATAAATGGGCCCAGATCTTAATGTAAAAAAAAGTCCTTCTCTTGTACCTAGAATCCCCTCAAATTACTTTCCTATGTTTCTTCTTCCTTTCAGAGTCATAGTCATAGTCAAACTCTTAGAAAAAATAGCATATATATCGTGCCTTCACTTTTTTCTCACCTCTTAATTTCTCATTTCTTGAAGTACAGCTCCCTTACCATGACTCAGCTGAACTGCTTGCTTTAAGGTTACTAATCATGTCTCTTTTGGTAAGTCTAATGGCTTTTCCCCAATCTTCTTAACCACCCCTTCCTTCTAGATATACTCATTCCTAGGTTTTTGTAACATTATTCTGCCTTGGAATATTCCTACCTATTTTTCCTAACCTTCTCAGCTCTCTTTTAATGAATCATCATCTATCTACCATCCTCTACATCTGGGCTTTATCTTTTTATCATTACAATCTTTCTTGGTGACTCCAGTAATTTCTATGGGTTCAACTCTGTTCTGTACTAAAGACCTCTCCCCCCATCTTTGCCCAAGTGCCATCTTCTAGTTCTAGTTGCCTTCCATATATCAGACATCCATCTCCTGTCTCCTTGTCTTTTCACTGACTATCCCCCATGTTTGGAGAAATCTCTTTCTTGTCTTTACCTCTTGAAATATCTTTTGTTGTTATTGCTGTTCAATTGTTTCAGCTGTATCCAATTGTTCATGACCCCATTTGGTTTTTTTTTTTTTGGCATAGATACAGGAGAGGTTTGCCATTTCCTTCTCCAGCTTATTTTACAGATGAAGGAACTGAGGCAAAGTTAAATGACCTGCCCAGGGTCACACAGCTGGTAAGTGTCTGAGGCCAGGTTTGAACTCAGTCTTCCTGACTCTAGACTAAGTATTCTATACAGAACTGTGCCATCTTTCTGCCCTTTGAATCTCTTTCAGAATTCATGTCGAGTTTCCTCCATCCAAGAGGCATTTCCTAAATTATCTAATTGTTAGGGTTCTTCTTCACTAGAAATGGATTTTTAATATTTTGTATTTACTACTTTTTTACATGGTTCATACCAGTGAATAAAGGCACGTTAAAAGCAAGAACGGCTTCAGCTTTGTCTTTAGATCCTTTGTCCTTAGCAGAATGCCTGGCATATTGTAAACAGTTAATAAATGTTTCTTTAATGGAATGGAATTGGAGAAATTGTTTTTATTAGACTTGACAGCAGATTATATTATTGTAGGAATGCTCTTATATGAAACAGGAAATATGGAAAGAGTATTGCTTTTGGAGTCAGAGGACCTGGAGTTAAGTTTCAGCTTAGCCTATGTAAAATCCACTATCCCCTCTGGTTTAGGGTGAGGAGGGTGCTTTGTGGGCAGGTGCCACAGAATGAGTGATTATCTTCAATACATGTTCAGTCATGTAGGGCATGTGCCAGGCTAGGGATACAAAGATAACAAACCAAAAAAACCCCATTCCTACCCCCAAGAAGATTGCATTCTAGTAGAGCTCTTTAATCGAAATTACAATCTGAAGGGACAGTGCAGAATTGTTACTGTCTGAAAAGGCAGAATTAGCCTATAGATGTATCTCATTAGGGCTTAAATCAGATTAGTACATTTGATGACGTTTGTTTTTAGCAATGCCTCAGGGCCCTTGTTGGATCAACCACCCCACACAATTCAATAAGCATTTTTTTTATATGCTAGGATCCTAGGATGCAAAGACAAAAAAAATTGCCTTCTCTCAAAGAGCTTACATTCTACTTAGGAGGGGAAAAAAATCACACAAATAAATAAATATAAAATATATACAATGTAATTTCAAGTGTAAAGCAGTGTAAAGAATGGGGAAAAGAGATAATCGGGGATCTTAGAAAAGGTAACACTTGAACTGAGCCTTGGGAAAATGCAGTGAGGAGGGAGAGTATTCCAGGCATGATGATGCCCTGTGTAAAGTCACAGAGCCTGAAGCAAGACTATCAGCTACCAGCAACAGCAAATAGGACAGTTAGACTGGAATCAAAAGTGCCCACAAGGAAATAATATGCTGTATGTGTGGAACGATTGGTTGCAGCCAGATTGTGAAGGGCCTTAAGTGGGTCCCTGCTGAATCCCAGTGCCCAATCAGCCACCTGCCCTGAGCTGCCCTCAAGCCTCACTAGCTGCTTAGATTTATGGCACTATATTCCTTGAGACTTCCCAGATAGCCCTATATCTTATCCTTTCAGGGCCAGACCTTCTCAGAAGCCTTAGCCTAATCTGATAAACTGATCTGTACTTATGTTCTAATGGGATAAAACTAGAGGAAAAGCTTCAGGCTATCCCAGGTAATGCTTCTGTTTTCCATAATCATCTCCCCTAAGTGATCTTTATGGTGGGAAATTGAGGCCATCAGGTAACACTCCTTAGAGCCAATGGAGAATATGGTTAAAGACAGGTGGAGCCTAGTAGCAGCAGGTTTCAGTCACAGCAGGTGAAAGAGATATCCTCTCCACCTGTGAGTCAAGTTGGCCCAGTGCCTGGCTTTGCTACAGCCCATTATATAACAAGCTCAACTTACAGTACAGGTCATGTAATCAACAAATTCTAGAGATAAATCAGGTGCTAAACAAATGTTCCACAGATAACTTAGGAAGTGAAAATGCACATGACCATCTTTGGAAACTTCTAGGTTACAATGATACTTTAACAGATCATCAAGGAAGGAGGCTCCTTTATTTCGAAGTCTGTTACAAATAACAGCTTCCTAAATCGGGCAAAGTAGAGCTATGTATCTTCTGGCACTGAATCATTGTGGTGGCAAAAAAAATCATCCAGTGGCCAGTTCTAGTGGTGAGACACGATTCTGTCTGCCTGCCAGCTAATACTAGAAATCTTTCCTGCTTTTTAGAACTTGCCAGGGCTGGTGTTACACTAACATGAACTGCTGGGGCTCAGAATCCTGCCTGTATTAGGAGATGGACAGTTTAAGAGTTAAATTGGCATTTTTGAGACATTAAAAGAAAAAAAGGAAGTATTCTAGCATTTAGTGTATTCTCCTAGGCAACTAAGTGGCAAAGTGACTGCAGGGCTGGTCCTGGAGTCAGGAAGATCTGAGTTCAGATTCTACCCCAGACATTAACTATCTGTGATACTCTGGGCAAGTCACTTATCTTATGTTTGCCTCTGTTTCCTCAACATAAAAAAAATCACCTATCTTGCAGGATTGTTGAGAGGATCAACTGAGATAATGTTTGTAAACTATTTAGCAAAGTGCCTGGCCCACAGTAAATACTTAATAAATGCTAATTTCTTCCTTTGCCTTCTTCTTTTTTGGAGAATTTATGGAAGGGCAAGGATGAGACACAGAATGGAAAATTGGAAGGCTTACTCTCTATACCAATGGAGGAAATATGAACATTCATATTGATGCAATCACAAGTCTTCAAAATTTGAAGACTATTTCCTCTCTAGTATCTATTTTTCTTTCCCTTTCCTGTTTTTTCCAACCTGTGCAAGCTAACTACATTTGTTGATTGGTATAGTGATTATACTTCCCTGTGAATTAATTTCTGTATTTCACTTTAACCTGCCTTTACATTTTAATTATGATAAATATGGAATTCTTTATTCTCCCTCCCTCAGAAATGCAAAGCTTGATGTATAGTAAAAAGAGCAAAGCTGAAAAATCAATCAGAGTTCCCATTGGATCTTTCCCCCTTTATAAATGTCTTGATTGGGGAAGAGCTATCAGGTGCTACTTCAACCATAGGTGCTCACAGATTTGTTTTGTTGTATTTTTTTTGGAGTTGCTAGAAGTAGAGAAACTCAATTCTCTTATGGCCAACTTCTTCCAGGACCTGTCATTTCCTAGCTTAAGTTCACTAACAAGCCCCTTCAGCATTTCCACACTTGTTCCAAGTCATGCTTCCTCCCGAACTTCTCTTAACCATAGCCCAATACTTTCCCTTTTCTAACCTTCCTTTACTCTTTGCCTCAAGATTCAAAAAACAACTTATGCTTTCTGGCCCATTTTAAAGTTATTTTAGTTAGTATTTAATTATATTTTTATATCATAATTCCTCTATCTCTTACTTTATTTTATGTCATTTGTACTTCTGGTAATGACATTTATGACAAGTTAATAAGATCATAAGATTTAGGGTACAAAAAGACTTTAGAGATAAAATCAGCTAGGTCATTTTTTCCATAATTTTTTGATTATACACCCCTATCAGTAAAAAAATTTGAGCACAACTCTAATATGTATATATTTCTTATTTATGAATTATATGCATCTTTCATGTTACTAAGTTATATACATTATAAAACTTACACAAAATAGAAATTTTAATTATATGAGATAAAGATAAAATAATGATTTATCCTAAAGCCACTGCATTTATTTTAAGTAGGGGAGTGATATGATCATGCCTACATTTTAGGAAAATCATTAGCAGTTGAGTGGACTATGTTTTGAAGTGAGAAGTTAGTAAATCGTTGCAGTATTCCAAGCCAGAGGTGATAAAGTCCAGAATTAGAATTATACCTGTGTGAATGAATAGAGAAAGGATTGAGGAGAGAGATATTGTAGAAGCAGAAATAAAAAGGTTAGTCAATTGGTTGGATTATTTAAGTTGAAGAAGAGAGAAAAGTCAAAGATAACATCAACATTTCACCAGTGGCGGCAACCTGAGTGACTGGAAGGATGTTGCTATCTTCAACAGAAGTAAGGACGTTCAGAAAATGAGGGAGTCTTAGAAAACAGATAATGTAATAAGATCTGCAATGTATACTGCCATCTTTCCATCCATGCCTGTTCATTCTGTTCAATTTACCGTACCATTCAAAATTAAAAGAAGAAAATGAATTTGGATCTTCCTCACTAAGCTCCAGAGACCACCCTCTTAAGTGTTCCTGTTAGCTACAGAATGATCTGTGAGACAGGGTGAGTATAGGATGAGGGAGGGGAGATTTTCCCAAAAGCCACCTGCTATTGTGAGTAGCCTGCCCAGGTAGCAGTTAGGTTATAATGTAAGGGGTCAGCACAAGTTGACCAGAAAGAGAGTTCTGTATATTCCTTACAGAATGAATGGAGGGGAATATTAGAGGTAGTGTTGGGGGCAGTTTTAGAAGATAAGGGTGTGTTTGCATTGGAAACAATCCCCATAACTGGCTATCATGAGAAGGATGAGATATAACCCATATTCCCACTTTGTGATTGATCACACACTCCTTTGGATCATTTTATGGTCCTCTTCATGTGAAACCATGGCTCCCAAGGATGGACTACTGATCTAGTTTAGTTCCTTTATTTTGCAAATGAGAAAACTTGAGTCTCAGACAGAGTAAGTGACATGCATGCAACATGATGTGTAATGGATTTGGATTTGAAGAACCTGGATCAGAGCTCAGCTTGGTGACCGTTACCTGTTTGACTTCAAACAAGTGAATAGGACTCAGTTTCCTCATTTGTAAAATCAGGGCATTTGGCTTTGTACTCACTAAGCTCTTTCTAGCTTCAAATCTTGTGAAATACTGGTAGTAAGAAACAGAACAAGACTCAAAAATAATATGTAGTTGAGTCTGCAAAGTCTTCTCATCCCAAGACTAGAACCCTTTCCACTAGATCCTCATGCTATAGAGACCATATTGTTCTAAAGTGACAGTTCTTAAGGAAACAGGTGGAAATGTGATCCATACTATGAGAAAGGAATTAGATTTCATGACAGTGCCAAGCAATCTACTTCAGCCTCAATGAAGAATTAGAATAAAGATAAAAAGAGAAAACTTAAGAGGAAAAAGAAGGCTGTTTTCAAGGATTTGAAAGGTGAAAGTTGAATAGGACAGAAAAAGATGATTGTAAAATTCAGGATAGCCCAAGGTGCCTGGTTCAGTCTTGTAGATTAATAGAAACTCCCACATAGTATTTTCAGATGGAATAGAATATGAAGTGATTGAAAAATGTTGTAGAACAGGGAAGATTGGGCAGAATTTACTGAAAGAGGTGAAGGAGGGAGATTTCCTCATCTCCTTTGTTCTCTCTGGAAGCAGGAAGATTGTTTGGGTGACCTCTGCTAGACAGTTCCCATACCTTTAGTACAGGAACTGAGGGAGTGAAAAGGTTAAATTTCTCATCCAAGATGAGTTCAGCCAGCCCTGTGAAATGGTGGCAGCAGAATGCCATCAGACTCTCTAATCTTATTTCTATCACGCTTACTTTCTTGGAGCCCATCAAGCAGTGTGCTGGCCAAGAGATCCAGTTCAGTGTATGATGAACATCCCAGTCGCTTTGTTCCTGAAAATGGCAAAAGGGCAGTAATTTAGAAAACATATCCTGCTCTTTAAGAAAGGATGAAAGGGTACTAAATGCACTTTTCTTTCTGTATCAGATTTAGGATATTTTGAATTACATGTTAAAATGCCATTGTTGTAAGATTTTATTTTTATTTTTCACTCTAGTTATTTAAATCTATGACTTTATACTAGTAGAAAAATCCTTAAAGTAAAACTGCATGGTTTCTGTTAGTGTATCTCATCTCATTTCATAGTACTGATTGGGATTGTAAATATAATAAGAAATAGAATTAAATGTCTTTGGCATCCAAGGTACAAAGATTTTTACTATTTTGCCTTTTGTTTGAATTTATTCTTAAATGGAATGTGTATGATTTGTTATATCTGAGCTAAGGTTTTTATTTCTATTTGGAGAATGCTAATTTCTGCTGTGCAAGAAATTCTCCCTAATAGACCTTCAAATCGAATACTAGATTTTCTATTAGTCTTTCCAGTCCTTTGTGCTGTGACATTGATCTCTTAAATTAAAAGAGATGGGCCTATCTATAATGGTTTCTGAAGGTGTTTTGTTTTCAGTTTAAGTTTTAGCAGTAAAAATAATATGTTCCTTTATTTGTTGAATATTTAAAACAATTAGAAGAGACTCTCCTGAATGGAAGTTAATTGCAGCAGACAAAATGGTTGCAGATTTGCTTCAGCTGTTTCATGACATGCATCAGGGTTACTGCAGGGTTTCTCTTCTCTTTGCTTATAAACAGAAAGCTCTCAAATGCAATTATAAACCACCAGTAGCTGTCTTGGAAATCTCAATCGATCGCAAATGGCTAAATATTTAATTTCCTCATTGTCTGCCCTTCCAGGGATGGCTTGAGCATTTTATATTCTTTGAAGCTAACATGAAAGCTAGTCTCTGCAATGGCTGCTGGAGATTGTGTGTGTTGCAAGGAGGCTCCCCTGCAGTGATGAGCTCAAACCTTATTCAGTAGGAGCTCTTTTTTGCAAATGGTGGTAGATTTTTGCAGAAGATTTGTGGCCAGAGAGCTATGTATAATACTGATGAAGCATTTTTGTTCCAGCTCCGTCTCAGAAGACCTAGGTTGCCGACGAGGGGAATTCAGTAGAAAACATTATGGATCTGTGGAGCTGGTAAGTTTATAGCCTATTCAGTGCTAACAGATTGTTTTACATTTTGTTAAAATCACCAAGCTCATCAGATCTTGCTTGTATATTTACTAATTTTGTGATACTATGATCATAGTATGAGGATTGGATTGGGAAAAATCAGAGTGCTGAAGCGGCTTTGACAATTACATCATCTTAATCTTTTTCTTTTGTTACACACTTTTAACCTCACATCTTTGTTGATTTGTTTAAAAAAAAGATTGCACTTTAATATTTTTCATGACAGATTTTGAAAGATAGGTACAAACTACAAATAACTCCTGAATAAAATAATTTTTGATTGGAAAAGAAAGATTAAGTTTTCATTATATGTTGTTAATAAAGTGCTTCAGTTTGTTGTTAGGGTAACAATATGTGTTGCTTTTCTGAAAAAACAAAAGTGTTGGTTAAAACAAGGTAAATTTGTTGATTACAAACCTCTGCAATGAGAAAATATATTTTTTCTACCAAGTTATTAGTATTTTACTTGGAGATTTTTAAATCAGCATTTTACATATCAGAAGACGAATATGTAGCATATTTATCCAATAGCTACCAGTATATCAGAGATAAATATAACTGGGACTTTACATTGCAAAAAAGCATGAATAAATGTTTTAAAAAGTGTGTTTCTCAATTGTGCTGATAAGCAATTGTTTTGAGAATATTAAATACTCCTTTTATATTTTTAAAATTTAAGACATGAGTTATTTCAATCTAGTTTATTTTCTTATTGCTACCCATTAATTTAAAATCTTTTGTGAAACAAACTTTCTTTTTGACATATTGAAGTATGTAAGGAATCTGTCAGAGATGTATATTACTAAGATTTTTCTGTGTCTGATTCATAAGATTATTTTGAAATGCTTCTTATATATCAGGCACTATGCTGGATGCTGGAAGGATACAGAAGAATTAGAGGATATGACCTTTGTCCTCAGGGAACTTATAATCTAGTTGGGAAAATAAGATGTATTATTGCCTCAATAGTATATTTCATGTAATATAATCAGATGCAAGGATGGCTGTGGTACAGATTATAGGTGCATGATAAATTGGAGAATAGAGTTCTTTATGGAGCAAGATTAGCCAGGAAAGATTTAATTGAAGAATTGAAAGTTGAACTAACCTTGAAGGATGTGTAGATTCTGGGTTGATGGTGAGGAGGGACATGTTATATGGGAAAACAAGTCTGAACCAAGGCAGAGAGATATCAATGATCATGATATGTTTAGGAGACAATGAGGAGAAAACATTACTAAAGCAGCAGTTGTATAGTGGAGAGAAATGAGAACAAAGCATGACAGAGTCTGAGTTAAAAAGAACCTCAGAAGCCAACTTGTATCCAGACAAGAATGCCCAGCCATCAGGTTCATACTTGCCTTTTATTAAACTTTTGTCTAGCCCACATCTCACCATTCTGTCCACTCTAAAAGGAGGAGGAGTTTTATAAAATGTTTTGCTAAAATCTTGATAGCTCTTTATAGTATTCCTCTGATCCAGTAACCCTGTTAAAAAAGGAAATGAGGTTAGTCTGTTATGACCTAATCATGATAAAGTTATACTGGCTCTTTGTAGAGAGACAGAGTGAATATTATGATGGAGGGGTGCTGCACCTGGAGGCAAGAACACCCAAATTATAATTCTGGCTATGTTGAATCCCAGCACTTGATAACTATGTGATCATGGGCAGCTCAGTCTATAAACATTTATTAAGCACCCACTATGTGTCCAGCACTATGCTGAACAAGAAACAAAGAAAAAAATGAAACTCTCTGTTTCCCAAGAATCTTACATTTTGTCAGATGAAATCTTTGTCATATGGACATGGATGAATAGCATACATATGAGTGTATATATATGTAAATAAATAAAAATATGTACATAGAAAGCAAATGCAAGGTAGTTTGTCGGTGTGGGGTAGAGGCACTGCCTCCTGGAGAAAGGTTCAAAAAAGGCATCATTTGGGAGGTAGTATTTGGATGGAGAAGTTTTGTGAGACAGAGAGGAGAGACAGCCTGTGCAAACTTATGGGTGCAAGAGAGGTAGAATGTCATCAGTGAGGAAATTGGTCAGTTTGCAGGAACAAAAAGTGCACAAAAGAGATTGATATGTGAAGAGCCTAGAATTGGCTAGAACTAGATTGTGAAGAGTTTTAAATGTCAGAGGAGTTTGTATTTTATCCTAGAAGAAATAGTAAACTACAGAAGCATTTTTGGTGTTGAATAATATAGTCAGATCAGTGCTCTGTGATGGGAAAATTGTAGGTGTAAATTGGAGAAAAGAATTCTTTGTGGGATGAGTTGTGTCCCAAGATGTCATTACATGTCCAGGCACTGGCAGCACTGTTTAAAACACAGTTGCAAACTGAAAATTTATAAGAACCAAATGGAGACATGTGTGACTATCTGCATTGGGAGTGAGATGTCCTTAACTTCCAGAATTACAAAATTCTGAGTCAGAGAGGGTTTTAATCTACCCTGGCAAATGGAAAAGGAATCCCCTCTCCAACATATCAGAAGAATGGATTTCTGCCTTTTACATACAGACCCATCAATGAGATGGAGCCCTCTATGTCCCAAGATTACATATTCTAATTTGGAATAGTTCCTATTGTTAGGGAAAATTTTTTTTCAGGCATCAAACTGAAATGTGTCTTTTTGCAGCTTCTATCCTTTACTCCCAATTCTGTTCCTTGAACCCAAGCTGAACAAGTCAGCTAGTTGGTGCAACAAATAGATAGAATGCTGGAGTCAGGAAGACCTAAGTTCAAATACAACCCCAGACATTTTATAATTGTGTAACCCCTAACTTCTGTTTATCTCAGTTTCCTCAGTTGTAAAATGGGATAATAAAGAAATCTACCTCCCAGGGTTATTATAAGAGTCAAATGAGAGAATATTTGTAAAGTGCTTGGCACAGTGATGGCATATAATAGGTTTCATGTAATGTTTATTTCCTCCTCTTCCTCCCTTTCATGTGCCAGCCTTTCAAATAATAGAATTATGATGCTTCCATTAAGTCTTCTCCTCAGACTAAATAATCCCGGTTTATTTTTGTCCTAACAGTGATAAAAACAGGCCTCCATAATTGTCCTAAGCAGTTCCTGTTTATTATTTTTTGCTATTATTCCTGATTATCATTGTCTTCATTTTACAGTTGAAAAACTGAGACACAGAAATGAAGCTTGTTCAGAATCACACAGCTAATAAATAGCTAAAGTCAGATTTGAACTCAAGTTCTTTCTGACTTTAGGCCTAGAGTTTATCCACCTTGTCATCTGGCTGCCTTTTTTATAGTAATTTTTATTTAGGACAAGGATAGATAATTAAGTAATCGAACTCAATCACAGCCAGTGTTCTTTGTGAACACTACCTCATTCCCCTTTCCCCTCAGAGCAGGAACTGTCCCAGTTCCTTTAATTGATTCTCATATGGCATGAACCAAAGGCTTTCAGAATCTTGATTGTCTTCTTTTAGATACTCTCCAGCTTTTCCTTCCTTAAAAGGTAACATCCAAAACTCCAGAAGTGGTCTGACTAGGGCCAAATATAGGAACACTATTGTCTTCTTTTTCTTAGATGAAATGCCTTTTTTAAGATAGCCTTAGATCATGTTCACTTTTTTTAGCTCTCATATCACAATATTGACTTATATTAAACTTGTAATCCACGCCCCAAATCATTTTCAAATAAATTGCCATTTAATCATTCTTTTTTCTTCTACTTCTGAAACTAGTATTTTTTAAAACCCAATCATAAGGCTTAACTTATTCATCCTAAACTCACCATTTCTCCTGACTTCCATATTTCTGTAGAAAGAATCATCATTCTTCCAGTCAACCAGGTTTATAATTTAGAGTTTATCCTGACTTTTTACCTTCACTCACAATTACCCTCCTGTCTCCAATCATTTGCAAATTTTTATCAATTCTGTCTCTACAACATCTCTTGAATATTTGTCCTTCCCTTCATTCACATTTGTCTAACCCAGATGCTCATCACCTCTTGCCTGGACTATTTCAATAGACCACTAATTGATCTCCCTGCATCCAGCTTTTTTTCCACTCCAGTACATCCATCACACAGCAACCAAATTGATATTCCTCAAGCATGGGTCTGACTATTATCAGACTTGCCCTTCTCAAGAAGTTTCAGTGGTTTCCTATTGTCTTGCAGATAAAATACAAACTTACTTGTTTGGTATTCGTAGTCCCTCACAATCTGTTGTCAAGCTGTCTTTCCAGATTCATGTTGAATTTTCAGTCCATCAAAATGATTATGTATTCCTCTCCCTTGCACAGTGTATTAGCCAAACTGGCTTACTTGCAATTCACATATCTCTCAACATAGCATCTCTTATTTCACAGGTTATCTCTGATGTCTGAATTTCTCTCCCTCTTTACCTTTCCTGCTAGGAATTTCTACCTCCCTTCAAGGCTAGACTCTAATGCCATCTCTTATGAAAGGCCTTTTCTAATCCTTCCAATTGTTAGCATTTTTTCTACTCAAAATTAATTTATATATTTTTTCTATTTACTTATCTGTGTACCTAGTTTTTATGCCCTAGTAGAGGGTATAGGAACAGTAACTGTTTTATTTTTGTCTTTGTGTCTTCAGTACCTATCAAAGTGCCTGACACATAGTAGATGCTTAATAAATATGTTTTTAAGTTGAATTATTGAATTATGCCTATTATATTTTATCTTATTCAATTTGGTCTAATGCTTTACCCTTCCAAGATTGTTTTGAATACTGTTTCTGTCAATTTGCATGTTGGTTATCCATTCCAAATGTGAGTTATACATAAGCTTGATATATGTACCATCAATGACTTTATCCAAGTCATGTTAAATGATCCAGAATTGTTAAATCCAAAGCCAAGTACAGAATCTGGGGCCACTCTACTGCAGATCTTCTCTCAAGTTGACATCAAACCACTAATGACTACTGGATATTCAACCCAGTTCCAAATCCATCTAATTATAGTAATAGATATTTTATATTTGCTGAAATGTTGATAAGCTGTATCTACAGTTGTCCCTTGATTTACTAGTTTTGTAACCCTTTTTAAAACCCTGTTCAAAAAAGAAAAGAACTTTAGTTTGGCCTAATGTTTTACTATTTCTCCTTCCTAGAGCTTTACTAATGATCCCTTTGATAATACTTCCTAGAATTTTACAAGATATTGAAATCAAGCTCCCTGGCCCATAGTTTGCAAGCTCTGTTCACTTTCACTTTCTGAAAACTGGGACATTTATTTTGTTCCAGTCCTGTGGTATCTCTCGAGTTCTTTTTATTCTTTCAGAGATCGCTGATATACATTCATATAAATCAGTTTCTTCAGTACCCAAGGATTTAGTAGTTGGTGATTAGAACTCATAAGGGAAGGATAGGTACTTTCTTAATTTCACCTACTTTGTCTTGAGTATCAGTTCTCTGTTGAGCAATTTTTGTTCAACCCTTTCCAATCCAAACATCCTTTTCTTTTATAGGGAAAACAAAATAAAAATTGATAAATAACAAATAAAATAAATAAAGATGTTTCATTGCCCCAAACATCCCAAGCATAAATGGTTTTATCCATTCTTTGATCTTATTTTCTCTAGATGGGCCTAAGCCAATTAAGTCTACCTTTTTTGATTATTCTTAGTTTTCCTATGTAACTTCAATTCCTTTTTAACTTCAACACTTCTGACACTATTCTTACAGCACTATGCTGTGATTTTATATTCATCTTTTGCTATCTTACTTCCATTTTCTATATATGTCTTCAAAATCTTAAAATCTTTTTTAAAAATTATTTCTTTTATTATGAACTTAATAAAATAAGATTTTCCATAACAAAGTGGAATAGAAAAGAGGCTTGCATCTGAAATTGCAGATCCATTATGTACAACTTGCTATTCCTTTCAAATATACAAAAAAGTTGTCATCTAACTTTTTCCCTTTCCCCCCCACCTCAAACTTTGAGATGTCACAAATTAGTCACAAGTCAGTGTGGATTTATATGTGTGTGTATGTTCTTTTTCTGAATTCAAATAGAATCTTTGCAGGTTATTTGGGTATTTATGATTTATGGATATAGATGATTTGTTTGCTTAAAGTTGTTCTTTAAAACAGTACTGTTATTACTTTATGCAATGTTCTCTTTGTTCTATTTATTTCACTCTTATTATCTCCTGGAATGTCTTTCCATATTTTCCTAAAATCATTGAGCACATGATTTCTTATTATATTCTGTCATGAACATATACCATGATTTGTTTATCCATTCCTCAGCTGATGGGTTTCCCCACAATTTCTAGTTTTTTGCCATCAGAAAGAGAGCTGTTATAAATATTTTTAGAACATGTAGGTTTGTTTCCATTTTCCCTAATAATCTTGGGAAACAGGCTTACTAAGTAATATTGCGAGGTCAAAGGGTATGGCCAGTTTAATAACTCTTTGGACATAATTCCAAATCTCTCTTGGAAATGGTTGGATCAGCTCACAGCTCCACTAACAATGAATTAAAGTCCCAGTTTTTCTGCATCACTTCCAACTTTTGTCAGTTTTCCCTTCTATCATTTTAGACTATCTGTTAGGTATAAAATAATATCTCAATGTTGTTTTAATTTTCATTTCTCTAATCAATAATGAATGATTATAAATTGTTTTGATTTGTTCATCAAAAATTAACTATTAATATTCTTTGATCATTTATCAATTGGGGAATGACTTGCATTCTTTATAGATTAGATAAGAGTTCATATATTTGAGATATGAAACCTTTATCTGAGGAATTGTCTATAATTTTTTTTCCCAGTTTTCTGTTTTCCTTCTGAACTTGCTCACATTTGTTATTTTTTGTACGAAACTTTTAAAAATAATCAAAATTATCCATTTTACATCTCACAATACTCTCAGTCTCGTGTTTGTTCATAAATTGTATGCCTATTCATAAACCTATAGGTGATTTGTTCTGTGTTCTTCACATTTTCATGTAATATCTCCCCTGTATCTAGGTAATATATCCATTTTGAACTTATCTTGGTAAATGGTGTAAGATAGTAGTCTATGCCCAATTTCTGCTAGGCTGCTTTCTAGCTTTCCCAACAATTTTTACCATATAATAAATTTTTATCCAAAAAACTTAATTGTTTATACTTGTCAAATACTGAGTCACTGTATTTGATTGTTGATGTAGATTTGTGTGTCTACTCTGTTCCATTGACCTACCTTTCTATTTGAAAGCCTATACCACATGATTTTGATAATTACTATCTTATAATTTAAGATATAGTAATGCTAAACTTCCTTCCTTTGTGTTTTTTCCATTAGTTCCTTTTGACTTTTTGTTCTTCCTAATGAACTTATTTTTTCTACCTCTGTAAAATAATCTTTTTGTATTTTAATTGGGATGGCACTGAATATATAGATTCTTTTGGGTGAAATTGTCAATTTTATTATATTGTTCTTGCCAATAATTAATATTTCTCCATTTATTTAAATCTTATTTTATTTGTGCACAGAGTTTTTTATGATTTTATTCATATAGATACTAGGTTTGTTTTTTCATAGGTTCATTTCCAAGTATTTTATACTATCGAGAGTTATTTTAAATTGAGTATGTCTCGAGATATCTTCTTGAGGGATCCTGCTAATGATATATAGGAATGCTGATGATTTTTGTGGATTACTGTATTTTCTACTACTTTTCTGAAATTATTAATCATTTTAGTTAACTTTTTAGGTGAGTCTTTCAGATTTTCCAAGTATATCATCATATTACCTACAAAGAGATAATTATCTCATTCCATGTTTTGATTTCTTCTATTTCTTTTTCTTCTCTTACTGCTATTGCTAAGATTTTCGATACAATATTTAATAATATTGATGACAAGTAGGTATTCTTGTTTCACATCCATTATTATTGGGAAGGTTTCTAACTTATCCCTATTATGTATAATGCTTGCTAATGGTTTTAGGTAAATGCTTCTTGTCCATTTAAGGGTTTACTAGTCTATACTTTCAAGTGTTTTTAATAGAAATGAGTGTTGTACTTTGTCAAATGCTTTCTTGGCAGCTATTAGTTTTATCATATGATTTTTGTTACTTTTGTTATGGACATAATCAATTGTGTTTGTAGTTTTCCGTATGTGAAATCATCCCTGAATTCCTGATATGAATTTCACTTGGTCATAGTATGTAATATTTGTAATAAATTGTTATAATCTTTTAGTTACTATTTTATTTAGGATTTTAGCACCCATATTCATTAATGAAATTGGTCTTTTCTTTATTTTTACTTTTCATGGTTTAGGTATCACTATCTGTTTCATAAAAGGAATTTGGTAGGACCCCTTCTTTGTCTGTTATTCCAAATACCTTATTTAATATTGGAATTAGTTGATCTTTAATTGTTTGATAAAATTCACTAGGAATTTCATTTATGGACTATTTGCTAATGTAAGCAGTTTGTAGTCTTATAAACTTCAATTTCATTTACCTTGTTAAATATATTGGCCCATAATTGGGCAAAATAACTTCTTATAATTAGTTTGATTTCATCTTCTTTAGTAGTATGTTCTCTCTTTTCATTTTTAAAACTAGTAATTTGGTTTTCTTCTCTCTTTTAAATCATATTAACCAAAGATATATCCTTTTTATTGATTTTTATAATGCCAACTCATAGTTTTATTTATTAATTCAATGGTTTTCTTACACTCAATTTTATTAATTTTATCTTTAATTTTTAGGATCTCCAATTTAATGTTTAATTGGGGATTGTAATTTCTTTTTTTCCCTAGTTTTTTAAAATTGCATACCCAGGTCATTAATCTGCCCTTTCTCTCTTTTTTTTTTTTCAATATAAGCATTTTTTGATATGTTGTTTCATTGTCCTTTTATTTAATGAAATTACTGATTGTTTCTGTTATTTGTTCTTTAACTCATACATTCTTTATGTATTTATGTTATTTAATCTCAAATTAGTTTTTTCTATGTTTCCATGATCCCTTATTAAATAAACTTTGTATTGCATTGTAGTCAATAAAGGACTCATTTAATATTTCTACTTTTCTCTTTTAGCTATAAAATTTTGTGCCCCAATTAATATATGGCCATTCTTTTTAAAGGGATTAAACAAAAGGCATATTCCTTTCTATTTCCATTCAGTCCTTTACAGTTACCTACCATATAGCTTATCTAAAATTCTATTTCATTCTTTAACTTTTTATTTATTTTTGGTTAGCTTTGTCTGGTTCTGAGAGGAAAAGATAAAAATCCTCTAGTGTTATATACTACTACTATCTATTTCCACCTGCTATTCATTGAACTTTTAAAAAATTTAGATACTATGTTATTTGGTGTGTACAAGTTTAGCATTTATGTTGCTTCATTATCTAGGGTATCTTTTATCATATTGTTGTTTCCCTGTTTATCTCTTTTCATTAAATTTATTTTATCTTTGACTTTGATATCATGATTGCTACCTTTGCTTTTTTTTTTTTTGCATCAGTTGAGGCATAATATATTTTAGTACAGAATGTACTAATTTAGCCTTTTATCTCTCATTTTTAAAAATGTGCTTTTTTGGAAACAGCATATTGTCAGAATCTGATTTTTAATCCATTCTGCTATTTATTTCTGTTTTATGGGTTAATTTATCCCATTCACATTCACAATTACAATTACTATTTGTGTATTTCTGTCTAGCCTGTTTTTCCTCACTATTATCCTTTTCAGTCTGTCTTTTTATTCTATCCTTTCTCTAGTTTATTTCTAACCACTGCCTCCCTATTCCACACCCTTTAAAAGAATCTCTCCTTTGTTGGGGCAACTAGATGGTACAATGGATGGAGCACTGGTCCAAGAGTCAGGAGGAGGAGTTCAAATCTAACCTCAGATACTTAACACTTATTAGTGTTTATCCTCTCCCCTAAACCTCCTTGTTCTGTCCACTCCTCTAAGGATCCCTTCTCTCTTTTCCCCCTACATTTCCAAATTTTTATTTATACACCCTTCTAAAGTCCCTCTCCCCAATCCTGTTCCTTCATCTTCTTATTTCCTTATAAACCTTCTAAATGTGTTTGTTCCCTTTTTAACCCAGATCTGAAGCATTCCATCCACCATCTGATTCCTTTGTTATCAATTCTTCCTCTCACAACTCATTTGTATTAGATAATTGCTCTTTTTATCTTTTCCTGCACAGTTTTGCTTTTTTAGAATCACCACATCATATTCAGCTAATCCCCAATCTTTCTTTTGAACTATGCACTTATTAATGACAATCTTGAGTACAATTTACATTTCCACATATTTTCCATACAAAAAGTAAATTGTTTGACTTTATTGAATCCCTTGTAATTGGTCTTTGGTGTTTACCTTATATTTCTCCTGGATCTTTTATGTCAAATTTTCCTTTAAATTCTGATCTTTTTGTGACAAAAATCTGAAAGTCTATCAATTTATTGAATGTCCTTTTTTCCATTCAAGATTACACATAATTTTGCAGAGTAAATTACTGTTGGCCACAGCCCCAATTCTTTTGCTCTTTGATATATTGTATTCTAAGACCTGCAGTCTTTTAATGTAGCAGCTGCTAAGACTTATGTAATTGTTATTGTAGTTCCCAGTAAATGAATTGTGTTTTTCTTTTCTTGCTGCTTCTAATATTTTCTCTTTTACCTGCAAGTTTTGAAATTTAGCTATTATACTCCTATTAAGTTTTCATCCTGGGATCTCTTTCAAGTGATGATTGGTAGATTTTTTTTATTTCCTCTTTCCCCTCTTGTTCTTAAACTTCAGGTAATTTTCTTTAATAATATTTTGTGATACTTATCAAAATTATATTTTTAAATTGTAGCTTTAAGGTAGTACAATAGTTCTTATGGTTTCTCTTGATCTTTTTTCCATATTATCTTCTATTTTCTCATTCTTTTTATTTTTTATTATTTTTGGTATAACATCATTCACTTCCCCTTGCTCAATTCTAGTTTTCAAGGAGTTGTTTTCTTTCTTAAGATTCTGGATCTCTTTTTCCAGTTGGTCAACTTTCTTTTCATAATTTTCTTGGTTTTCTTGGATTGTTTTTATTTTTTTCATTTTTTCCTCAGTCTCTCTAATTTGATTTTTAAGGAATGTTTTAAGTTTTCCCAAGAGATCTTTTGGGGCAGGTGTCCATTTGATGTTACTCTTTTGGGTAAGAAAGGCATTTTTTTTTCATTATCCTTCTCCAAAAATGAAACTCTGTCCTCAGTGTAGCGGTGTATGGTTGGGTTCTTTCTCCTTTGCTTATTTTCATTTTGTCTTTATCAGTTGTCTGGATAGTTCAAACCCCCCATCACTTCTATACTACTATATCAAGCTTCCATATCAAATTTTCATCCGTCACCTAAATTCTTCGCCTGTTTCCTCTCTTCAGGTGATGTGTAAAATACTTCTATAATAGGCTTGTTTCTCTTTATTGATCTTTCCTCAGATGCTTTTTAATATATTTCTACCTTCTACTTCCTCTCTCCCTACCTATCTCATTTCTTTCACTTAAAGTATAGCCTTTCCAAGCCACATTCTGTTTGTAGGTCTCATATCATCATGTTTCAGTGATATTCATGAGGTCAGATTTGCCTTCTTATCTTAGTATCTCTCATTCATTTTGATTATTAGTCTTTAATTAGTCATAATGAAATTCTGTGCATTATTTAAGTTTCTGATGTGAAAAGTAACAGTATGTCATAATAGACATTTTTCATTCACTTGGCTTTTCTTGTATCTACTTTTGAGTAGTTATATATCTTTTCCAGGAGATTCTCAGTGTTCCAAAGCTTAGTACAACCAGCACAATACTTTCTACATACAGGATCATTTGGAAGCCTTTAATTTCTATAGCATACCCTAGTATGCAATTAAAAAATCATCTAGGATATACTTATCTCCCTCTTTTATGCCTCAGTGATTTCTTATAATAAAAAGGTGTTAAACTCAGCTTTCTATTATTGTTTTCAAAGAAATTTTGAATGATTTTGATTTATGAATATGAGATTCTGTATTGAAAAAGAATCTTTAAGATGACATTGCTCTAATCAAATGCTTTTTCATAGTTAGGAAACAATAATTTTTATAAAGCTGTAGGGTGAAGGATTACATATAACATTAAACTTCTTTGATATATTGATTAGTTTTGCTGAACTCTTTTTGTCCTCTCTTTTAAAGAATTCTTTATTGTTTACTTTGTAGGAGAGGATGGAAAGAGAGATACATTGGAAAACATAATAATAAAAAAAACAAAAGATTGACCATAGGCCAGTCACTTAAACTTCCTTTCTTTTTTTTTTTTCCTTTGTCTCTTTTTTTTTTCTTTGCTGAGGCAATTGGGGTTAAGTAACTTGCCCAGGGTCACACAGCTAGGAAGTATTAAGTGTCTGAGGCCAGATTTGAACTCGGGTCCTCTTGACTATAGGGCCGGTGCTCTATCCACAGCACTACTTAGTTTCCCCATCACTTAAACTTCCAATATACCAATGAGCTTTCTAATAATATAAATTTTAGATGAGCTGCAGATCTGAATTTCCTCTATTCCTAGCTTATATTGATGGAATTTAAAAACTGCTTCTCACCCCAAATACAGATAAATACAATACACATAGATGTCATTGGAAAGTTATCCATACATCAAGGATGGGCTATTTTACATGTTATTGACAAGTCACAGACTTTTCACATGGCTTATTCACATTGTACTGAAAAGATATGTAGCTTCTTGTAACACATAGCATAGAGTGTGGCATATAATAGGTGCTTAATAAATGTTTGCTAACTTGACTTAATTCCTTTGGTGATTCTCAACTGGTCAGCCTATAAAGAAAAAATTGGGATTAATGAATGGAAGCTGCAGAGAAACAAGTTTAAGTTGATATAAGGAAAAAAAAAACCTTCTCAGAGCTATTCAGAAATGAAATGGAATAGCCCATGAGGTAGCAAACTCCTCCCCTACAGAGATCTTCATGATTGGAGGGCATTTGTTGACTGAATCACAGAGGGATCCCTTCAGATTTGGATTGGACTAGAATATCCTTCTAATTCTGAAATTCCTTTCAGCTGTCCTGGACTCTATTCTTTCTGTCCCTACAGATCCAGTCAGCACTGGCTTAGGTTTCATGGTCAGATTCCTCACAATTCAGGTGCCAAACAGGCCAGTGACCTTTTGGCCAAATAACTTCACTGGACCACTGTGGAGCTAAGTTCTTATAGTCTTCCTGGAGTTCATACTAATAGCCATTTGGTCCTCTAAAATACTGCACTGGTATATCACTCATGTGTGGGATGCCAAATTTGTGGAATAAGCTTTTTAGAGCAATGCTACACAACTATGTGAACTTCCATTGATATAACCCAGCCAATCAAACTTAGGGTTTTGGGACAGGGGAAGAGGAAAATGCCTGGATAGGTGTTTCTTGGTTTACAAGAACATTGGAATATTATAAGCACAGTTTTTGTCTCCCAGTTGCATACCTTAAAAGAATTTATTCTTTAGATCTGTGTTGAAACTGCCATTTGTTCCATGTCTTATCCCCTACACTGAATTTTAAAGTTCTTGGAGGGCAAGGATGATGTCTTTCCCATCTTCCTATCCCATTCTGTTTTGTGACCTTTTCTATTTATTGCATATAGTAGATACTCAATACATAACATCTAATGAATATTAATGAAAGAAGATTAGAAACTTGTTGAATGTGACCTTTTACTTTGGTAATTTGTATTTTTTAGGTTTGGCAACTCAGTACTTATAGAAGCTATTTCCTTTCTGGTCCTTTCTCCAAAGTTAGAGAAATTGTAGTATAAATTATATTTAGAGTATACACTTATCAGATAAGTAGTGGTTTTAGTCTGAATGATAAAGTACATGCTTTTGTCAGAAATCTAGATAAGATCATTTTCCTTTGTATCCCTTAAAAAAATCCAATTTTATCACTAAAATTACTTCCACATGTGTTTTTTGAAAATCAGCCTTTTTATTCAAAAACAGGTAGACATAGCAGCATTTTAAAAACACTAGGCAAGTCACTCTATTTGCCTCAGTTTCCTCATAACAGCAACTATCTTCCAGATTTGTTGTGAGGATCAAATGAGATAATATTTGGAAAGTACATAGTTCTTAGCATATAGAAGTACTTGATAAATGCTTGTTCCTTTCTCCTTTTTAGAAGGATGATCCATAATGATATGACATGATAAGTCAACATAATATAGTGATAGGAGCTAGGGGAATAGGCAAAGAAGGGAGATGAAGTTAAGACTTGAATTTGAGTTCTATCTATAGACAAATCCTTTGACTTCCCTGACAGTCATTTTCTTCATCTGGATTAGATTAATTTCTAGGTTTCCTTCCAGCACTAAATTCCTATAATTAGAGAAAATGTTCAACAAATACTTAGGTAGAGTTTGGCAGTTTTCTCACGGATATTTAACTATTACTTACCACAGTTTAATCCAACACTGGTTTTATCCTAGCCTTTCATTATAGTAAAATGCTTCTTTCTCACAGACCCCAAAATCTCTCAGCTTTGAGTTGAAGTCAGCAACCAAAGACAGCAGTTAGCTTTGCCCAGTAGTTTATAGTTCTGGGGCTTCTTTTGTTTCATGTCATTATGAAATAATGTTTCTTAACTTTTATTCAAGGCATTGTTTGAGTTTGGAAGGTTAGATGAAGGCTTATGAAATAATGATATTTACCCCTAAGAATTGTTGCTACTCAAGGAGATGATATAATACATAAAACAATACAAGATAACATATTGTCCATATCCCTTCATTTGACAATAAATATTGTAAGAATTGAAAGGAGCAGAGTTCTTTAAAGGCTAGGAAGGTGAGGGAAAGTTTCATAGAGCTAGTAAGATTTGAACTGGGCCTTAAAGGATAGCTAGGATACAAGTAAAGGGAAATGAAGGGAGATGACATTCTAAATAAGAGAGCTGACACAAAAATGCAGAGTCAACAATATGCATGGCATGTTTGGGTTACAAAAAGTAAATTAATTAGTTAGATTTTAGTTGAGCAGTTAGTTTAGAGAAGTAGTTATTTGCAAGTGTAGATAAGGCCAAATTGTGAGGGGTCTTAAATGTTACAGTCTGGAGTATGGACCAAATTTGTTATGCAGTAAGTAGCCTTTGAAGGTTTGTGAGGTAGACTATGACAAGTATGAAGTAGCATTTTAGGAAAATTTTTTGAAGAACAAATCAACATATAAGTAGATGCCTTACTTTAAAAACTGAATTCAACAATTAAAATTTAAAAATAGTTTTTTTCAATTTTTTGAAAAGCAGTTTTAAAAATACTGAGTTGCCAAACCTATTTATAGTTTTTAATAGTGTAATTCTTATTTATTTATTTATTTACAAGGCATATGCATTTTCAAAATACTGAGTTGCCAAACCTATTTGTAGTTTTTAATAGTGTAATTCTTATTTATTTATTTACAAGGCATATGCATGGGTAATTTTACCAACATTGACCCTTTCAAAACCTTTTGTTCCAAATTTTCTTTACCTTCCTCCACCCCCTCCTTTAGCTGGCAAGTAGTCCAATACATGTTACATATGTTGAAATACATGTTAAATCCAATACATTTTTACATATTTATACAATTATCTTACTGCACAACAAAAATCAGATCAAGAAGGAAGGAAAAGAAAAACTGAGAAGGAAAAGAAAAACTGAGAAAGAAAACAAAATGCAAGCAAATAACAACAGAAAGAGTGTGAATGCTATGTTGTGCTCCACATTCTGTTTTCACAGTTCTCTTTCTGGGTGTAGATGGCTCTCTTTATCACTGCACAAGTGGAACTGGTTTGAATCCTCTCATGAAAAGAGAGCCATGTCCATCAGAATTAATAGTCATATGGTCTTTTTGGTTCTGCTCATTTCACTTAGCATCAGTTCATGTAGGTCTCTCCAGGCCTCTCTGAAATCAGCCTGCTGGTCATTTCTTACAGAACAATAATATTCCATAATATTCATATACCACAATTTATTCAGTCATTCACCAATTGATGGGCATCCATTCAGTTTCCAGTTTCTTGCCACTACAAAAAGGACTGCCACTAACATTTTTGCATATGTGGGTCCTTTTCCCTCCTTTAAGATCTCTTTGGGATATAATCCCAGTAGACACACTGTTGGATCAAAGTGTATGCACAGTTTGATAACTTTTTGTGCATAGTTCCCAATTACTCTCTAGAATGATTGGATCCATTCACAGTTCCACTATATTTTCCTATCATTTTAGCCAATCTGACAGGTTTGTTGTGATATCTCAGAGTTGTCTTATTTTGCATTCCTCTGATCAATAGTGATTTAGACCACCTTTTCATGTGACAACATATAGTTTTAATTTCATCATCTGAAAATTGTCTGTTCATATCCTTTGACCATTTATCAATTGGAGGATGGCTTGAACTTATTATAAATTTGAGTGAATTTTCTATATATTTTAGAAATGACGATCCTTTGGGTATAAAAGTGTTTTCCCAGTTTTTTGCTTTCCTTCTAATCTTGTCTGCATTGGTTTTGTTTGTACAAAAGCTTTTTAACTTAATATAATCAAAATTATCTATTTTGTGATCAATAATGGTCTCTAGTTCTTCTTTGGTCATAAATTCCTTCCTCCTCCAAATCTTTGAGGTAAACTATCCTATGTTTTTTTTAATTTGTTTGTAATATCTTTCTTTATGTCTAGATCATGAACCCATTTCAACCTTATTTTGGTATACAGTATTAGGTGTGGTTCTATGCCTAGTTTCTGCCATACTAGTTTCCAATTTTCCCAGCAGTTTTTGTCAAATAGTGAATTCTTATCCCAAAAGCCTGGGGCCTTTAGGTGTCAAATACTAGATTGCTATAGTCATTGACTATTTTGTTCTGTGAGCCCAACTAATCTATTTCTTAGCCAGTACCAAATGGTTTTTATACCATTGTGTTTACAATGGTTTATACCATTGTATTACCAAATGCTGCTTTATATAATATAGTTGCTTTATATAATATAGTTTTAGATCTGGTACAGTTAGGCTATCTTCATTTGCTTTTCTCTTCATTAATTACTTTGAAATTCTTGACCTTTTGTTCTTCCAGAATTTTATTGTTATTTTTTCTAGGTCAGTAAAATAGTTTCTTGGGAGTTTGATTGGTATAGCACTAAATAAATAGATTAGTTTAGGGAGTATTGTCATTTTTATTATATTTAATTTAATTCTTTAGAAATAATTTTTGAAGAATAAAGCAAAATTTGAGTATATGCTTTATTTTAAACACTGAATTCAACAATTAACATTTTTAAATAACTTTTTTCAGTTTTTTGAAAACAGTTTTTTCATTTTTTTAAATTATTAGGTATCATTTAAATTTAATAATAATTTTAGTAATAATAGCAATGACAACAAACAACAGCAACATTTTACAAACTGGAAAGTTCTTAAGTTCTTGTTTAGCTTTCCTCGACTCCATGTCTCCCTTTCATCCATTGTATTTTGTGTAACAGTTTAAATATTGAATCTGGAATGAGGAATATAGAATTCTAATCCAGAATAAAAATTTAATATCTTTGTAGTCTTGGATAATTCACTGAAACTCATATCCCTCAATTTCCACAGTTGTAAAATAGTAATAACAATGCATCTACTTCACAGAGTTGTTATTTATTTGGTAAATTTCCTGGCATATAATATGTACTTAACGAATGCCTCACTTTTTCCTTTCCTCCTTTTTTATTTCCAAACTTCGGAAAACAGTTTTCAAGATTGTTCTCTTCTAAATTTTCCAATCTTATTTAGGAGTTTCTCATATCTTTTTCCAACCATGTGAAAATTGATATAATTGGTATGAAAATTTGTATACATCTAATGTGCAAGCCTTGAATTAAAGTGAATTAAAAGTTATTTTTGACATAAGCTGGCTAATTAGGCAGGTCTATGGAAATGAATCATAGTTTGTATGACAAAACATATTGTAGACTCTAAATTGGAAGGAAAAAGAGGAAAGAGGGGCATGCGGATTTCTAGGCTTGTTACTGAAAAATTGAGGAAGAGAAAAAAAGGCAAATATTGAGTCAGCAGTTTAAAGCTAATGATCAATATTGATTTGCCAAACCACATTTTCCCTCATCACTCACCATCATCCAGGATTAAATCATATTTTGCCTTAAAGATTGTCTGTAATTACAGACTGTACATAGAGCTAAAACACAATCTGCCTGATTCGGAAAAGAATTTTCCTGAGCCATCTTAACTGAATAAACCAATATGGCTTTCTAATAATACTACTATAGTCTTGATTTCATGCCAGCCTGTGACTGGACATTTGGCTTTACTTTTCACAGTTTGAATTTGTAGCAGGCAATTTTTTTTTACCATTCATTCCTTTCCATTTACTTAGATGTAAAATATACTAACAATATTAATATAAGAAAAATAGTTCTGTGAAAACGGTTTAAATTTAGATCTTTTATCATTGTGTTTTTCACATTTTTGTTTTGGATATTCTTTGCTCTTTGACGTGGCTCATTTTAATATTTACAATTTAAATGGTAAATCCTTCCTCCAGTAGCAAAAGTTAATATATATATATTTTGTATATTATTACAATCATGGCTTTTAACTTAGTACCCTGAAGGATCTTCAGGATAAATGTAAATAGAAGCTTGCCTGGTTGGCTGATAGAACTTCTCTTAAATAACTGCCAGTTTCTGTCCTTTATCTCCTATTCTTGAATTTTGATATTTTAGACATGTTGAGATAAAAGAGAGTGTTGGAAATCAGGGACTGCCTATCTAATTTTAACTTTTTTGTTTTTCCTAGCTTATTTCCAGTGATGCTGATGGAGCTATACAAAGAGCTGGAAGATTCAGGGTGGAAAATGGCTCTTCAGATGAGGTGAGGGAATTCAATGCCCCTTTTTTTTTTCACCATACACATGAAGCACCTAACACAATAATTAGCCATTTCTGGAGCTCATTCTTCATCAAGACACAAACAGTAAGTACTTTATTATGTTCTAGGCCCTGGTAATACAAAAACAAAAATGAATAGTCCTAGCCCATAAGGCTTATATTCTAACAGAAGAGACATATCTCTATGCATAAGTATCTACAAAATAGATATAAGGTCATCTTGGGGAGAGGAGAGGCATATGGGTTGGGGAAGAGATAGAGGGAAAATCAGGAAAGGCCTTATATAGGAAATGTTAAGTCTTAAAGGGAACCATTTATTCTTTAAAAACAAGAGAGATTGAGAGAGAGAGAGAGAGAGAGAGAGAGAGAGAGAGAGGTATAAGGCATTTCAGGAATCGGGGGACAGCCATTGCAAAAACTTAGAGAAGCGATAGAATGTATCTTTTATGAGGAACCATGAGAAGGCTAATATGGTCTGATCAAAGAGCCCACAGCCCCATATGAATTCTCAGAAGCATATCATATGTAAGAAGGTTAGTAGGGTAGGTGGGGCCAGAAGATGACAAACAGTAGAGTTTATATTTGATCCTAGGAGTAAGAGGAAGCCACTGGTGTTAATTGTATAGGAAGGAGGAATAACTTTAGGAACTATGTATATGAAGGATGGATTGGAAAGACAAAAGTCTTGAAGCAGGAAAACTAGTTAGGAGGCTGTTATAGTAATTTAAGTGATAGGTAATTAAAGCCAGAACTAAGGTGGTGGCTATGTGAATAGAGAGAAGGAGATATATTGCAAGATGTTATGGAGGTAGAAACAAGATTTGCAACTTTGGGAACATATGAAGTGAGGGGGAGTCAATGGTAACACTGAGGTTGCAAAACTGTTTAACTAGAAGGATGGTGGTACCTTTAACAGTAATAGGATATTTGGAATAAGAGAAGAGAATGTAGTGGGGAAGGAGGTATGGAAAATGGTAACCTGCTTTTGACATGTTGAGTTCAAAACGCCTATGGGACATCCAATTTAAAATGATCTCAGAAGAGAGACAAAGGCTCAAGATATAGATTGGGAAATCATCTAAGGAGAGATATGAAGTAAACCAATGGGAAATGATGATGTCACCAGGTAGAATACAGCGAGAAAAAACAAAAAAACACAAGACAGAACTTGGAAGATGCCCACAGTTGAGAGGCATGATATGAATAATGAGCCCAAAGAAGTAACTAAGAAGGAGCAGTCTGTCAGATAGGAGAAATGTACAGGGGTGTGTGTATGTGTGTGTAAAATATTCCTTTGTCCTTGACAGTGGCAAATTCTGCCTTCTACTATAACAGATTGGCTGATCTTGTTCTGATATGTTACATATGAATATGTTCTGAATGTTCATGAATATAACATGAATATGTTCATGTTACATATGAATGATATGTTCTGATATGAATTACATAAGTAATTCAACAAGCTCGGGAAGGATGAGGGGGAAAAAAGCACTGAAATCCATATATTCACAAGTGTAGTGTATTATAGCTTTTATTGAAGCAATCCTGTTGATAACAATAAAAATAATTGACCTTTGCATAGTTTTTTTATGGTTTACAAAGCACTTTACCTAAGGAAGACCTTCAGATTGCCACAGCCCTTAGCACAGAGCACAGTGCCTGGCACACAGTATGCACTTAATAATGCTTTTGGCATCACCCTATGAAATAAGCAAAACTAGTATGTTATTTCCATTTTGCAGATGAAGAAACTGAGACTTAGGGAGGTTTATGTACATGCCCAAAGTCACAGAACTAGTAAGTGGCATAGATGGAATTTGAATCCCAATCTCCTGAATATAAATCAATTGTCCCTGTCATTATCCTCATTGACCCAGTAGCTTTTAACTTAACTTCAGTATTTTCTATGGAAAGTGCTCAATATAAATAAGATTTCCAGGTAATTGAAACTTATTCTTTGGCTGTCTGATAAAACATATGAGCCTCTTTTCAGAATAGTGGTTTTTATTGTTGTTTTAATTTATAATTAAAGGAAATGCTAATTTTCAGTTAGAGATTGATGAAAGTAAAGATGCTTCTTTAAAAAAAAAAGATCCAAGTTATTAAATCCCCCACAATCTATCCAAGAACCTCTGGCCCATGTTAAAAACCCTCACTTTAAAGAAATGCTTTTATTTTCACTATTTTGGATGAAAAGTTTTCTAAAATGCTATAGACTCATCCTTTTCTTTTTGAACATAGAATATTTCTTGGACATGACTCAGGTTTATCATTCTAAATTTCATTTTTCTTCCTTGCCTGACTCAAGGTGCTATTAAGCTCTCTAGGATTTTTTGACCCTAAACTAAATGACCTCAAAATGCTGTGGTTTGGGGTTATGTTTGCTTTTTAGAATTTATTTTGTTTCCTTACTCACAGTGAGGCTGGCAACTGACCCTTATTCTGTATGTGAGTCATGAGTGCTTGTTTTAGTGGCTGCATACCTGCTGTAAATGATTACTTCTAATCTGTACTTAGGGTGCTCTGGAAAGTCAGTTAGCAAACTTATTAGAACTGTCTCTAAAATGGGAATGAATGGACTTTGAGAGAGCCTGGGAAGTTTTTCGATGAGTAAAGTGGGAATTAGTATGTGAAACATTCTAGAGTGGAAAGAACAGTGGGCTTAAAGAAGATTGAGTTTGAGTCTTGGTTCTGCAGTTTATTAGCTATGCAACCTTGGTTTAAGTTTCACATGTTTCCTTATCTGTAAAATGGGGGCAGTAGCTGTACTACCTACTTTAGGGGTTGTTGTGAAGAAAACATTTTGTAGGTCATGAAGTGCTTATAGAAATGTGAGCTGTTATTATCTGTCTCAGAAGATTTAGAACTGGAAAGGCTCTTGGTGATAATCTAGTCCAACTTCCTTATTAAGAGAGAAAGAAACTGACACTCAAGAGATGTTAGGTGACCTTTTTCAGGGTCACATAGCTACTTGCTGGCAGAGCTAGGATTTAAACCCAGAAGTTTTAATTCCTAAATGAGCAAAGGTTTAAGTGCATTGTACTTTTCACCCTACCCCATCCTTCAAAGAAGCCTTTACTGTTTTTCTTTTTGGTTCTTAAGACAATCAAAGAAATGGAAGTAATCTCAAAGGTCATTTAGTCTTTTGAACAAGAATCCCCTCAATAGTACTCCTAACAAGATCATCAAATCACTTCTTGAAGACCTATGAGAAAGGAGAGCTTAATACCTCTCAAGAGAATTCAATCAGTCCATCAACAAGTATTTATTAAGTCTTTCTGCTTTTGAACTGTTCTAATTGACCTTTATATTTAACTGAAATCTGCCTCTGTGGAGTTTTCAGCAATTGGTCCTATTTCCATTTTCTGGACCTAAGAAGAATATGTTTAATTCTTCTGCATGAGAGCCTAGATAGAGTGAGGAAGAGGGTAATATTACTGGAATATCTATGTTACTCTATGTTACTATGTTTTAAATATATAATATGTTACTATATCATAATAATATTATGTTGTACAATGATACCTTATATAATTTTTCTAGTTGTGAAACACCTCCATTTCCTTACACCTGTCATGCCAACCAGAAATCAGATCTTAGCCTGCCATCCCTTCAGTCTGCTCTATTTTGGCATCTCCTAGATTTCCCCCAAAGCCTGATGTGTTAGACCAGGACACCTGGGGCTAAAATTCCAGCTCTGCTATTTATTAGCTGTCTTATGTAATATTAATCTTGACATTCCTACCTCCACAAGGTCTCTCATAGCCATTTCCTTCTCGTTACAGTACACAGACACCATCTTAATTCAGGTTCTCTCGCAGGAATTATTGCAATAGCCTTCTAATTGGTCTCCCTATGTCAAGTATCTTCCTACTGCAAAATGATTTTCCCAAAGCACAGATCTGATGATTCCACTGCCCTGTTAAGTACACTTTGTTGTCTTTCAGTTATTTCAGTCATGTCTGACTCCTCGTGACCCTTTTTGGGGTTTTTTTGACAAAGATAATAGGGTAGTTTGCCATTTCCTTCTCCTTTTCCAGTGCAAATGAGAAAACAAAGGCAAATGAGATTAAATGACTTGCCCAGGGTCACACAGCTATTAAGTGTCTGAGACTAGATCTGAACTCAGGCCTTCTTGACTCCAGACACCCTCTCCACTGTACCACTTAGCTACACCAAGAAGAAGAAGAGACCTCAACTTTCTTCCAAGCTAGCCCCTAGCTGGACTACAATATCTTTGCTTGTAGACCTCCAATGAGGGAGAATCTGTACCTCCCTAGCAGCCATTCCATTATTGGAAACCTAATTATTTAGAAAATTTTTTCTGACCTCAATTCTAAGTTTGTCTCTGCAAGATCTGCTTTTTGCACCTAGTTCTGCCCTTTGAAGTCAAACAGAAAAAGTCTTAATTTTTCTTCTCTGTGATAGCCATTAAGATACTTGAAGATAACTATCACGTCATCCCTGAGTCATCTCTTTTACAAGATAAATATCTTCAGTTCCTTCATCTGATCCACATATTGCATGGACATGAGGTCTTACTGGATTATGGCATTTTCTTTTTGGATAGAGCCAGGCAGCTCAGTAAATAAGAGTTGTAGGCTTGGAGTTACAAATACTTGAATTCAAGTCCTGCCTCAGACATTTACTGTGAGATCTTGGACAAGTGTTTTAATTGTTGCCTAAGTCAGTTTTCTCATCTGTAAAATGGGGATAATAATATCACCTACCTCCTGAGATTATTGTGAAAATAAAATGAAATATTTATAAAGCATGTATAAACATTAGAATGCTATCATCATGGTCATCGTCCTCATCATTATTCTCTAATATGTCGATAAATTTCCTGAACCATAGTACCTCAAACTGAACAGACCAAACATGGTCTGACCAGGGCAGCTTTGCCACTGATAACCTTTGTGAGCTGTGGCAATTATGCCTTACCTCCTTGGACCTCAGTTTCTTCATAGATAAAATGAGGGAGTTGGACCTGATGATCTCTAAGATATCTTGCTGCTACAGATCTATGATTCTGGGCTCTTGTAATTACATAATAATATTTTAAAAAGCTCCCAGCTCTAAATCATGTGGTCTATGAATGTGCCTGTTAGTATACAGTAAGTACTTTGTAAATGCTTTTTGAGAATTTCTAAAAATAACATGAAGCAATGGGGAATTTTCATGGACCAGCTAATTTTAGGGAAGATCACAGTCAATACATAGAGTAGAAGCACTGGGCCAGAGAGAGACCAATGATGTCATAAATAGAATTGATAACTGTTGAGTTCATACCATAAATTCAATGAATTCAGATCCTAGACTTCTCTAGGGTCTTTCTCTGAAATTGGTCCTACCACCATTTTCTGGACCCAAGAAGAATATGTTTAATTCTTCTGCATGAGAGCCTAGATGGAATGAGGAAGAGGGTAATATTACTGGAATATTACTCTCTATATTACTGTATTTTATATACATAATATATTACTATATAATGATACATTATATAATTTTTCTAATTTTGAAACACCTCCATTTCCTTACACCTGTCATGTGTACTAGAAATCAGATCTTAGCACCATCAGCTCCTGCCGTCTCCTCAGTATGCTCTATTTTGGCATCTCCTAGATTGCCCCAAAGCCTGATGTGTTAGACCAGATATTTAGAATACATATTAATACTTGTTTACAAAGTTCTTTTTTTTTTTTTTAGAATAACTCACTGACATATATAGTTCAAGCATTTTTTCGCACTTGACAGGTTAGGCAACTGAGGTTCAAATAGGCTGAGACTTATCCATGATCACATGATGTTTAAGAGCAAGAATTTGACCCTAGTGACTCCAAGCCCATCATTTTCTATCATACTACAATCTCTCAGGTCATTGTAAGTTTTCAGTAGAACATGTACCAACAATTTTTGATCATACTTTTGAAAAAGTATTTGCCTATCATTTTTCTGTTTGTTGTTTTCATTTATACACCCTGCTTGTTTATTCCAGGTTGTGTTTACTCTTTCTGAATAAGCCTTTAATGGCATCATTTTGTTCCATTTCAGAATACTCCTGACTTGCCAGGTATCTGGCGTAGAACAGATGTGCATCTGGAAAACCCAGAATATCATACCAGATGGTATTTCAAGTATTTCTTAGGACAAGGTAAGAATATTACTTTAGAAAAATGGACATTTGAGGTGACCTAAAAAAATCTTTGATGTTATAATTTCTGAAAACCTACAGTATATGCAGAGATTAAACTCATTTGATCAGTTTGGTATACCTGAAACTTAGTTTTAAACACTGACTTCAAAGTTAAAGATGAACTTTATAAAATTAAAGGTTCATTTTAGAATTGCAGGAGGGAAAGACTGTTTATGTGAATTTTAACCAGTTATTTTTGCACTTGAAATGAAAGATTAAAAGATAGATTGCATGGTGGAAAGTTAGGGTGGAAATTCACTGTGTCCATAGAATTGAGTGCACAGAATCAAGCACCACATGTAGTGTAGCATATTTTACGTGAACTTTGTGCTTTCGTTCTCCTGGATAAGTAGTAAAAAAAAAAAAAAATGCTCAGAGATTGTGGATGGTAATGAATGAAGGAAGGTCATGTGAAGCTAGAATTGGTACTAGTGAGGGACAAATATGAGTGTAGAGGAAGAGCCTATGAGGGACTGAAATTAGTGATAGAGGAGTAGAAAATGAAGAAATCATCACAAGACCAGAAAGATTAGAAGAACAGAGAAAGGGAAAGGGTTTAGCTGGCTGCTTAGGGATGTTCCTTTAATTCTTGCAGTCCCCCAGGGTGCTGTTTTGGGCATTAAAGTAGCAGCTGTTTACATGTTCTTTTAATTCTCTGAAGAAATCAATAGTTTAAGAAATGGCTTAACTTTCTATCAGAGAACAGATTGTAAACACAGAACCAGACTTTGTGAGTCACTAACTCTCCATTGGCTATCAAATAAAGGAGAAAAATCTGTCCTCTGACATTCCATAGTGCAGCTCCAGCCTTCACACAACTTCCCTTCAATGTTCCTACTAAAATATACTACACTTCCCTCCCCACTTCCCCACATTTTTGTCCTGTTCTCTTACTTTGTTGTCTTTACTCACATCATCAGAGGGACAGTCTTCTGTTCCCTTCCTTCCTACTCACCCATCCCATTCTCAACTATTGGAAGCTTCTCCCTGCCTTTAAGTGTCAACTCAGATACTTTCTCTTCCATGAAACTTTTCCTCCCCCCATCTCTACTAAATAAAAAAATTTCCCTCCCCCCACCCCACTTCACTTTCTCATACCTGACTCTCTCTCTTACCTTTATCTCACTCTTTGTGTCATGCTGGTTATTGATGTATGCGCCTTTTCCAATTAGGAAGAATAATGAATAGATTGAAAATGAAGGAGGTAGAGAGAGTAGAACAGTGAGGCAAACAATAAATGGACAACCCAAGTAAAGGCTGGCCTCTGAGCCCAGTTGTACCGCCAATCAGATTTGTAACTATAATTTCTCTTAATAAATAAGTCCCTTAGCTTTATTTTCTTTATTTATAAGTGATCTGTAATGGTCCATTTTTAGATCTAAAAATTTTATAATTTTAATTAATTTTCTTTCCATATAAGGATAATTCAGTTAGGGAAAGAAGTAAAAAAAACCCAAAACTTGTAGTAAAAAAAGTTAGCATGAAACCTGGCTTCTTCTGATGTTTGGTAGCATTCGGGTATGAAGAGAGCAAGTAGGTTTGTGGGCAAGCCATCACAGGATGCTGGAATTAAAAAAAGAAAGGAATGAGCAAATTTTAACTTTGCAATTCTAAATAAATTTATTTTCCAGTTCATCAGAACTATGTTGGCACTGATATAGAGAAGAGCCCTTTCTTCCTATCTGTAGCACTTTCTGACCAGAACAATCAACGTGTTCCTCAATACCGGGCAATTCTCTGGCGAAAAACAGTAAGTACTAAGAATGGTTGAAGTTTTAGGTTGTACCCTCAGTTTTAAGATATTTTTTCAAAGTTTAACTTCTTATATTCATTCAATAAATATTTATTAAATTCCTCTATTGTAAAACAAACAAAACAAAACAAAACAAAAACTGTACTATGCATTAGGAAAAAGAAAAGGCAAATAATCACTTTCTCAGAAGGAGCTTAGAATCACATAAGTAATGGCCATTGACTGTCAGTACTAGACAATGCTGCCCAGAACTGGAATTCTGTTGTGAACTATTATTTTTAATTCTTGAAAGGCTAATACCGCTGGTGAATAAGTGTAACTACCTCACATAGTCTAGACATGCAGAAGTATAGTCTTAGAACTAGAAAGAATCTCAGAGGCCATTTCATTGATTTTGCAGATGAAGTCACTGACTACCAGTCTTCATGGGCTCTATGGGGGTGATGGTTGCATGAGAGAGAAAGGAGAGGGAGAAGAGAATATGAGAACATTTGTTAATTGTTACTATCTGCAAGACACTGTGTGGTGAATATAAATACAAAGTAAGCCAATCCATTCCCGCCCTAATGAAGCTTAGGTTTTCATGAATGAAGATGATTTAAAAAAAAAAAAAAAAAAAAAAGGGGATGTGGAGGTAGGAGGCATTGGTGGTTTGCAAGCGTTAGCATGGAGGGCCTAGGCCCTAGAAAAATAAGGCAAAAACTCACTTATCAGAGTTGGGGAGACCAATAACACAGAGGTCCTGGGTTCTAGGAAGATAAGGTAAAAGCTCACTTTTCAAACAAGGTTCCGTAATAGGAAGAAGATGTAGTGATAGCCAGCGAGCAAATGGCATTATTTCTAGTGTACAGTGAAACTGGCAGCTTATTAGAGTAAAACTGTCTCTGGTGAAGTTACCCATTAGAAAATGATGTCAGTTCATCAATGGAAAGGCCTTATTAAATAATCACAATGGGTCAGCAGATGGATCAGCTTAAATGCGATTAGATTCTGAAGGGACAGGAAGTTGAAAAAATGAAATTATTATAACTGTGAGATGTAGCTGGACTTCTCCCTCACCCAAGCCACATATAAAAATTATTCTCCATTATTTATAAAACATAAAGGTCTGTCACCTACTTGAATTTTAAGAACTGTATTTCTGTAGTCAGAACAATTGCATACATGCAATTGTAAAAATTCAAGTTTATGACAGATAACTGCATACAGTTTTTTATTGATCTCTTTGGAAACAAGATATATTCAAAGATAAAGAATATTAGACCTGAAAGAAACCTTAAAGGTCATCTGATCAAATTGTTTAACTATTTCAAGGAATCTTTGATAACATTTATATGGGCAGTTGCTTCACCTGGGCAGATTATAGTCATCCATACCTTTTCATTCTCATTTAGTGAAACTCCTGTCTGTGCCCTTCTATAAAATCTCTCTAAAAAATGATCTTTCCATCATTCTATAGGCCTTCCTTCAGATCTTTTAGTATTTTGCAGACAACAGTGTGACTCTCCAGGTTATTATCCCTCACTTTCATTACATAACCTACTCTTCATTTCTTCTAGTCATAAATGTCCTTAATGCTATCTTTTATGTCACTTCTCAAACCAAAGTGATCATTGACATATCTTGTAGATTGCTCACTCACCCACCAAACACCTACAAATTGTCCTTTTAGCACCTGCAGTTTTGATTCTTGTGAGTTTGTTGTATTCTGTGGTTTACTACTATGTAGCACCAGTATTAAAAAAGATGGGCTTTTGTGACAGAGCAGCTTTTACAAAAAATGCTTGCAATTTCTCTAATGTAGTTCAGTCATTCTGTTCTTCCTGAAGTAGGGCATAAATGGAGGTCATGAAGTTAAGGAGGTTGCTAGGTCTTAATTGTGAATATTGAAGTCCCTGAGGATGAAGATAAGAGAGATTGTGTGATTCAGGTAGAGAAAGCATTGCAAGTCCTGGAAGAATAAATTGAAGATCATTAAATAACAACAACTAGCATAGGGATAGAGTGGTATAAGCTCATTACATGAACCTCAAAAGAGAAATTATAGAAATGGGCTAGAACCTTGAATTAGGGAACAAAGATTCTTCCCACTCTTTTTTGCTTTGTGAATGAAAAGACAGGGGAAAAGAGTTTAAAAATGAGGAGAATTGGCTTAATGTAATGAGAAAGTAACTTCCAAAGGAGAGAGTTACAGATGATATGGCAAGCTCAGAGGAAAAAGAAATTTTCATTAAATCAAGGAATTGGAAATTATGTTGGTTGAAAAGTTTGCAGGTATAGGAGAGTTATTGAGAATAGAACATGTATTCCCAAGAACAGAATTCAATGAATTATCTAGTGATGAATTGGAATGGAAATGGCCTGAGGAAGAATATGGTTGATAAAAATAAAGGCAGGGGATGGGAGAAGATAGTGTTTCACATGCTACTTGAACTAAGCCAGTGAGACTGATTAATCAGCTTTGGACAGATAATTTGGCTGTAGGAGGCAATTTGGCATGGCCATGGTCTCTAGATAGTTGTTGTTTTGTTCATCCTTCGTTCTCTGTAATGGGCCAGAATTCTGGAGAAATGTACTTGAAACAAGGATTCTTACAATAAGGTATTAACTTAGTGGAAGTGATAAAACAATGGTTATCTAGTTTAGCATGTGAGTTTTCTAGTTCAGTATGATTGATTTAATCTTACAGCAAATAATGGTTGCCTAGTGATATAATGATTGGTTTATACTCAATATACTGTAATGATGTAATTGTAATAGAGTATATAAACTGAGGACAAAGTCAGCCACAGAGATTCCATCTTGGACCAGCCTCTAGTGGCTCTCCTGCCTCCTGCATTTGCCCCACTGAAACCAAAACCCATTCCGGAGGGCTTTCTGAAAACTAGCTTGCCCCAGGTGAAGGAGACAGACTATGAGAGATAATAAAGACTTTGGACTTTATCCCTGACTATTCTTGTGGAGATTATTCTGCTGAAACCAAGGCTAGTCCCAAGACCTCTAGAAAGCTAACCTGAACATTACAGTTCTCCAAGAAAATCATGACAGAGAGCTAATGCTATGACATACAAGTGACTTGGATTTGAGCAGTGGAGGGTTGTGCAACATCAACGGCCTCATTTTTTCTTCTGGAACCATCTGCATCCAGTGGCCAAATGTAGATCAAAAAACTGGAGATTGCCCTAGATGCAGTGGAAGAGGGGAGTGGAAAGGAGGGGAAGAGAGGAGAGAATTTCAAAATTTTGCCTGGCTATTATAGTGATTCTTCAAAAAAAAATACCATTAAGTAAACCCATAACATGCTATATAAGTGAGGACTACTATCTATTTTTATTTTTCTCTCTTTTTACAACTAATTTTGTCACTAGCTCACCTTTTTATTTAATGGATGTATCTTTTGTTTTTCTAATAAGATTCCAAGCTCCTTGAGAGAACAATATGATTTTTAAAATATTTAGTAAATGCTCAGTAAATAACTTTGTGAACTGAATCTTAGTATATAGAAGAGAAGAGGGAAAAAATTTATGTTGAGTATTAATTCCTTACAAGGCATAAGGAGGTAATGACAGGTTTAAAAGTCAAGTATATCTGTGGAAACTTTGGGGACATTATAGATAATGGAAAACTTCTTTTCAAAATTGTTATCAGAAAAGGGGTAGGAAGGAGAGAGAGTGAGCTTCCAAGAAAATTTTAATCAATTAGTGAGAAAATGAAGAAGTTAGAAGCAGAAGTGCTAAAAGTGTGAACAAGCTGTTGGAGAAGTGCTCTTGGTCTTTAGCTCACTCTCACACCTGAATCCTTCAAAGTATTTAAGGATTGCTTGAGCAAACCTTTAGTAAGTTTTCTGTGAAATGGGGAAGGGGAGCTAAAATGAAGATGATAATGGAACTCATACTGAATCTTTCTTTACTTGTCCTGATTTGTTCATTAGGCCTTGTCTACATACTAAGTCCCCTTGGGCACCTTTGCCAAGTGTCAGAGCACCTATGGGCTTTATTTCTCTGCAGGGTTATATTAATTTAGTTTAATTTAATCTTTAGTCTGAAAGGGAAAAAATAACCTTTTTTTACTACTTGACAGAGGAGAGGCCTTGTTTACTTCTTTGAGAGTTCTGCTTTCCCTGTTTCCATTCTTTTCTTGTGGTTCAGCTAAAATTTTAGAAAAAAAGAAAAATCATACAGTTCTGCCTTTTGATGACAAGATGTTAGGAAGCTTCTCTGCTGAAAGAGGAGATCCCCAATTTCCATTAAATGTTGTATCCCCAAATTTGTTAATGACCATAACTCTAGAGATCTTTTTAGATTTTGATTATAGTCTGCCTACTATAATAATCTGGGGGTTACGCCTAGCAGTCCCATTGTATTTGCAAAGCTAAACTTTCCAAGATTACTGTAATTTTGCTGTAAAGAGTTATATGATGGTGACCATCAGAGTATAGAATACAGGAAAATTCTTAATAATAAATAAACATTCTAATATATTCTATGTAAGGAAAATAGAATTATTTAGCCCATATTTCTAACTACATAAGGCATTCAATTTTTCTTCTCAAAAGGAATACATACCTCTCTTAGATTCCATTGAAAATACCTATACACAAACTTTACAACTACTAGAAGAGAAAGAGCGGGGAAAAGGAGGTCTAATACAAATTAAATAGGGTTCATCTTCCACTTTTCTATGTAATTTGGGGTAAAGGAAGGCTGGGAACAAAGCCAAAAAGCTGCTTCCTTATGGAAGAGAAGGCAGCTCCTAGAAGTGACTTTTTGTCACACATCAGAAGAAAAGAGAGATTGGAAGAGAAGTCAAGAACCAAACTGCAAAAACCTTACCTAATACTCCCAGTCAAATCAGGTCTCATGCTGTTAGTCATGTGCCCCACAGTTATGACCCAAAGCTATGCCTCTGCTCCACTTTAAAACTGATAGTGCCTTACCAACTCAGCTGCTAGAGGGATATAGTTTGGATCAAGTGAAGTCTGACAGCATTATATGAATAGAATATCACTTCTTTCAGTCCAAGTCCATTTGACTCAGTAGAAATCACATTGTTTTATCAAGAAGGTCCTATTCCTTTTGAACATGGTAATTCATTCCCTAATTCCCATGATTCCTTGGGGGACCATTACTTTATTGATTAGAGTTTGGTAGAGAAAGATCGTCAGGTACTTCTACCAATCCTTCTCCATAGTTGCAGAATAGCAGAAAGGTAAAGTAATGTGTCCCACTGTTAGTATAAAGGGGTATCAAGTATTGCTCTTAAGTCCAGTCCTCTTTTCTTTGTGCCATACAATGAATTCATGCCATACTGACATATTCACTAATTAACCTCAACTATAGTACACATTATTTTCAGCATGTAGACCAAAATATTAAATTTAAGTACTAAAATATTCCATGTAAACAGATATTTGTATTTATGGTATTGTTAAGATGGTACAATAGCCTTTTCTTCTTTCTACCTATTTTCCCCATACCTAGACTATCCCAGACTGAGAAGCCCTGATATTCTCCAACCTACTGGTTCTGCTTTCTCATGGTTACCACCAAGCAAGAATTGAGAAGATAGTGTATTTTTCAAGTCTTTGCTACTGAGGTTGAGAAGTTGACTTTAGATTCCAGTCCAGGAGACAAGGACCTTGTCAATAAGGTTACTGTAATTAAAAAAAAAATCATCTTTGACATTATTGTTATTTCTTCTCAAGAGTCAGTGACTGCATCAGTGAAAATGCATCCCAGTCAAAGTAAAACAAGTTACTCTCCATCTCCAAGAGCTGGAACTTATAAGGGAAGGAAGGAAAGAAGGAAGGAAGGAATGAGAAAGGAAGGAAGGAAAGCAGGGATGGAGTGAGGGAGAAGGGAAGGAGGGAGATGGAAAGAAGGAAGAAGGGGAAGAAGGAAGGAAAGAAGGAAGGAAGGAAGAAAGAAAAGACATTTATTTTGGTATTGAGTCTAGAGACTTTAGAGGTCATCTAGTTCCACATCCTCATTTTTCAGAGGAAGAACCTGAGACCCACCCAGAAACTTAAGTGACTCCCTCAGCGTCTCAGAGGTAATAATTGGCAGAATCAGTTTTTGAGTCCAAGTCCTCAAATTTCATATTTTGTCCCTATATTATACATCCTCTCTTATATAGAGGAAGTTGACTTTTGGATAATTTCCTTTTTCTTTTATACTTAGGAATGTTTATACTTTTTATTCTAGTTTCAGATCCCTATGCCTGTTGTTTTAGGAGGTGTGACTATGTATGAAATTCTAGCTTAGCCCATCTCTTTCTCCCTGTCATGCTTACTCCTACTTCATGGTTTCTGGATCCTTTTCTGGAGCAAACCATTTATCTTTTTCGTGCAGATGAATCTCATTCTGGTTCCCTAAGTAAATGATTTTCAATTTAGAAGCTTGCTTGGAGATAGACTTAATCCAAATTGGGGGTGATCAGCCAATAGGAAGTTGGAAAGATTAGATGAATCACACCCTTCCTTCAGTAGCCAATTGTAGAACTCATTTTCTAACACAACCACACTTAGCCTTATCCCTCCTTCTCTCTATTCACATATTGCCAACTCAAATAAAAAATTATCTTTCACCTGGATTATTGCAATGTCTTCCTAAATATTCTCCCTGTCTCAAGTCTTTCCACTTTCTAGGTGTCCATAATTCAATCAGTTTCCTTAAGCAGAGATCTAACTATATCACTCCCTTTCTCATTAAGTCCCAGCAGCTCCCTAGTGACTTTAGGGTTAAATATTTTAACCTTATCCTTTGTAATTTCTCTTTCTGTCAATTTGATAGTATACATAATTATTATTATAGTGGCACATGTGTATAATTTATAATAAATAGAAATACATATATACAGGACAGGGGAGAGGTGCTCAAACTTTTTTTTTTTACTGATAGGGGTGTATAAGTAAGGTTCAGAGATCATTGCACTAGATCCAGAATAACCATTTGTTGTGGGGATTACCTAGAGCTCTCTTCTAATATTGTACTCATGGGGTGAATTTCTTCCTGTTAGTTTATTATTACTTCTCAAAGAGTGATGTCAATAATGATATTATGTGAGTTCTTTGAAAAATAAATATGACACCATATTGAATAAATCAAGTTATTAAGCAGTGAAACAACCTATCTCATGATCAGTTCTTAGTGCTAGTAAGTTAATTTTGGTAGGGGATTTTTTGCTATTAATTTTGTGTCTTATAAAACAATTCTTTTACAGCTTTAAGTTTTACATTATTATATGAAGAGCTATTTTTGCTTATTTTCTCCATAAAGATCCAGTTTCATGCTCCTTTGCTTTGCCCTCATAACTCTTAGTTTAGCCACCAGATGGCAGCACGAGGCCTTTTTTCAAAACAATCTGTCTCCCTTAAAAATCAGCCAGAGCCTCCATCATTTGGATTGTTCCTTTTCACTATTCTCTTTTAAGTGGTAATCCTGAGGAACTGGCAACAAAACGAATTATCACTATGATTGCTAAGTTTCTCTTTAGATCTAAAATTGTCTGCCCTATTTCCATGAAATACATTTCTAGGTAAAGTATTTGAACATGATTTATTCATTATTTGTCACTTTTATTGCTACGTGTATATATGTTATTCCCTCAATCCCAAAAATTTTTAAAAAGGCACAACATTGGTGATATTTTGTCTTCTTTGTTCAACTTTTTCTCCATTGAACACACATATTTTTCCGGGGATGGTCACTTCTCTCTGGATGAGCTTTTCTTCAGAAGGGCAGCATGGCACTGTTGGTAGAGAATTGACCTGGCAACCAAGAAGATCCGGATTCAAGTTCTGCCTCGGATACATACTAAGTGTGTGACCCTGCACAAGTCACTTAGTCTCTCTAGGCTCCAGGCAACTGTCTGAGACTGTAAGTGTCAGAGATAGTACCAGCCTGCACTGGAAGATGAAATTACCTTTATCTGAGAATTCCCTGTATCACTGAAGTCATAAGTCTAGTCGTATCCTTTCCTCCCTTAGTGGTAGTATGATATAATGGAAATAGCATTAAAATAGTAATAAATATTTATTAAGCACCTGCTGTATGGTAGGCACTATGCCAGGTGCCAGGGAAACAAAGAATGAAATAATCCCCATCCGTAAGAAGTTTATATCCTAATGGAGAAAAGAACTTATATAAATACATGCAGCATGAATAGAAAATAAATACAAACATGCACAAAACAGTTAAATACAAGATAATTTGGAAGAGAGAATATTAGCAGAGGGGAAATCCACTTTATTCAGATGTTATTTGAGCTATCCTGAAGGACTAGAAGGACTCTGAGATGGAATTAAAAAGAAAGTACTTTGCAAGCATCTGGGATAATTAATACAAAGGCACAAAATCAAGAAGTAGAGTATAGTGTGTTGGGAAAAGTGGGAAGGTCCATTTGGCTTCAACAAAAGGAGAGGGGATAAAATACTAGAGCTGGAAAAATAAGTTAGTACCAGGTTCTAAAGGTCATTAACTTTAATTAATTAATTAACATTGATACACATATATGTGTGTACATATACGTACCTGTATGTGCCTTTGTACGTTTATATGTATGTGTATATATATATATATATATGCATATATATCTTAGATATATATGTATGTTTACATATATATCCATGGATAGTGGAGTTGTAATGTGGAATGGTAAGATGGAGAACCAGGAACGAACTGTTTTGTAAGGAAGAAACCAATAAATAAGGAGAGGTTGAAGAAGAGAGAGAGAGAGGGAGAGGGAGAGGGAGAGGGAGAGGGAGAGAGAGAGAGAGAGAGAGAGATGAAGGATACTGTCTATTGAAGAATATAGAAGGGTTGGATAGGGCATCAAGCATTCATCTGCATGATCTGAGTAAGGAGAAAGGCTACCTCTTTGTCAGAGACTGGTGGGAAAGGAAGAGATGGTGATAGATAATGTCGAGATTTTAAGATAAAGAGAATGGGATAAGTGAGAGCTCAAGTCATATGACTTCTACTTTCTTTTTTCTTTTGGGGGGGCAGGAGGGAATACAATTATATATAGCTATTTTTTTCAACATTCATTTTTGTAAGATTTTTTTGTTTCTGATTTTTTTCCCTCCTTCTCTTACCTCCCCCTTCCCCAAGACAGCAAGCAGTCTGATATAGGTTAAACATGTGCAATTCTTTTAAACATATTTCCATATTTGTCATATTTTACAAGAAAAATCAGACCAAAAGGGGAAAAACACAAGAAAGAAAAAGCAAACAAACAAACAATGTTTGAATACACAGGAGAGCCAAAACAAAAAAGGTAAAAATACTGTGCTTCGATTCATATTCAGTCTCCATAATTCTCTCTCAACGAAGATAGCATTTTCCATCCCAAGTCTATTGGAATTGACATGACCTCCATTTTCTCAAAAAAGTAAGCAATGAGATAGTCCTAAGCTGTGAGAGAGGGAAGAGAAGATGTGGAGGCTCAAGCAAGAATGAGAGGATTTGATATGGTTCCTTGTGAAGAATAAGAGAGGGAATCAATTAGGAAATCAATTGTTGTGGTAAGGGTTCAATTGAGGTTGAATAATATGAATTTGTGAGAATCAGCAAAGATCTTAGATTCTTCCAAATGAATTTAGTGTCTTGTAAATGGAACGGAAGAAGCAAATGGAAGAAGTGATATAGAGCTGAAGTTTGACAAGAGATAGGTAGCAATAGGACAAGAGGGAAAAGGAATCAAAATAGAGAATGGGGCAAGTTGAAGTATTTAATTTTAGGGTTAAGATTTTGGAGAAAAGAATGTGAAATCAAAGTTGGGCAATGACTTGATAAAGTACCTAGAGGTAGTAGGACTATAGATCAAAGAATAAGCTTCAGAGAGATGAAGAATAGAGAGAGGTAGAATGATAAGCAGGTATGGTCAGATAGAGGATGTTAATCTTTAATTAGGGAAGTGGAATACTAATGGAGTATGGTGAGATCTGTGTGCCCATCCCCTTCTGTATATGATTGAGTGAAAGAGTAGGTCATGGAATTTAAAGAAACTGAGGAACTGGGAGGTGAATGAGTTTTGGGAAACATCTGGATGAATATTAAAGTCCCCTAATATAAAGGAGTTGGGAAGAGAGAGAGGATGGATGGTAAGCCAGGTACTGACTTTCTCCAAAAAAAAAAAAAAAAAAAAAGGAAAATGATCTGGCATTTGGGTTAGAGATTTAAATTTACTTGCAACTTCCTATATGACCTTGAACAAGTTATTTAATTTTTTTCTCAAATTCAATTTCCTTGTCTATAAAAAGAAGAGCTTAGACTAAAAATATTCTTCTAAAGACCCATAATCTGTTATATGAGACTTTGAGTACTGAAGGGTGAATCCAGTTTAATCTTTATTTAAAGCATGTGAGATTTTTATTCTTCTTGGTCTTTGTGAACTGTCCCAGGTCTGGGTATATTAAAACCCTGATTAACTCATAAAACAAAGTCTTTCAGGGTGTGAAGTTTCAATTAGAGGCTGACAGGGCTTCAACAGAGTATTAGTGAACCATGGACTGCATAGAGTGGGGCTCCAAGATTACAGAATCGCAGGATTTGAGAACTGGAAGGAACTTTAGAGGCCATTGACTCCAAGCCTTACACAAAGCACTCCCCACTTCGGTCTGCCAAACAAGTGATTGTCCAGTATTTGCATAAAGATTTCCAAGGACAGTAGAACACATCACCTTTTAAAGAGACCAAATCTAATTCTGATCTGCTCTAATTGGTAGGAGGGTTTTAATAACATCAAGTCTAAATATACCTTTTTGTAACTTCCATCCATTGCTTCTGGTTCTCCTGATTCTTCTTTCTTGGGACAAACAGAATAACTCTAATTCTTCTTCCTCTTGGTCCTTCACATATTTCCTTTTATTTCTTAGCTTTTAAGATTTCTATCCTGTCCACCCTGAATCTTTTTTTCTTCAAGCTAAACATGTCCATTTCCTCCAAATATTCCTCATATAACATGAACTTAATGTCTTTCACTATCTTGTTTTGACTCAGGTTACTTAAACTGTGGTTGTGAAGATCGTGTATTTTTAAATCAGCAGAAGTCAGGAATTCAGGTTAGGGGAAAATCGTCAGTCTTTATTCTCAGTGAAGAAGGATCGGAGGTGGAAGAGAATCGGCGATAGCAATGTGTGCAGCTGAGTCAAGAAGCTAGCTCGACCAGCAGCCACACAACCAGCAGCTCGAACCCAGGCCCAATCTCCCCCAGCTTCTCTTCCTCTCTCTCTCTCTGCCTCCACCCACCAAAATCGTCATTTCCTATACAACACATCAGGACTTGCACGGCGTGTGGGCAGGGACCATTCTTTATCCAATCATGTATATTAATAGAGTATAGCCCAATTACTATTTAGCCTCACGTACTTGGGACCTCAGTGTGCATCAACTCAAACCTCAGCCCATTACATGTGGTACTCTGAACTGTACGTGATATTCTAGGTGAAATCTGATGCTAAAAACTATGTCTCTCTTAATGGAGTTTATTGTAAACTGAGATTGACAAAGACCAACTCTTTGGTAGTTTAAGAGTAAAATTGAACCTCATCATCTATCAGGAGAAAGTTGATTTGTCCATGAAAGGCGAGGAATATTCAGGACAGGAAAGGAATATTCATTCAAAGTATAGATGAGTGCTACTCTTTTTTAAAATGGTGTTGACCATCCTGTTAGTCTAAGGACAAAAACATAAGAGAGAAGCCCAAGTGACCGGGAAATCATAGCTATGGTCTGAGTTGTAATGTCCTGAGCCAACTAAATCTGGAGGATGTTTGCAATATCTTTTAAGGAAAAACAAACTTGACTTGCATGTGTGCATATTGAGGGGATGGGGAAGGGCAATGGTCTGGGAAGCCTTAGGATATTACTTTAACCATATAACTGAAGATCACATTATTGTTTGGGGCTGTACATCACATTACTCATATTGAACTTTTAATCCACCAAAATCTCCAGATCTTTTTTTTCAGAGAAAGTCTGGTTTTTTTTAAATGTTCTTCTTAATTTGCTTTTATTTTTAATTTAAAATTTTCTCCTTCCCACCATCTTCTTTCCCACCACCCATTGAGAAAGCAAAAGCAAAAGGCAAAAACAAAACATTAAAGTACGAGAGAAACTACTTTCTGATCATATTTCCACCTTATTATACTATGAAGCAAATTTTTTTTTGGTATCCAAATGTTAGACTTTATCCTATTGCATTCCATATTATTTGATTTGACTCAAAGTTCTAACCTATAAGGTTCTTTTTAATTCTGACTATCCAGGGCATTTTCATGTCCCCTGTCTCCCAAAGCTTGGTATTATCTGCAAATTTGATGATCCTGCTATCTCTACTTTTACCTGAGATCAATTGTTAAAAAAAAAAAACAAAAAAAAAAACCCACAGGGCCAAGCATAGATTCCTGTAGCACTATACTGTAAAGATACTTTATGTCATATTATTGAATTATTAACAACTATTCTTTGAATCTGGTTATCCAACTAGGCCCAAATGTATGTTCTCTATAAAAATAATATACCTTAGTAAAAGTTCTTCTTAAAAATCTAGCTAAACTATATCGCCATCATTTTTCTTCATGTTCTAGTTTTCTAATCCTTTCAAAAAAAGGAAATCAAGTTAGTTTGGTATGACCTGATAGTAGTAGAAAAAAGGAAGGAAAAGAATAGAAAGGATCAGAGAAAGCAGCAAGAAATGAAATTGTGTAGAGTGGACATGATCAGCTGCTAATTAGAGCATCTGGAGACCAGGATGGTGTGTGGGAACACCCAAAATAAAACCTTTACTATGTAAGCTGGGAAGTTTCAAAGTAGATTCATGGGAAACACATCCCTAGAAAAGTTCTTAATGAGAGAGTTCACTGAGATTGTGATAGAAACAAAGCAATATAGTATAACAACAACAAAAATAATAATTATTAAATAGATAACATTTTTATAGCATCCACTGTGTGCCCAACTTTACTGTGTGCTGAGGAATTTACAAATATTATCTCAATTGATCTTCACAACAACCTTGTACTGCATGTGCTATTATTATCCCCATTTTACAGATGAGCAAACTTTGGCAGGTAAAGTTGAAATAATGTGCCCAAGATCGCATAGCTAATAAGTGTCTGAGGTTAGATTTGAACTCAGGTTTTCCTGACTCCAGGCTTGGTATTATATCCACTTTGCCACCAAGCTTTTTAGGAGTGAAGAGAATAATGAATTTATTTAGTGATTGAAGGGCTACTATTGGTATGTAAAAAGACTGAGGTTAGAATCTTGGATCTTACATTTGTTAGTAGTTTCATGCCATTTATGTGAACATCAGTTTTTTCCATCTCTAAAATAGGTCTAATATTTGTACCACACACCAGGCCTGTTATGAGGAAAGAGCTATAGAATGTGAATTTTTAGAATTATTATTGTTATGATAATTGCCACTTACGGAGTTGTATAGTTAAAGACACTTGTGTCTGTCTTTTGCAGGTGATTTCATGTTCCTTTTTCTATACTGTTTGTGTCCAAGGTTTGGTTTCTGCTCAAGGTTCTGTTCAGGGTCTAATATAGATGTTCTTCAGGGATTCTGAGTAGATGTTTCCAATTTTAAAAAATCTTATTCCCCTTTCCCCCATTGAGCTGCTCCCAATGAGTTGGGAGCTCTCTACCTTTTTAACAGTACTAATTCTTTTCAATTTTTATTCATTAAAATGTAAATCGTGAGACATTCTATATAACAAATTTACCTGTTCACTGTGTAAAGTATTAGAGGCAATATATACGTATGTGTGCATGTTTTTAAGTTAAATCTTCATTTCAATCATGTTTTAAGTGGTACTTAAAACAAGTTTAATATTCTTTTAAAAAATTAATTTGTTTTCCATTGTCCCTTCCAACTGATTGAATATTAAAATAAACAACCAAAATAAACCCCTTACTACATAGATGCATAATGCTGCAAAACAAATTCCCATACTTACCCTATTTAAAAACGTGTGTCTTTCTGAATTTTAAATTTATCATCTTTCAGATGAGTGGTATGTTTTATCTTCAATATTTTGGTCTCATGCTTGATCATTGTTGATCAGAGTTCTAAAGTTTTTGAAACTTGTTTTTCTCTATATTGTTATCATTATATAAATATCTCCTAATTCTTCTTACTTGGTTCTTCCCTAGTTCATAAAAGTCTTCTCTGTTTCCTCTAAAACTGTTGTATTCTAACACAAAGATATAATGGAATTATACAGCTAGTTTCATGGTATTGATTGAATACTTACTTTTTTGAAAAGCAATTGGAGGTGGGAGGGAAAAGTGATTTATTTAAAACAATCCTACTCAGAACTGAGATCATTTTATATAATAACAACATTGTAAAGAAATCAACTTTTATAAGCTTAAGAATTCTTATCAACAAAATGACCAACTACAATTCCAAAAGGAGCTGTAAGGAAACATGTTTCCCACCTTCTGAAAGAGATGTAATGGACTCAGGATAAAGATGGAGACTTTTTTTTAAACATGGCCTATCGCAATGCTTGACTATGCATATTTGTTATGCATAGTTTGTTCCTTTTTTTAATGGGGGGTGGAATTGGAGAGGAGAAAGTAAAGAAAAAATGTCCTGTTCAACTGATAGCAGAATTGTGGATATATGAGCCAAGATCAAGAAATAGACCAATGAGTAGAAGATCTGAAAGTCTGGATAGAGGTGGGATGGCTAAAGAAGAGACAGAGACAAAAATCAGGAATCACAACGGGATATTAAAAAGAGCAAGAGAGTAATAAGATATGGAGTTATGTAGGACTGATATAGTGCACAGCACCAGCTCAAACTAGAACAAGAATTATTTCTATTTGACATACTCATTCAGGGTACAGTCTCATATGTTATCAGTTCATGTAAATCTAAGTTTTTCTGAGATCACTCTGCTCATAATTTCTTATAGCACAATAGTATTCCATCATTATTACATAATTACATACCACAATTTGTTCAGCCATTCCCCAACTAATGGTTATCACCTCCATTTCCAATTTTTTGCCACCAGAAAAGAGCTATTATAAATATTCTTGTACATATAAGTCCATTGCCTTTTTAGTTTTTATCTCTTTTTGGATAAAGATTTAGTAGTGGTATTACTGGGTCAAAAGATATGCAGGGTTTTTATAGCCCTTTGGGTATAAGTCCAAATTGATCTACAGAATGGTTGAATCAGTTCAAATTCTACTAACAATGTTTCATTTCTCCCACATCCCCTCAAACATTTTTCATTTTTTCTTTTTTGTCCTATTAGCCGATATAATAGATGTAAGGTAGTATCTCAGAATTGTTTTAAATTTGTACATCACACTCAGTAATGTTTTAGAGCATTTTTATATGACTTTCATATGATTACTTTATCTGAAAACTTCATATCTTTTGATTATTTACCAACTGGAAAATAGCCTTTTCAATTTCCTTTTTATTTTTTAAAAATATTTTTGCCTAATACTGAAAATAAAATTCATTTTTAAGAGATAAAGAATTGGGACCAATGTAGTCAATTAGAAGAATATGCCACAGGCACTTAAGGAAGTTTCAAAAGGAACATTCCAAAAAATATTTTGAGCAATGACAGTATCATTATAATAAATGTATTATCTCCTAAGCTAATTATTTTATGCATGGTGTGATTGAGCTTATGTCATATCCTCTTTCTGAGCCTCATTTTACTCATCTACAAAATGAAGGAATTAGTCTGATTGCTGAGATCCCTTCTAGCTCTAAATCCTTTGATCCTAACAAAACATATAATTGTATATATTCCAGTATGTTGTTTTTAAAATTGTAAAATAAAATCCTAAGTTTATTATTATCCTCATATAAATTAATTTCTTCTTGGAATCATAAAGACTTTTGCCAATGTTTAGTCTCATTGATTGGGGCATTTTTTCTTGGCTTAATGGAATGATAGGGCTAACAAAGTTAAAAGGATATCTCACTTCTTTGTTTCAGTTGGTTTACCTCTTTAACCTTCAGTTTTTTGTTGTTCAGTCCTTTTAGTCATGTTCAACTGGCCTTGACCTGATCTTTTGTGATTCTTTTTGGGGTTTTCTTGACAAAAATGCTAAAGCGTTTTGCTATTTCCTTTTTAAATTTACTTATCTGTTAAATAAAGACAATAATACTTGCACTGCATAGCTCACTGGATGAGTGATATGAGGATCAAATAAGGAATATATTTTGAAACCAGAAAATTATATATAAATGTAAGCTACTTTAATTATTGGAGAAATCTAATAAAAAGGACATTTTAAAATGCAAAGGAACGACATAAGAAAAAGATGTTTTGAAAAGCATAGAAGTAGGAATTAAAATCAGATTATAATAGGAAAAAGTATGTCAGGAGAGACATTGATAGGTTTATAAATGCATAAATTTTTTGGTAACTTGCTTCATTGATGTAATCTCCTTCAAAATTTCTTATCCTGTGTGATTTCTGATGATGTCCTCTCATAAATGTTGGTAGCTTTTTTGGATACACCTGCATGCTTTCTGAGCAGTATGTATTTTTCATCTACTTTTGACATTCTTTTGGTATCAGTGAAGCATTTGGACTATCCATTCTTTGTCTCTTGCTCTTGCTATAAAACTGGCCCACTAATTTTTCTGATTATACAATTCCTGGTTGATATCTTGTATGCCTCTTCTCACAAATAGGTTTATCTTTGGCATATTTATACTGCAGCATACTACTTAAACTTATTATATAATTTTTCTCATGATATTTTATGCATTTATAATATTTGTACTTCTGAGATAGTGTTCTATACTTCATAGCATCTCTGGGAGAATATTTAAATTTTTTAAAATGAGCTTCAGAAGCAACTTAGACCCATTGAAAGATCTATGTAATTTCCCACATGTAATAAAGCATAATTCTATTCTTCTACAATTTGGGACTTGGCTCACTGTTCTCTATAGCATCTGTCTAAAGTAGAGGTACTGAGATTCAAATTCAATAGACTGATGATACATCTGCATGCCTTCTGGGCAATATATATTCTTTCTTCATATATTCTCTTCTTTCATCAAAAGCAGATGTAGTCATATGTAATTCATCTTATTAAGAACTCTTCACTGAATTCCTGCTTTTCTATCCTCAGTCTCTATTTAGGAGATCTTCTTCTTTAACTTCAAACTCACCAAGATCCTTAGAATTGGAAGTTACTAGATGATCTCTGAGGTCTCAATCCAGCTCTAGAACTATAATCCTATAATTCTCTGACCTTTGGCAAGTATCTAATTTATGCCTTAACACTGATAGGGTGTTGAATGTATTCTTTGGTTGCATCTGTGACAAGATCTTTATGATCTTAATGTATGTAGGGGAGACTGATCTTTTTGTTGAAGGAAATTGTTTAAAGCTACATTTTTCTCCACTGTTGAACTTAAAAATTTCCACTAAAACAATCTCCTAGCAAATAGATCTTAACTGGTAGAATCTTTAAAGCATTCTTTCAATAACCATTCTTTCTTCTGAATGTGTGGTAATGATATAGCCAATCACACTGGTGAGTAACCAGCCCCTTATTACTAGAATTATGCTTTCAAAATTTTTAGTCATCAGAAAAGTCTTATGTGAACTAATACTGAGTGAAGTGAGCAGAACCAAGAAAATATTATACATAGTTACAGCAATTAGCAGTCCTTTTTGTAGTGGCAAGGAATTGTAAATTGAGTGGATGCCAGTCAGTTGGGGCATGGTTGAACAAGTTAAGGTATAGGAATGTAATGGAATATTCTTGACCTATAAGGAATGATGAGCAGGCTGAGTTCAGAAAAGCCTGGAAAGATTTATATGATTTGATGCTGAATGAATTGAGCAGAACCAAGAGAACATTCTACACAGGAGCAACAAGATTATGTGATGATCAACTGTGATGGGCTTGGCCCTTTTCATCAATGTGATGATTCAAGACAGTGCCAATAGATTTGTTATGGAAAATCCACATCCATAGAGAGAACAGTGGAGACTGAATGTGGATTGAAGCATAGTGTTTTCACTGGTTTGTGGTGGTGGTGATTTGTTTGCTTTTTTTCTTTCTTGTGTTTTTTTCCTTTTGATCTGATTTTTCTTGAACAACATGATAAATATGGAAATATGCTTAAAAGAATTGCACATATTTAATCTATATGAGATTGCTTACTTTCTTGGGGAGGGAAGATGGAAGACAAGAAGGAAGAAAAATTTGCAAATCAAAATCTCACAAAAATTAATGTTGCAAACTACCTTTATAAGTAATTGGAAAATACTATGAAGCAGGAAAAATGTTATTCCTATCTTATTTTACATGCCAAAATCTCTCTCTCTTCTTTTCCCTCCTTTTTTTGAAGAGATCTATCCTATATAACAAATAGTATTTTTATTTATTTAAATTTTTTATTTTTCTAAAGAGTACTTTATAATTGAATCTATATAAGGAATTTTTGTGTTTTGGGATACTGATTCCATCATTATAATTTTCTTTCATATATTTATTGTTTCTATTATTTGTTCTTTGACTTACTCATTTCTTAGGATTTTATTGTTAGTCTCCATCTGGATCTCTGTCTTTGGTTTGTGCTTCCTAAATTGATTAATCTATTTATGTTTTATGGTCAGTAAAAGATGTATTTACTATTTCTGCCTTTTTATAAATTGTTTGCAACATTTCTTTGCCTTAATAGAATCCATTTTTTAAAAGTGTCATGCGGTACTGAGAAATATGAAGAGGTCCAAGTCCCAGTTTCCCAAATATTTGTTGAATCCATTTTTTCTCCTTTGTTTTACTTAATGTTAGAATTGTCTAAAACTCAAAGTGAGATATTCAAATCTACCATTATTATAATTATTGCTTTCTGGGTGTTCTTGAAATTCAATTAACTTTTACCTTTATGAATTTAGATTGTAAGACATTTGGAGAATATAAATTTAGTACTAATAATGGGTTATTATCTGGTTCCTTTCAACATTATGTAATCTCTTTATTTTTCTCTTTTGATATTGTGAATTTTTGATTTATCCAATAATATGGATTCTTTTGATATCATCTGCATTTTAAGTCATGTAAATGCCTCTGACAACACATAATTTAAAGCAAACTGAAAGAGGGTGAGGGAATGAGGGGTTGCTCGAGTATTTCTTCAAGTGGAATTTCTAGAAAGGAACATATCACACTCCCAATTCTCTAGACTTTTCTATCTCCACCCCACCAGTTTTCTAACTCTGGAATAATAATGATGATAGATAGATAGATAACATTTATAGAGTGCTTTAAGGTTTACAAAGCACTTTGCATGTATTATCTCATTTAATCCTCACAATAACTCTATGAGATAAATATTATTATTATCCCCATTTTGTAGATGAAGAAACTAAGGCATAGAGTGGTTAAGTGACTTGTCCACGGTAATACAGCAGGAAAGAATTAGAGGCAATATTTGAATTCAAATCTTCTGACTCCAAATCCAGTACTCTATCATTGGCTCCATCTAACTACCTTAGTTACCTCTCTACTCTCTCCTCTGATTAGTGACTGCCTCTCCAGAACCTTCATTTAAGGAAGTGTCCAACCCAGCCATAATCCTTTCCCAGCTCCACTCACGACTCCTGATTATTTAAATAACTCTAGGAATTGGCACTGTTAGTAGAGAATATAAAATCCTGTTTGACAGTCAAAGCCTTTCATAACCTGGCTCCCTTCTGTCTTTCTAGTCTTTTTATAACTTCCTTGTTCCAGAATACTCCCCCACCTCATACTCTGTGTTTTGGTGACACTAACCATCCCTCTATCTCCCCAGTTCTGTTCATTCTTGCTGGCTTTCCATCATACCTGAAATTCTTTCCCTCCTGATCTCCTCCTCCTGGCTTTCTTCAAGTCACCACTAAAATCACAGCTTCTGCAAGATTACCTTTAATGCTACTGCCTTCCCTCAAAAGTATCTATATAGCATGGTGGAAAAAGTGCTAAGGCTAGAGTTAGGAAGACCTGAATTCAAACCAGACATTAAGTACTTACTAGCTTATAATTCTGGGCCCAAGTCACTTAATCTCTATTTGCCTTATGCTGCCAACTGTAAAATGGGGCTAAACATGGCAACCATCTCCCAAGATTATTTTAAAGCTCAAGTGAGATAATATTTGTAAATCACTTAGCACAATACCTGAAACATCATAGGCACTTAGTAATTGCTTGTTTCCTTCCTTCCTTATTTGTTTTATCCAGTTTATCATATATATATATATATATATATATATATATATATATATAATTGTTTGCATGTTGTATTTCCCCCCCCCCCCAATTAGACTGTGAGTTCCTTGAAAGCAAGAATGTTTGCCTTTCTTTGTATCTCTGGTATTTAGCATAATGTCTAGAACATAGCAGGTGCTTAATAAATACTTGTTGACTTGACTTAGAGTTTAGCTGTAAAAAATAGAAAACTATGGGACAGTAGAGTAGAGTGAAGAATATTTTTGGATGGGGAAGAGTATAAAAATGAAAGCCATAAATGTTGAGAGACTATGGGTTTGGAGTGTTGTATAAGCTATTAGATGGTTGATGGGGTGATTCATTTGCTGAATGATTTTTTAATTCTTTTTTTCTTTGTTCTAAGAGATGACTCTTTGAAGGTAGAGAGAACTATATTGGGGAATGTAGGTATGTAAAAACTAAAGGTACCAATAACATTTGATTTTTATTTAAATTAGAGAGCAGAGGGGATGATTGTGGAATAAGCTGCTAGAAGAGCCTTGAGGATTCAATGATATAAGTAGAAAATTTGATTTTGGTGAAAAGATGCATTATTGTCAGAGACTGAAGACAGTAAGAATGGAGAATGATGTCAAGGTATTTTGAGATATAAAATAGAGGAAAAGAGTGAGCTTCTAGTGAATGGCATTAATTTTCTCAATAAAGTAAGAGGCACAAGATCATCTGCTGAAAAAGGAGGTGGGAGTATTGTTGGAGGCTTAAAAAGAATAGAAAAAATGGGAACAATATCTGTAAGGATTTCATGGAGAATCAATTAAGAAAGAATAAAATGGCAAAAACACTGTTGAGATTAGATAACAAAAAGATATAGTGGATTCAAGACGCTTGTATAGTCCAGCACTATTCTGCATGCAACATGTAAAAGTGGAAAAAGCAGATAATGGGATTACTCTGGAATGATGTTTATTTAGCAAAGCCAAAGTGATGAAAGAGTTCAACAGTTATGAACATGTAAAACAGTATACAGTTGAACTTGTTAAATAGGAGTTCAAAATTGAGACAGCCAAAATAGGAGTTACGGCCAGAGAAAGCACTGAGGGATAGAGAGATTAGAAGTTCAGTTTGGATAAAGAATAGTTTTAGAAGAGTGAGTTGCAGAGAAAATTGGAAGGAAAGGAGTTTAGGGTCAGACAAGATAATTCTTATTTTCCTAATTCCAGATCCAGCACCCTAACCACTTTGCTACCTAGTTGCCTAGGAGGATCCACTAAATGCTAGAGCCCTTCCTCCAGTTCTTTTAATATCTCAAAAAATGCCAACTTAACTCTTGGGTTATCCATCTCCTGTCTGTCATCGTAGTTTAGACATGACTGAGCTTCAGATCTATGCTAGTGAAGCACCAATGACTTGAGGGCCGGTAGAAAATTCCCATCAAGATCTGGATATGATGATATATCTGAACAGAACAATTTCAAAGGATAATAGATTGTCCATTGTTAATCGTACTGAGAAAGTCTAAAAGTGGCATTGGGGAGCAAGAAGTATGCCGGCTCCACTTCCTGGCACTTATTTCAAAGACCTTGACAAAAGATACTGATCAGCATTTGAAAAAGAATGGTCAGTGATGCAATATATTTTTGGAGGAAGTTGGGAGCCAAGTCTCTACGAATCCAAAATATGTAAATAATGCAAGAGGAAAAGATCATTTCTAAAACTATTTTTTTATTTTATTATAGTAACTTTTTATTGACAGAATCCATGCCAGGGTAATTTTTTTTACAACATTATCCCTTGCACTCACTTCTGTTCCGATTTTTCCCTCCCACCCTCCACCCCCTCCCCTAGATGGCAAGCAGTCCTATATATGTTGAATATGACCTAGTATATCCTAGATACAATGTATGTGTGCAGATCCAAACAGTTTTCTTGTTGCACAGAGAGAATTGGATTCAGAAGGTAGAAATAACCCGGGAAGAAAAACAAAAATGCAAACAGTTTACATTCATTTCCCAGTGTTTTTTCTTTGGGTGTAGCTGCTTCTGTCCATCATTGATCAACTGAAACTGAATTAGGTCTCTTTGTCAAAGAAATCCACTTCCATCAGATTACATCTTCATACAGTATCGTTGTTGACGTATATAATGATCTCTTGGTTCTGCTCATTTCACTTAGCATCAGTTCATGTAATTCTCTCCAAGCTTCTCTGTATTCATCTTGCTGGTCATTTCTTACAGAACAATAATATTCCATAACATTCATATACCACAATTTACCCAACCATTCTCCAATTGATGGGCATCCACTCAGTTTCCAGCTTCTAGCCACTACAAACAGGGCTGCCACAAACATTTTGGCACATACTGGTCCCTTTCCCTTCTTTAGTATCTCCTTGGGGTATAAGCCCAGTAGAAACACTGCTGGATCAAAGGGTATGCACAGTTTGATAACTTTTTGGGCATAATTCCAGATTGCTCTCCAGAATGGTTGGATTCGTTCACAGCTCCACCAACAATGTATCAGTGTCCCAGTTTTCCCGCATCCCCTCCAACAATCATCATTATTTTTTCCTGTCATCTTAGCCAATCTGACAGGTGTGTAGTGGTATCTCAGAGTTGTCTTAATTTGCATTTCTCTGATTAATAATGATTTGGAACACTCTTTCATATGAGTGGTAATGATTTCAATTTCATCATCTGAAAATTGTCTGTTCATATCCTTTGACCATTTATCAATTGGAGAATGGCTTGGTTTCTTATAAATTAGAGTCAGCTCTCTATATATTTTGGAAATGAGGCCTTTATCAGCACCTTTAACTGTGAAGATGTTTTCCCAGTTTGTTGCTTCCCTTCTAATCTTGTTTACATTAGTTTTGTTTGTACAGAAGTTTTTTAATTGGATGTAATCGAAATTTTCTATTTTGTGATCAATAATGGTTTCTAGTTCGTCTTTAGTCACAAATTTCTTCCTCTTCCACAAGTCTGAGAGATAAACTATCCTATGTTCCTCCAATTTGTTTATAATCTCGTTCTTTATGTCTAAATCATGGACCCATTTTGATCTTATCTTGGTATACGGTGTTAAGTGTGGGTCCATGCCTAATTTCTGCCATACTAATTTCCAGTTATCCCAACAGTTTTTGTCAAATAATGAGTTCCTATCCCAAAAGTGAGGATCTTTGGGTTTGTCAAACACTAAATTGCTATAGTTGACTATTCTGTCTTGTGAACCTAACCTGTTCCACTGATCAAGTAATCTATTTCTTAGCCAATACCAAATGGTTTTGGTGACTGCTGCTTTATAATATAGTTTTAGATCAGGTATAGCTAGGCCACCTTCATTTGATTTTTTTTTTCATTAATTCTTTTGAGATTCTTGACCTTTGAATTTTGTTGTTATTTTTTCTAGATCATTAAAATATTTTCTTGGAAGTCTGATTGGTATAGCACTAAATAAATAGATTAGTTTAGGGAGTATTGTCATCTTTATTATATTCTCTCAACCTATCCAGGAGCACTTGATATTTTTCCAATTGTTTAAGTCTGACTTTATTTGTGTGGAAAGTTTTTTGTAATTTAGCTCATATAATTCCTGACTTTCCTTTGGTAGATAGATTCCCAAATATTTTATGCTGTCGACAGTTATTCTGAATGGAATTTCTCTTTGTATCTCTTGCAAAAAGATCATTTCTAGAAGTGGAAACTCTTTAACAACAGATAAGGCATGCTAGGAGAGAGAAAAGAAGATGGAGACTTGGGAAGGATAAGGCTGAGTTGGGAGAAGAATAGAAACAATGAGTAGTGGCAGGAAAAGGACATTTTTCACACAAGTGTCCAACGGTTTCGTTATCAGTGGGATTAAAAAAGTCCAAAGGGTGAGTTTACTAGGCTTCCTCAGGGAAAATATAATAATTCATAGGAAAAACTACTTGCATATTTGATCCCTGCCTGTGTGTGTGAGAGAGAAAGCTAGTTCTCTCTCCCTCCCTTTCTCTACCTCTTTCTTCCTTCATTCCTCCTTTCTTACTCCTTTCTTCCTTTCTTCTTCCCTTCCTCCCTCTCTTTTTCTCCTTCTCCTTCCTTTCCTTCCTCCCTCTCTCCTTCCTTTTCTCCCTCTCTCCCTTCCTTCTCCCCTCTTCCTCTCTCCCCTCTCTCTTTCTCTCTCCCTCTCTCTCTCTTCCTTCCGTACCCCTCCTCTCTCTCTTCTCCCTCTTCTATCCCTATGTTCCTCCCTCCCTTTCTCTCTCTGATGCAAATATTTGTTTTTGGAATCATAAAAAGCCTTCTAGTTATTCTCTTCTATATATGCATGAACCCCTTCTAAAAGAAACAAGAAGGCTTGGGCCATGATATTCTCAGTATCCTAAGGATTTCCTTCTTCCTCTACCCCCCTATCTCTTTCTTGTCTGTCTGTCTAACTCTCTCCTTCTCTCTTTCTTTCTCCCTAGCTCTTTCCTTGTATTTAAGAAATTGCTGGCAAAGAAATGAAAGTGTGTTGAAATTAGGTGTTTCAGAACACATTTTTTTATTGTTGTTAAAATAAAAAAAAAAGTGTGTAATATCCTAGGTAGTTAAAGTGTATGTATTTTGGTGTTTGTATGTGTGTATGTACATGTATGTAGAATACATGAGACATGTACATACACACATACAAACACAAAAATACATTTTATAATCAAGACCTGGGGAGTTTATTTTTAGAAATCTTTGAGCAATAGGTCACTAGGTACCACAAAAGGTTTAGACATTTTCTTGCTTTGTGTGATGGATACAAGAAATGAGGGATAGATAAGCTTCTTGTTAATTTTCCCTAATTACCTAATGGTCTGATTAAAATGTCTGCCTTTGGAATCATAAAAGCATATGTCTTCTGGTTCTTTTCTTCCATATATGTATGCACCCTTTTGAAAAGAAATAACTCTTGAGCCATGGGATTCTGAATATACATTTCTATATTTAATTTCTGTGAGGCTCAGGCACTGAGAACTCCAGATAGCAAGGAAAGACTTTAAATGAGGAGCAACTAGTTTGGTTTCATCCTGTATTGGTGTTTTATCTTTACAGGGTACCCAGAAAATATGCCTCCCCTACAGTCCCACAAAGACACTCTCAGTGAAGTCTATTTTAAGGTGAGTGCTCACAATGAAAAAAAAGTTACTGGAAGTTTTCAGTTTTTGTTTCTATTGTGTTTCTTACCCAGTGGTTTCTTATTCATATATTTTTCTCAGACATCACTACCAGTATTTAGTAGCTCAGTTTGAAGTCAGTAGAAGCATCATTTTCAATGTTGTTTCCTGTATTTATCTAATTGTGTGATATCCTCTTTAAATTATAGTTTCCAGATGAGAAAAATGGAAATGATTTCAATATTGATAATAATAATAACAGCTAACATTTATATAGTGTTTTATCATTTACATGCTTTACATGTACATACATGTATTTATGTTAACTCATTTGATCCCCACAACAATCCAGTGAGGTGGGTACATTTTTATTCTTTTTATAAATGAGAAAATTGAAGCATAGAAAATGACTTGGAAGGTCACACAGCTATTAAGTGTCTGAGGCAGAATTTGAACTCAGATCTTACTGATTCCAACTCCCACATTCTATCGACTTTAGTATCTACCAATTTAAAAATATTTAATTTAATACTTCCTTCATAGAATGGCTATGAGATCAAACGAGAGAATGTTTGTTTTTAAAACATTTTGCAAACTTTACATATCTATATAAAAGTCAAACAAATAAAATAGTAGAATTCCAGGATTAGAAGGAATCTTAGAGAATCTTGTTGTACAATGATTTCAGTCATGTCTAACTCTTCATGACTCCTTATGAGAGCTTTTTTGCCAAAGATAGTGGTTTGCCATTTTCCTTCCCCAATTCTTTTTACATATGAGGAAACTGAGGCAAACAAGATTAAGTGACTTGCTCAAGGTCACACAACTAGGAAGTGCCTGAGCCCAGATTTGAGCAGAGAGTTGAGTCTTCTTGACTCTAAGCTCAGCACTCTATCCACTGTACCACCCCTAGCAGGGGTCATCAGGTTCAGCCTTACCCAAAACCTAAACCTATAATAAAAATTACAGGTCGTTATCAAGCTTCTTCAAGTTCAGTCAAGATGATTTCTCTACTTGTTAAGGAATTGCATTCATTTTTCTTCTAATTCTAATTGATGGAAAGTTTTATCATTGTATTGAGTGAAAGATTACCTCATTATTCTTAGTTCTCCCTTTTTAGAACCAAACAGAATTAGTCTAATTTTTTCTACATGACATAATGTCAAATGTTTGAATGTATTTTTCATTTCATATTCCTCCTCTCAAGTCTTTCCTTTTCCAGTCTTAATATCCTCACTTCTTTCAGTTTATCCTTATATGCCATAATTTCAAGTCTGCATATGAAATTGGTAACCTTTTTCTACAAAATTTATTAGTGTCCTGTCTAAAATGTGGTATCCAGAACTAAACATAATATTCACTATAGTCCCACATGTACAGAAAACAGCAGGATTATCACTTTTCTTTGTTTTAGAAATTAGATTTCTGTTACTAGAAACTGAAATAGTTCATTAACCTTTTTTGGCCTCTGTGTCATATTAATGATTCATTAAACTTGTAGTTAGATAAATTCTCAAGTCATGCTTCCAATTTCTTTATTCTCCAATTCATCCTTTCATAGAGCTGTCAAGGTGATATTCTTAAAACGAAGAGCTGACAGTGACACTTTCCTATTGAAAAATCTTGAATGAAAGCTTATTGCCCATAGGATAAAATACAATAAATTACAAATTATTACAAATACAATAAAATACAAATAAAATACAAAAAAATACAAATAAATTTAGCATTTGCAGTTCTCCAAAAACTGACTCCAGCCTAACTTTCCAGACTTTCTCATATTTACATGTTCTTCATTCAGTTGAAACTGGCCTGATAGGTGATATTTACCATCTGTGATATTTCATTCCAACCTGACTTCCTCCTTTCCCTTGGCTTTGTAACTTTGCACAGAAGGCTATTCCTTCCCTTTCTCTGCCTTATAAATTTTTTATTTCCTTGAAAGTTAAAGACAAGTGTCATTTCCTATAGGAAGTCTTTTCCATATCCTTCCAGTTCTCCCCATCTTGAAGTTATTTTTTATAACTTTTCATATATTTAGAATTTATCTGTGTACATATTCATTTTTCTTTAGGGACAAGTACAATTTTATTTTAACTTTTGTATCTCCAATGGTTAGTATAGTACTGTGCATAGAGTAGATACTTTATTCAGGTATATTGAATTGAATTGAAATATTGTCAGATACTTGTACTAATTTATTTTTCTTATTTATCTATGTGGTCTTGATTATTTAGATTACACATGATCTGAATGCTGGTTCTATCTTTATCATTTCCTAACTATATAACTCCAGACAAATGATTTCCTGTCTGAGTCTCCATTTTTGCTTTCTAACAGCAAAGATAGCCCAAGATCTATGTCCTGTTGAGCTCATGTCTCTGTAGCCAAAATCCTTGCTGCTACTTGGCAGAATCTGGGGCACTTAACCAAGCAGAAGAGGCAAACTGTTGCCTTTGGCCTTTTTAAATCCAACTAAAGATTATTGACATCAAGGCTAATTCTTCTTGTAGGCTCCATTCATTGTTCAGACAGACCAGCACTGTTTGTTTCATACAAAAATAGCACAGATAGTAAATATCACCTACCAGACCAGCTGAATGAAGAATATGTGAAGATGAGAAAATGTGGAAAGATAGGTTGTGTAATGTTCTCATTTGCTTTTCTGAAGGTCTTGGGAGCTGCTTTCATTTCAGTTGAATAATCACCATGAGAACAGTCAGGGATAAAGTCCAAATCCTTTATTATCTCCTTCACAATATTGTTTCCTTGCCTGGGGCCCTGCTACCTTTCTTAGAAACATTCTGGAGTCTTGGTTTCAGTGGTGGGAGCAGGAGGACAGGCCAGCCACCACAAGGCTGCTGAAGATGGAATGAATCTCTCTGAATCCAAGGGCTTATGCTTCAGCCTCCAGCCACCACAAAAGTGAATGATGGAATGAATGTGTCTCTGGGTCCCTTCCAAGTCTATGTCTGGCCCTTCTGAGTCTTTCTCCAAGGCCTTCTGAGTCTGTCTCTGGCTCTGACAGTCCTTGGTCTCAGTAGGGGAAGTGCAGGAGGCCAGGCCAGCCTGGGGCCCAGGCTAGCTTTCTTAGAGCTCCTGCCTCCAGTCCTCCAGTCTGCTTGTCTTTGCTGGCTCTGACTGTGGCTGAGTTTGTCCAGCTTATATGCTCTCTTATAATTACATTATCATTGGTGTGAAACTTGTAGAACTATATTAAGTATTAAGTACATGTACTGAACTAGAGAACTATTTAGCACCATGCTAAACTAGATAACCATTGTCTTTACCAATTCCACAGACTTAACACCTTGTAAGAATTCTTGTTTCAAGTTCAGAGGTCTGGCCCATAACAAGGTTGGAGTCAGTTTTTGGAGAACTTTAAATGCTAAATTTAGTATTTTTTAATTTTATCCTATAGGGGAGCCTTCCCTCCCCTGTAAAGTAGATTTCTAATTGGGAAAGAGGTTTTTGAACCAACTTAAAACTTGCCATCTTACTCTCAGGGCCAGAAGCAGAAGCAGGATTATTATTAGTGGAGAATATGAAAAATATGCTTTCTCTTTTTTTCCTTTCCTTTTTTTTTTTTTTTGGCTGAGGCAATTGGAGTTAAGTGACTTGCTCAGGGTCAGATAGCTAGGAAGTATTAAGTGTCTGGGGCCATATTTGAACTCAGGTCTTCCTGACTTCAGGGCTGGTGTTCTATCTACTGTGCCACCTAGCTGCCTCCTTGAGGTTTTTTTTTTTAATGAATTTTACTTAGTATATTTTCAATGGCTGACTATAGAAATTCAAGTCATAGAAGACAGATATACTGAATACTCAGTGCTTGGGGCAGCTTTGGAATAGGGATAAATCTAATATCCCATGCTTAGTTTTAAAAATTAAAATGTACGAATACAAGATGGGAGGGACATAGTGAGATAGTAATTTGTATGAGATAGCATAGTGTATAGCAATTTCCAGAAAGACAGGGAGCTTTAGCGGGCTTCAATAGAATAAAATAGAAGGAGGCCGAAGAAGTTTGAAGTAATAGGGCAGATGTTACCAAATGTAATCACTTTACTAAAAGCTCTTCACTGAGCCCTGCATTTCTATCCCCAGTCTGTGTTTGGATTAACACCTTTAACTTCCAATTCACCAAGAATCTTAGAATTGTAAGGGACTAGAATGGTATTGTAGCCCAATTACTACTGAAAGCAGGAATCTGCTCCACAGCACTCTTGACAACTGATTACCTGGCCTGTGCTCCATTAGGGAACCTTTACAGGAAGACTTTCACTTCTGGACAACTCTAACTCTTGGGAAATTCTTGTGTTGGACTGATTTGTGCCTTTCTGAAATTTCCACCTGCTGGTTTTGTCCTCTAGGCATAAAGAGACCAAGTCCTATCTCTGATTTGACAATGTTTCCAACATTGGACAAGGTACAGTGGAGCTACCACCTCTTTCTTTACACTCTTCTTTTTAATAACTGTCTAAGATCATGTAATATTTTATGGTTTCTATGCCGCACTGTTGACTCATACAGAACTTGAAGCCCACTAAAACTCCCTGTCTTTCTGGAAATTGCTATACACTATGCTATCTCATACAAATTGCTATCTCACTATGTCCCTCCCATCTTGTATTCGTACATTTTAATTTTTAAAACTAAGCATGGGATATTAGATTTATCCTTATTAAATTCCATCTTAATAGTCTTGGTCCATCATTCTGGACTATTAAAATCTTTTTGAATCTTGATTCAGATTATCAGTTATTCTTTCTAATTTTATGTCATCAGCAAATTTGAAAAGGCTGTAAAAATATACTATTAATGGCAGAGCCTAGACTGGAATTCATGTCTTTTGAATTGTAGTCTATTTATTCTCACTATAAATGTATCTGATTGGGCCTCTGCCCAGCCTAAATGTGCTTCTAATCTCCATATCTCCCCATGTCTTGTCAAAAATACATGAGAATAGACATAATAGTTAACATATTCACAAGGCCTAATGCTTATTTCCTTATTTTCACTTTTCTTAGCTGCATAAGTGAGCCTTTAAATTATCTTCGGATCAAAGATTTAGAGCTGCAAAGTCTTCTAGTTCAACCCCCACATTTTATAGATGAGAAAATTGATTACCACAGAAATGAGTCTTACAGTATCTATATACAGGCAGTAAATGGCAGCAGTAGGATTCAAATATAGTACCTGTAACATCAGATCCAGTGCTTCTTTCATTATTTCATACATTCTTAATTTTTCCCTAAAGCTTAGTTTCCTGTAAATCATTTCAGTCTCTTTAGATACTTCGTCCTTTTTTTCCTTATCAGAATTATTTGCATTTGTGTCATAAGGATTTCAGTCTTGAGAATCTTTCTCAAATCATTAGAGATTCATTGTCATCGTGGCTTAAATGTCTTTCATCTGAATTCTTTCAAATCTTACAGAATGACTGGTATGTAACAATTGAAACCATTTAGTCTGATCAAATAGCAAGTATTTATTAAGTCCTATACATACACACACACACTTGTGTGCACGCACGTGTGTATATGTATGCCAGGCATTCTGCTAAGTGTTGTGCAGTCAAAATAAGCATAAACAGTCCTTGTCCTCAAAGGGCTATCATTTTACTGAAGAAAGAATATAAATAGAGTAGAGTAGGTATAGAAGTAACCTTAGAATAGATGGCACTAGCCACTGGGGGTACCATAGAAAACATCTTGGAAGAAATGGCATTTGAGCTGAGTCTTGTAACCAAGGATCCAAAGTGGGAAGATAAAAGGAGAGGGCATTCCAGGATAAGGAAACAGTCCAGTCCATACTTGAACAGGAACCCCCTCCTCTATATTCCCCCAAAGTAATTATTTTTAATAATGTTTTATTTTTTCCAATTGCATGTAAAAACAATCTATAACATTCTTTTAAAAATTTTTCTGAGTTCCTATTTCTCTCCCTTTTCCCCTCCTCCTCCTCCAATGTATTACACATATGTCCCAGAGAGGGTAAGTGATTATATATAGGTTATAAAATGTTTATAAAATTAAAACCAAAAGAAAAAGAAAGATGTTTCCTTATTCTGAAAGAAGTCTCAGATAAAAAAAAATGGAAAAAAAGAAAGTGAATATTTGATTCCATCAGTTCTTTCCCTGAATGTGGATAGCATTTGTCACCATGGAATTATCTTGGATCATTGTATTGCTGAGAAGAGTTAAGTTATTTACAATTCATCATCATACAATGTTGCTATTATTGTGTACGATGTTCTCCTAGTTCTGCTCACTTCACTTTGCATCTGTTCTTATTAGTTTTATCAAGCTTTTCTTAAATCATCCTGCTCTCATTTCTTAAGGCTTATTACTTCATCACAATTGTATACTACAACTGTTCAATTTTTCCTCAATTGATGGGAATTCCTTCAATTTCCAATTCTTTGCCACCATAAAAAAGCTGCTATAAGTACTTTTGTACATATATATACTTTTTCCTTTTTAAAAAAAATTTCTTTAAATACATACTTAATCATGGTATTAGTATACACAGATTTATAGCTTTTTGGGTATAGTTCCAATTGTTCTCCAGAATGTTGGATCAGTTTGCAACTCCACCACCAGTTCATCAGCCTCCCAGTTTTCCTATATTCCCTCAAACAGAAAAAAACAAACATTTTTTTCTGTCATAATAGTCAATCTAATAAGTATGAAATGGGGAAAAAGTAATTATTCAAAATCAACTTAAACCACCTATACTTTAGGGTAAACTATCTTCCAAGGAAACTCATGGCACTTTAGGGCATCTCTAATTCTTAGAAAATGTTTTTCTTACGTTAGGTATAAATTCTGATTTTTCTAACTTTTACCTATAGCTATATCCTCAGATGTCAAATTTTTCCATATGATAATTGTCAGGTCTTCACTAAGTTTTCTTTTCTCTAAACCAACCATTCCCAATTCATTTTGTCATTATGCCTATATTCTAATGTCTGGTCTCCTATTTAAGGAATTCTTCAGTTCCTTAAATATAAAAGATGCTTACTGTTTGTTGAGTTGAATGCTTGTTGCCATCTTATGAACATGCTTAAGCTTGTCCTTACTACCAGAGCTTAACATAAAAGACTGACTAGAGAAAAGACCACAGAAAGAATTATCTTTCTTGGACTAAATTTAATCCCTATTTTAACGTAGCCTATAAGGTCATATAAGCTTTTGTGGCTGTCTTATCACACTGTGCAATACTGAATCCTAAAACTCCCAAATCTTTTTATTAAATTGTTTGAACTTAGGTACAATAAATTCTTTCCACCCAAGTGTACTTAACTTATATTTATCATTACTCTATTGCATCTTATCAAATTTATTCCATTGACATGGCCTATTGAGGTGTTGACTTTTGAACTGTTTCTAGACCATGTTGCCTTATTCTGAGCTGTCTGTCATTCCCACTAGAAATTAGGACTCTATCCTTGGGACCACCCAGAGCCTCAGTAAGCTAGATCTTGCCTATATCTAGGCTTTCCTTCACTTTCCCTCACTTCACATCTCCAAAACATGCTGCCTCATGTGTATACCACTATCATCACCCATCAAACAGAGACTGTTTTACTTGGTTGTATTTATATCAATCAGCACTGTACCTGACATATAATAAGTGTTTTATAAATGTTTTTTTCTATCAAGCATTTTATCTTTTGCAAATTTTATAACAATAACATCTTTGTCATAGGATCTGTCAAGTATATTGGATATGTCTCATCTGAGGGCCAGTTTTGCTAAGTTTGGTTTGATCATCATCAAAGAATATGCACCTAGAAAGTGACTCATCTAAAACATCTACTATGGGATGCTGGAAAGAAAGTATGGCATAGCATATTGAGATCCAAGGGAAATCCTAGGTTCAAGGCCTGCTTAAACTCCCATTTCTCCAGGCAATTCTCTAAAATTATAAGTTGCAGATCAGTTGCCAGCCTTCATTGATATAAGGAGTTTCCTAATGAAGGAGCTTTGGAAACTAATTAAAATAGTTCCCCACCCTAATTTTTTTTAAAAAGGCCTCATTAAAAATAAAGGAGAGAGATATTGAAAGAAGGAGAAGAGGGAAGAAAGGAAAGGGGGGATTGGGAAGGGAGGAAGAAAGAGGGATGGAGAGGGAGAGAGAATGAATCAATCTGTTTTCAGACACAGTTTCTTCTCAGAGTATGGATAGGATTTTTCATCATAAATCCTTTAGAATAATTTTTTGGATCATTTTACTGCGAGAATAGTAAAATAATTTACAGTTGGTCATCCCAGAATATTGCTATTACTTTATATACACAGTACATTTCACTTTCCTTGAGTTCATGGAGGACTTTCCAGGTTTTTTCTGAGAGCATCCTACTCATCATTTTCCATAGAACAATAATATTCCATGACAATCACATACCACAGCAGCCATTCTCCAATTGAAGGACATCCCCGCAATTTCCAGTTTTTTTTTCCCCATGAGAAGAGAGCTGTAACAAATTTTTGGTACATATAGGTCTTTTTCCTTTTGTTTTTTAAATTAAATTCATGCCTAGTAGTGGTATTGTTAAGTTAAAGGATTTGCATGAAATTATAGTCCTTTGAGCATAGATAATATCCTTTGATCATTTATCAGTTGGGGCATGGCTCTTACTTTTTTTTTTTTTATAAATTTGACTCAGTTCCTTCTATGTTTGAGAAATAAAGCCTTATCATAGAAACTTGCTTCAAAATTCTTTTTACAATTGCTATTGCTAACTATATTTCCCCCATTTATTCTCTCTCCTTTCACCCCTGTCCCTCCTTAAAAGTGTTTTGCTACTGACCACTCCCTCCCCTACTCCCTCTCATTTATCAGCCTTCTCCCCTTCCCCTTCTATTTTTCAGCAGAGTAAGATAGATTTTTATGCCCATATTGAATGTCTGTGTTATCTCTTCCCTCTCCTTCCCCTCCACTATAAAAGCCTTTTTCCCCCTTTTTTTGTAGCATTTGATTTATATTATTCCATTTCTCTCTTTCTCTTTCCCCCAATACATTCGTCTTTCACCCCTTAATTTCATCATTTAAAAAAATATTATCCCTTCATATTTAACTAACACGTATGCCTTCTATCAACAGAGATATATAACATATATGTATTCCTTCAAACTGTCATAATAATGAGAACGTTTTAATGAATTACAAGTATCTTCCTCCCATGTAGGAATGTAAACAGATAACATCTTATTAAATCCCTTAGGATATCATTTTTCCTGATTACCTCCTTATGCTTCTCCTGAGTTCTGTATTTGAAAATCAAATTTTCTATTCAACTCTGGCCTTTTTATCATGAATGCTTGAAAATTCTCTATATCACTGAATATCTACCTTTTCCTCTAAAGGAATATACTCAGTTTTTCTGGGTAAGTGATTCTTGGTTATAATCCTAGCTCCATTGCTCTCCAGAATATCACACTCAAAGCCCATGGTCCTTTAATGTAGAAACTGCTAAATTTTGTGTTATCCTGACTGTGTTTCCACTATACTTGGATAATTTTTTTCCTGGTTATTTGACCTGGGAGTTCCAGAATTTGACTATAATATTCCTGGAAATTTTCGTTTTGGAATCTCTTTCAGGAGATGATCAATGTATTCTTTCCATTTCTATTTTACACTCTAGTTCTAATATATCAGGATAATTTTCCTTGATTATTTCTTGAAAGCTGATGTCCAAGGTCTTTTCTTCATCCTGACTTTAAGGTAAAGCAATCATTTTTAAAATATTTCTCCTGAATCTATTTTCCAGGTTAGTTGTTTTTCCAATGACATATTTCATAATAAAGTCATTAGCTTTCATTTGCTCAATTCTAATTTTTAAGGAATTCTTTTCCTTAGTGAGCTTTTGTATCTCCTTTCCCAAATGACCAATTTTGCTTTTTAAGGTATTTTTCTCCTCATTAGTTTTTTACATTTCCTTTTGCCCCTCTTTCAATTCTTTTCCTAATTTTCCTTCTAACTCTTGATTTTCAAAATTCTTTTTAAGCTCTTCCAAAGCCTGCGTCTAATTCTTATTTTTCTTGGAGTTTTTGGATGTAGGATGACTTTGGATGACTTTATCTTCTTCTGAATGTGTGTTTTGATCTTCCTTTTTATCCTAGTAACTTTCAGTGGTAAGAAATTTTTTTCTATTTATTGTCTGTTTGTTTTCTTAGTCTATTATTCAGCTTTTAACTTTGTTAAAGTTCTGTTTCTTTAGAAACAGAGCACATTGTCCCCAGCTTCAGGAATTATATGCAGCTATCCCCCGAGATCCTTCTAGGGACCTGATCACAAGCACTCTTTTCTGCCCTGCAACTATTAGGAATATCCCCTCCCTACTTTCTGAGGCTGGGGCTGGGGCTGGGACCGAGGCCAGGGTTATACTGGCTCAGCCTACTCTGGGGCTGTATTCTTCCCCCTGTTGCTTCAGACCTTTTCTGCTGACCTTCCATGTCCTCTTTGGTATCTCTAGGCTGAGAGGTCTGGAAGCTCCAAGTACTGCTGCTGAATCAGAGGTCCCTAGATCCATTTCTACTCCAGTGGTATGCACCAGGACTGTATGGTGGACTTGCACCCTGATGTCACAGATCTTTTCTGCTGACCTTCTAAATTGCTTTAGACTGAAAAAAGTTCTTCTCCATCTTTTTGGGTGTTTTGATACTCTAAAATTTGTTTAGATTCATTATTTAAAGGAATTTGGAATAGTTTGGGGGAGAGGTTGGATGAATTCCTGTCTTTATTCTGCCATCTTGGCTCTCCTTTATATTTATTTTAGATTTAGAAAAAAACTATAAAGATCATCTGTTGCGTCCTGCTTTCTAAATGCCCCAAGTTGTGGTGACAAAATATACCATATCTTTCTAGAGCCCCTACACTGAGGTGATTAAGATATATCTTCCTAGTGGAGAAGTGATGAGGGGGGGGACTCCATTTTTCCACCATCCTCAGGAGTCCTACCTGATAATTATAGTTTATTTTATTCTTTGTCCTCTTCCAATCTTTTCCTCCCAGTTAGGTTTTGTTGCCATTGTTTTGTTTTGTTTTGTTTTTTAAACAGTTATAGTCAACACATAGGGTATGTTGTTCTAATTCTTCTATTTTCTGTGACTTTGAGCATCTTTCCATAATTATTTTTTCACAAAGATGCTCCCTTATATAGGTCTACTGTAATTTCTTCATCCATTCTCCAACTGTTAGTTGTTCCCAGCTTTTCTACTGTTAAAAGTAAATCAGCTATGGATATAAATAGTCCTTTTTTCCTTTTAATAATATATTTAAGATGTTGTTTCCTACATTAGGATTTCTGGATCAAAAGACATGATCAGTTTTGCAAATACTAGAGTATGTTGTCAAATTACTTTAAAAAAAAAAAAGTTCCACCAACAGTGCAATATACTCAATCCTTCACAGTGCTTATAGCATTTACTTGTGTTTTTGTCTATTTTTGTCATTTTATAGTTATGGTATCATATTGGTATCTTAAATTTCTTTTTATCAATATATTTTTGCATTCTTTATTTTAGAATAATAATATTAGGAAAACATTGTTGAAGAGATGACATAATTTAAAATTTTGCAATTTTTTGCCAGATATTCCATTTCTAGGTACAAACTACATATTTTCTTATGGCTAATTCATCTGAAAAATAAGTTGCTATTCCTTAAAATTCTATCACATTGAATTGAAATTCATTCTTTCCCTTTTATTTCAGTGCCATGAATCTGGAAAAGTTTGAAAAAAGCCCCAGGGAAATTTTTCATCCTGAGATACAGAAGGTAAAAGAAAACATTATTTATTTATTTTTAGGATGGTATATGAAATATATGGAGCCTATATGTTTAAAAGAAGTATTGCTGGCTTGCGAATTATCCTTTTTTAACTTAAAAATGATGTTGAATTACATGAGATAAATGAGAGTAATTCATTAAATGTTTATTACTTCTACCAAAGTCCTACTTTGATGCATTTTTGAAGTATAGAAGTGAACCTCTTAGTCTCAGGGAAAGGACAGGAAAAGATCAAGATTTAACTTGATCCTAGAAGTTGGACTTCTAGAATAGAGAAGACAATTGTCACTTGTTCATAGGCTAAAAATAATAAGAGAAAGACTTATCTGTAAATGAGGGTATAAGGTACACATATTCTGATAGCCAGAGGCAAATCAAGAGCTAAAAACTAGAGGCAAGGAATTCTAGAAGAGCTGTGACAGCTATACCCTTATTAATCTTCATTCATTGATGAGAATTAATCTCAGCTCTAGCCAAGACAGGACTGGATTTGTTCAGTCACAAAATAATATCATTTAAAAATCTGGTGCAAATGAATTATTTTAAATTGGGAGATTATAAAGGTAAAAAAGAATGATGTAAAAAGGGTTTGTGAACATTGGGCCTGGCAAATAAACCTTTTTTAAATCTCTCCTTTGATTTATTATGCTAATAATCTTCAATATGTTTTCTTATAATGCTATAATAATGCAAAACACTAAAAACAAACAACAGTTCAGAACATGTGCAAGAAAGGTTATACACTCTTTATAGGGAACAGACAAAGAAGAAGGTAAAGGACTTCTGTGTGCTCCTGTGGGCCATGTAGGTATTTAAGATATAGATAGAGAGGAGAGGTAGTGGCAGCCATAAACTGAAGATAGTATCAGTGAATTCTGTATGACCTTGAACTTTCAGATAGAAGAATTTTGCCACAATGATAATGGGCTCCATGACCTCACTGAGCATATCAGAAAACTAGCACAGTATATTTGTTTTATCATCTTCAGCCTTAAGGAGTTTATTCATTTCTTTAAAGTACTCCTATAGTCTGCCTGCCATCTAGGAGGGGGTGGGGGAAGGAAGGGAAAATTGAAAAAGAGGTTTTGCAAGGGTCAATTTTAAAAAATTACCTATGCATATATCTTGTAAATAAAAAGCAATAATAAAAAATAAAAGTACTCCTATAACTTATATATGTAACCTAGTAAATATTCCTTCTCAGAGATGAAAGATGGGAGATCTTATTTGAAATTCCTCATAAATTTCCATCCTTTTGTATTTTAAAAAAAATCTTATCAAAATATTTAAAATTTAAGTCACTTTAAACAACATTACATTTAAAATTTACCCTTTATGTCACTTTAAAAATTACAATCACAAATGAAAAAAAGAAGTCTTTTCTCTCTAATCAATCTTTTCTTATTCCCTCTTTTTAATGTTATACTTTGCTTCCAAGAAAGATACTCGGGTGTTTTCACCCATTTCCAATTTAGTTTTAATTCTTATCAGTCCTTTCCTTTACTATTTTCCTTATTATATTATCAAAGCCATCAACTATAGGTATGGATACTACAATTCAAGATATCATTGATGAACTGCTGTCTTCTATAGTGTATTTCTCAGGATAGTTCTTCCAGTTAATTTGTGATCTATACAGTTATCTTTATTTTATATTCTCTTTTCCAAGAAGAGAGAGAGATGCAAGCAATACTTTTATACAAGTTGGAGGGAGTTTCAGTGTGTTATAATCCAAGGCTTGTTAACCTTTTTTGTGTCATAAGTCCCTTTGGCCATAGTAAAGCCCATAGACCTTTTCTCGGAATAATGTTTTTTTTTTAATAATTGAAAGAAATACTAAATTTCAATTAGAGATTAATGAAAATAAAGGTTAATTTTTTTAAAAATCAAGTTCACTGACCTCTCACCAAAGTCTATCATGGGTGGGCCACAGATTCCAGATGTAGAACTATTGTTCTAGTGAAAAGAGATTTCTACCTGTAATGGCTTTACCTAACTTGTATGTTCTTAGTTATCCTTGTTGTTTTTTAACTTAAAAATATTTAAACTTTAATATCATTATTATAAATAACCAATGAAATATCTATCATCATTATCTGTATAAAGTATTTAAATTAATCATAAATGCTTCTTTCTTTTTAGCAGTTGGCTTCAAATACAGGCAAAAATATATTAGAAAGTCACCAGGTAAAAAATTGAATAGAAAATAAATTTATCTTACTTAGAGGTCTGTCTTTGTCTTTTATGTCTAGTTTTGGGCACCTTTTTATGAAGGAACTTGATAAGCTAGAGTGTATCCAGAGGAGTACTAGGGAGTAGGCTGGATGCCATGAAGATCATGAAAAATAATTTGAAGAATCTCTGAATATTTAGCTTTAAAAACTTAAGGAGAAAGGCGATTATTAGCTTTAAGCATTTGAAGGGCTTCTATAGAACAGAAAATTTAGACTTGTCCTATTGCTCCCAAAGCAAAAAACTAGGAATAATTGGGAGAGGGGATTATGGGGGTAATTACTACAACAACACAATAACAACAAGAAATTTGTACTTAATCTGAGGGAAAACTGAGGTGGTAACAAGACAAGAGGGAAACGGAGGAAAACAGAAGAGATGAGAAATGGCAGAAATTAAGATTTCTAGGTAAGATTTCAGATTGTCTTTACATTAGAATTTTGGTCAGAAAAAGTGGTACAAGAATACTCTTGAGATTTCTCTTAAGAACTTTGGAAGGATTATGCATTATGGGTGATACTGGCACAGTACCACTCAGCATGGCATGCTCTCATCAGAGAAGGTGCTGTGTTCTCTAAGCCAAGCAGAATTGAATTAGCTCAAAAGAAATACAAGCGAATTCATCCCGTGTTCACATGGATTATCTGTACACTCTGAACTCGTATTGATTTGATCAACTACAATCAGACATACTACCTTCACTCTAACAGAGTGATGTCATTTTGGTCTGCTTCAAGAACAAAAGACAACCAACTAAGTGGGTTTTGGAGGAATCTGCTAAATACAGACCAAAGTCGGCTAATAAATTAGTGTTGGATTGGAAAGAAAAGACTAATAAAGTCTTATCAAGGACAAGGCCAATCTATTTTCATACACACACACACACACATGCACATTCACACTGAGTTGTTCAGGAATTATCTGTAAGTGTGCCCCAGCAAAGTAGCCAGGCCCAGCCCACCAGCAGCTTGTCATAGGAATGAACCACAGAGGCTGTAGATATAAATGACAGAACAAGGAGAAACTGGCTTCACTTTTGAGAGATTGTGCTGTATGTATGGTTCTACCAGTGACAAGGCATAGTAATTTGGGCATGGGGAAAAGAAGATCGCACATGTAGTCAGAGGGCCCAAGTTAGAATTCTTACTTTGTGACTTACAATCTGTGTGACCTTGAACAAATCCCTTAATCTCTTTAGTCCTCAGTTTCCTCATCTCTTTCAGTTTTAAAATCCTATGATCTTATGAAGCAGTAGACTTCCTTATTTTCCAGGTTTTCAGGTAAAATGCAGTATTCTTTGAAAAGATGAAAGAATTATTTCAAAAGGAAACAAAAGAAGAAAAAAAGTAAAATTTTAATTGGATAATTAAGGCTTTGTGAAGAATATAAATAATAACTTCTTAATAATTCAAACTCTCATTAACTGGAAAGGGCTTTCTTGGAGGGAAGTGAGTTCTCGGTTACTAAAGATATTTAAGCATAGAGTGGATGAATATTTTTAAAGATACTGTATGTAGCAGGGTTTCCTGTTAAGGTAAAGGTGAAATTTGATGACACTCAGATTCTTTCTGTCAGGGTTATAATCATTATCTGGGAGGATTCTATGACCTCTAACAGAAATATACCCAAGAAACAAGAAATAGCCACAGGGATATTATCAGGATGTAGCTGTCTCTAACCTTGGATACAGATTCATCATTACCTAAGCCCTTTGTAGACTTAAGACTTGATACACAGTATACATAATTTCAGCTATAGTTAACTTTCAGATAAACCAGCATCCTTCTGCTTAAGCCCTTATTTTAGAAAACTTCCCTGCAGAGTGGAGTATTTTTTCTTAGCAGTACATCCCAAGATAAATGGATACTTAATATAAAGAACTTGGTCTTAGAGTTGAAAGAACTATGTTTGAGTTCTGAAACTTATCAGTTATGTGATCTTGAGCATGTCTGACCTTGAATATCATTCATAACATGAGGATAATAATTTTTGTATTGGCCATCTCACAGAATTATTTTTTTCCAAAAAGCGCTTTATAAATCTTTTGTTGTTTGTTAATTTTTGTTGTGTCCAACTTTTTTTGATCCCATTTGGGATTTTCTTGGCAAAGATACTGGAGTGGTTTTTCATTTTCTTCTCCAGATTATTTGAAAGATGAGGAAGTGAGACAAACAGGGTTAAGTGATTTGCCCATGGGCACAGAGCAAATAAATATCTGAGGCTGGAATTGAACTCATGAAGATGAGACTTCCTGACTTCAGGCCCAGAGTTCTATACATTGTGTCACTTATCTGCCCTTTGTAAATCTTACAGTACCAGTAATAATAATAGCAATGAATTATAGATAGGTCTTAATTTGTAAAATTGGAATTTTCAAGATGACACAGTGGAGACAAAAGTTAACAACTATAGCCACTCTCTAACAACCATAAGATGCACTTGATAAGTATAACTTTCTCATCCACATGTTTTCATTCGAATTATTTCTGGTTAATCTCTTCACATCTATAATGCCTCATCCTATCTTCTGGAAGAAATTTTCTTCTCTTACTTTTCTTTACCTTTTGAACTGGAGACATGTAATGCCATATGTTTGTTCCTAGTTGTTTCTGTGTTATCTACTGTCTCTAGTGAAGAATTCAGCAAAAGATTTTTTTTGTATGATAGTTTTTTATTTTTTCCAAATACATGCAAGCTTTCAATATTCCCCTTTGGAAAATCTTGTGTTCTAAATTTTTTACCTTCCTCCTCTTCCTTTACGTAGCAAGCAATCCAATATAGGTTAAACATGTACAATTCTTTTAAACACATTTCTATATTTGTCATGTTGCACAAGAAAAATCAGACCAAAAGGGGAAAAAAGACATACAAGAAAGAAAGAAAAAACAAGCAAGCAAACAACAACAACAAAAAGGTGAAAACACTGTGCTTTGATTTACATTCAGTCTCCATAGTTCTCTCTTTGGATGTGGATGATTCTTTCCATCACAAGGCTGTTAGAATTCAACAAAAGATTTTTTTAAAGAAACAAGCTCATTTATAACATAAATTTTATATGTTAAATAGTAAACCTATCATGTATATGAGACAAACAATAGTTTTCTGTACAATAATCACATTATTCACTTATGGCTTCACTTGTACTCTACTGGTACAAATGCAACTTGCCCTTGCCTTCTTATAGCATGAAGTAAGGTTCCATTCAATCTGCTGGTATCCCTTCTCTGATTTTTTTAGGCTTTGTCCTCAGGGGAGAGTGATTTAAGTTAAAAGCTTTATATCTGCTTTAATTTTTGCCTCTTTTCAGGAGTATTTTGACTATCTTTGGTCACTTCTAAATTTTAAGGCTGTTCCATATGATTATTGATTCAGAACTCTAAATTTTGTAGGTTGCTCTTTATTAATAAGAGTTACTTAATATCTTGATCATTCTCTACAGTCATCTATTTATTTTTAGTGAATGCTGGAAAATAGTGTCTTTCAGCTTTAGACAGAAAATATCACGTCATATTCAAAGTTAGTGAGCCTTGGTAGTTCTACCACATCCCTGCCACTGATTGGCTCTGTTGATTATGGACAAGTGGCTAAATTTCTCTGAAACTAATCTGTAAAATGAGAGGATTGGACTAGATGACCATTCAAATCTTTTCTTTTTTGCAAGAAAATTGGAGTTAAATGACTTGCCCAGGGTCACATAGTTAGTAATTGTTATTTCTGAGGTATGATTTGAACTTGGATCCTCCTGACTCAAGATCTGGTATTCTATCCACTGTGCCATCTAGCTGCTCCTTAAAGTCTTTTCTACTTTGAATCCATAAGCCACCCTTAAAAATAGACGCCCCCCTCCTTTCTGAGCTCAAGTTTCCTTATCTACCAAACAAAGAACTTGTATTATATATCCTCTCAGATCTCTTTCAGCTACAGCAGTCTCTGTTCATAGGTGGCAAGAAGATGAGAGTTCCTTAGGCTGACATGTAAAAGAAGATTCAGTTTGTTCTGCCTGACCTTAGACTGGAGAATAAAACTAAAATAATGAATGAAAATTTCTGAAAAGCAAGTTTAGGCCTAATGTAAGGAAAAAAAACTTAATACTCATTAGGGTAAAAGTAGCATTTATATTACCTCAGGAGATAGTGGGTCCCAAATCACTAGAAGACCTCAAGCAGAGGCTGGATGATTATATTTTGGTCTTGTTCAACAAGGGATGAACTAAGTGACTTCTCTGGTCCTTTTTTATTCCCTGAGCCTTGGAATTCTGTTCTACCAGCTTGAATGTTTTGTCTTCTATAGTCCATTCCAATATAGTTATAGTGATGTGTGGTAGTATTTCAAGACAAAATGTAACTACCCCTTCTATTTGTTAAATGGTCTAAAGTAATTTAGGTCTTGAGGTCTCAAGGTCTCAGTGATCAGTTGTCCTAGTGTTCAGACTCAATGATAATACTTCTTTTTTTTGTTTTCTTTGTATTATCTCCATTCTTAGTTTGTAATCTGCCTCTTGTGCCCTCATAGTATAGAACCTATGTAGTAAAAATCAGTTAAAATGCTGTTCAGATTGCTTTTTAAGAAAAAAATAATTTTCTTAGAATCTCAGATACTATAAAGAGAAACTAGCAAAGTGATCCTGTTTTCTTAGAGTTTATAATAATAAAGGAAGGGAAAACAAGGATATAGTCAGATAGGTACCTTAGATTGTAACAAAGTAAATTCCGAAATATTGAGAAAAAAAAGTTGTATTCCACAATCAGAACCTTAAGTAGGTATATACCTCAAGACAAAGGACCCAACCTATAGTTGAAGGAATTTCTCAGCCTCTATGAAAACTTCCTGGATAGTTTCTAATCCACACTGATTCTTCTCCCCATTCTGATCTTTCATAATATGTCACTTACTTTGACAATTATATTCTTTATTCCAATTCAATAAGCATTTATTACGTACCTATTACATCTAAGGGACTGTTCTCAGTGGTGGAGATACAAAGGCAAAACAAAAAACAAAAGAAAACAAAAAAAAAAAAAAACAGTTTGACCTCAAGAAGCTAATAATCTACTAGAGGGATACCTCACTGAACACCAAAGTATGAATGTGATAGCTTGAAGAGGAGGAAGACTGCTAATGCTAAGGGGATCCTAGATCCAGAATTAAATGGTACATCAGAGATCAGATAATCCAATTCCCTCACTGAGGAAACTAAGACCGAGGGAGCTTAGATATCTTACTCCCAATTATGGAGAACATTAGCATCAAAGACAGAATTTGATCCCAAGTCCTCTAACTTCAGAATTCTGAGTACTGCTGCCATTCACCAAACAAGACTAATGTAGGAAATGGCATATGAGATGTGCTTTGCAGGAAGGTAGAGGTCAGAGGGGAGGAATCCAGGTATAAGGGATAACCTGTCCAAAAGCATGTGGATAGGAGATAGAATGTCAAGGCTTTAGTTGGTTCTGATTCACATTTCATTTGTGTTTTATAAGACTAATATTGTCACAATTTATGCTGATGAAGAGAGTCATGTAAAGAAACTTATGAAGGTACATAGAAGACTCCCCAAAGAGCTCAGATTTTAAAAGGGCATATACAGAAAATAAGAGGGCATATGATTACATATGATTACAAAAAATTATCATGGACCCGTTAGTGAGACCAGTAAAAAGGAAGGCTTTTAAAGCCTGGAATAAATTGCTGCATGTGAAAAAAATGTTAAAAGACAACAAAAAAGTTTGTTGTTTTTTAAGAGCCAAATGAACAAGGAAGAGACGAACACACTGGTTGAGGAAGATGATATAATGTTAATCAATGACAGAAAGCTGACCTACATAATTTTACATTATTTCTTCATCTTCATCAAGTACAGTGATTATCAAACTGAGAAAGGCAGAAATATTATTAAAAGGTAATTAAACGCAAAATAAAGAAATTCATTTTCCCACATGTAGATAAATTATACTCCCAGAGCACCAAACTTGGAATCAAACTAACAAATTGTGAAAATACCAGACTGGGGAAATTATACATGCTTATACTTGTCATTCTACTAGTGTTGGTCTTTGGTGGTCTTATAACATATAGATACATATTTAGAGCCCTGACAGCATGAGAAATTTTGGCAATGTTCATTTAAAGGATACTTTTGCATACCTTTTTCTTCACCCATCTTCATTAACTTTCCCACTATCCTCCTCACATCCATAGCCAATTCTCAGACATTTGATTATTTATGTGGGCTAACTTCAACCCTCCATTGTAATTTTAAACCTTTCCAATTTTACATATTAGATAGACAGTTTTAGTTTTACATATTCTTTAATATTCTATCTTAAATATGAGAAATCACTAGTGTAATGCTTTTTAGGCCATGATAATCCACAAAGTTATTAATTTTAAAAATGTTGAACAAAATAGGTCTAAAGAAGAAAGCCTTATTAATATATTTTAGGCTATAGTAATACAGATGTCTTGATTAAAGTTAAGCTCTCTACCTTGGTCAGACTGCTGTAGAATATTGTTTTTGTTATTGTTATTTAACTCAGCACATTTTAAGAGGGAATTGAGAAAGTATAATGAATTCAGAAGAAGTAACCAGGATATTGAAAGATCTGAAAGAGAATTTGGGAGATTCTGTAGAGGTTCCTTCAAAATACTGAGAAATTTGAAGAAAATAATCTTTTTGTTAAAGAGGATCTATTTTTAGGTTTATAGACTAGAAAAGGATGTTAATTCTCTAATTTTAGGCTAGTACTTACTCCATTCTTACTATCAACCACTTCTTGAAATTTAAGGGCCAGCCACATTACAGAAACAATTAATGCCTAAAATCCTAGAACAACAAAAGTCATGAAGTGATAACTTTGTGATATCCTATCTGACTCAGGAGCTGAACATGCAAATTTGACCACTTAATCTTACAAATAAAAATTCCATTTCAGACTAACTCACATTATGACCATGTAAGATAGCTATCATTACAGATTCTGAATTATGGTGTATTCATATTTAGAACTAGATTGAAAGCTCTTTGGGCAGTAAGTGTTTCCTTACCAGCCCAAAAATAAAATTTTGTGTAAATTATCTTGCTCAGATTATTCCAAGCCTAAAGCTTACCCAGTGGCTGTTAGAAATAAGTCCTAGCTGGGAAGTGCTTTTTGTCATGTAATTTTCACTTTTTCATTTAGGTCTATATTTGTTTATTTTTCACAAAGAACCATTCTAGGTAAATAGGATTTAATTTTACTTGATATACAGACTTCAATATGAATTAAGTTGTAATAGGAAAAGGAGCAGATAATTCCCAGAACAAAGAACTTCAGCGGGGTCTCCTTTCTTTGACTATGACATTGTTTGAAAAATATTTAGAGAACCAATTTTTATGTGATATTAATGATTTAAAAAGGAATATAAAAAATGATTGAAAAGAATAAATTTGCTTAACCTCAAAAAAAAGTAAAAACATCTTTGAAAATGAACATTAATTTTTTGATGTCTTTAACAGGACTTACTGGTTCTTGAGGAGCAAGAGGTAAGTGTAACCTCATCTGCAGAGCCTTCCAATTGTTATAGATACATTTGTTCAAAAATTGGGTTACCCTTCCATGGTATTGACAAGTATAGCTCTTGCTTTTTGGAGTGACTATTCATTTTAGCAGAAATTGCTGATTACCTACTCAGAAGCGTGTATCTTTTAAGACTTCAAGACTGCTTAGGCAGTTCTAACATTTGCTTGTAGCTAGGCACTCGAAAATTTTGGGGGAAAATCTAGTAGTTTTTCCTTTTTACATCTTACATATATGGTATGATTGGCTGGCATGAATGAATTTGTCATCATGAATATTTATTATTATACCATTTATATTTATTCAATTTTTTATCTTCTAGCCTTCTAATTTTGAGAAAGAAATATCATTCCCCACCCCATTTGTTTTTTGTTTTGTATGTGTGTGTGTATGTTTTTGGTTTTTTATGAGGGACTGATTTGATTGAAACATCACCTACAATGAAATGGAAAGCTTGGTCAGAGCGAGTAAAGACCAAAGTTTGAATGTAGGCTTTGCTACTAAACTGTGTGCCACTGGATAAGTTAATTCCTTTTTTGGGACTCCATTTTGTGATGAAAGTGATTATTTCTAATCTTCCTTCTGGATCTGTGAAATCTTGTCCATTGAAAGTAAAAATGGAAACAGACAGGTATTGCAGTGAATGGAGTACTGGGCCAGAAGTCAGGGACCCGAGTTCAGATCCTGTGTCATATATTCAAATACTGTGTGACCTTGGGCAAATCACTTAACCTTAAAAAAATAAAAAAAAGTAAAAATGCTTAAGAGGTGTTATTAAGCACCTTCAGAAGCTCCCTGGAGTATTGTTGTGTCTTTTAGTGCTTAGTTTTTCTTTAATCACATAATCCTACATTGTTTAAATAGTAAAATTTTTTCCAGGGAATATGTTGAGTAAAGTGTGAAGATTATGGTAATGAAAGCATTTTTATAGACTCATACTTATCATTTACTTCCTTTATATAATTAGAGATGTTTTCCTAATTTTTAAAAATTGCTTTCAAGATAAAAACAGAGAAAATGAGTCACAGAAATAGTTTAAACAATTACAAGGGTGCTTTTTTAAAATAACTTTTTATATACAAAACATATGCATGGGTAATTTTTCAACATTGACCCTTGCAAAAACTTCTGTTTCAACTTTTCCCCTTCTTCCCTCCACACCCTCCCTTAGATGGCAGGTAGTCCCATACATGTTAAATATGTTAAAGTATATGTTAAATACAACATATGTATACATATTTATACAGTTATCTTATTGCACAAGAAAGATCCGATTTAGGAAGAAGGTAAAAATAACTTGAGAAGAAAAAACAAAAATGCAAGCAAACAATAACAGAAAAAGTGGAAATGTTATGTTGTGGTCCATACTCATTTCCCATTTTCTTTCTCTGGGTGTAGCAAAGAGAGAGTATTACAGATCTATTGGAACTGATTTGGATCCTCTCATTGTTGAAGAGAACCACATCCATCAGAATTGATCATCATGTAGTATTATTGTTGTAATGTATGATTATCTCCTGGTTCTGCTGATTTCACTTGGCATCAATTCATGTAGGTCTCTCCAAGCCTTTCTGTATTTATCCTGCTGGTCATTTCTTATAGAACAATAATATTCCAAAACATTCATATACCACAATTTATTCAGCCATTCTCCAATTGGTGGGCATCCATTCAATTTCAGTCTCTAGCCACTACAAAAAGGGCTGCCACAAACATTTTTGCACATGTGGGTCTCTTTCCCTCCTTTAAGATCTTTTTGGGATATAATAAACCCAGTAGTAATACTTCTAGATCAAAGGGTATGCACAGTTTGATAACTTTTTGAGTATAGTTCCAAATTGCTCTCCAGAATGGTTGGATGCAATTACAACTCCATCAACAGTGCATCAGTGTCCCAGTTTTCCCACATCCCCTCCAATATTTGTCATTATCTTTTCCTGTCATCTTAGCCAATCTGACAGATGTGTAGTGGTATCTCAGAGCTGTCTTAATTTGCATTTCTCTGATCATTAATGATTTGGAACACCTTTTCATATGACTAGAAATAGTTTCAATTTCTTCATCCAAAAATTGTCTGTTTATATCCTTTGCCCAATTGGAGAATGGCTTGATTTCTTATAAATTAGAATCAGTTTCTATATATTTTGGAGATAAGGCCTTTATGAGAATAAGGGTGCTGTTTTTTAAAAAAGGAGAGGATCAAAGAAAAAGTTATGACTTTAAGCCAAATAACCTGCTCCAACAATAAAAGAATGTAGTCCTGCTCCCAAAATGTATCTCTTTTCACTCTTCTCTTGTTCCTCCCTGAGTGAAGCTAATTTCAACTCAGTTTAGTAGGACAAACATTTATTGAGGACCTAATTCCAAAAATATAGGCTCTGCTTTCAAGGAACTTAACATTCCAACTGGGTAATGGATAATTTTCAAGTAAATGATAAAATGAGAATATGGTAAGTACAAAGAAGGGTTCTAGGTACAGTGTTAGGAGAAATTTGAAGAATGAGAGGACAGTTTGATCTAGGAGGGGAACTAATCCAGTGCCATGCTAATTATGAAAGCGAGTAATATGGTGAAAAAGGTATTATAATTAGAATTAATAGAAACTTGAGTTTGAATTCCAGATTTGACATTTATTTGTATAACTCTCAACAAGTTATTTAATCTTAATTTCTTCATCTATAAAAAAGAGATACTAATATTTACTTGATATATCCTGTAGATCTGTTACAAAAATTTTTTATAAATTATAAAATTTTCTTCAAAAAATTAAAAATTATAACTTAAAAATTCCATAAAAGGAGTTTCCTTACAAATATATTATATGTGTATGTATATATTTCATATTTTATGATTTTTAGATCAGTGAACATATATAAATTGAGTCATTAAAGAAATTAGATCCTGAAGAAGCTAATGCAGGATTCTAAAGGATCCACCTGCTTTATCAGTGCCTCAACTAGATTGGATTGAATTGGATTGGCTTGGAGGTTATCCTCTGTGCTGATCTTTGTTTGACTATCAAACTGACTCTCCCAGAGCAATGAATACATGAAAAAGCACTGGACTAAGATCAGATGACCAGGATACTGGCATTTAGAGCTAAGAAGCAACTTAGGCCGAGTCCTTCACAGAGAACTTAGCTGACTGTCCAAAGTGAACCCTATTTTTCTGTCTATAACCACAGCACTCCATTTCAGTCATACCACAAAGTCTTTGGTATCTCTTATTCTCTTGGATATCACTTGACTTATTTCTAAGGTGTTGAAATAGGTGATCTTTCACTCAGTTTACTTCCAAAGAACAATCTATGATTCTGTCACTACTAAATCACTCTATATTTAGTGTTAATCTCATGCCTTTCTGCCTGAGGATCTGGGTATCCCTAAAAGCATACTCCCTACATTCTCCACATCCTTTTGTTGTAATAAAATTGTTTTAATAAATACATTGACAGGTCCTGTTGACTAGGAGTTAAATTTCTGTCTGAAATAGTGACAGGAGCCTTTCTTTGACAAATGTTGATTAAACTCTGTGGAAGAGTGTGCTAAATCTATGAAAGGTAAAAAGAAAAAGAAGACTAGCAGCCTTTGTTCTGGGAACTTAGGATCCTCACTAAGAGAACTGGAGTTAGAGTCAAGTGGCTTATATTCAAGTCAAAGCTTTGACCCTTAGATAATTTTGTTTCTGCTGTCCAGCAGCTATATGTCTTGGGCAAGTCACTTAACTACTTTGGAACTCAGTGTTCTTATCTGTAAACTGAGAGGCTCAGATTGATGATATTTCAAGTCCTATCCAGATACCATAATAATAATAATAGCCAATGTAACACTGTGGAGCTATTACAAAAGAAAATATTTCTCAGAAGGTATAATCATAAATATACAAACTCACTTGTGGGTTTGTGGGAAGTATCATTTTCCCCTTTTGCACTACCTCAGTCACTGGGGACAGAAGGGGAATTAGATTCATAGTTTAACTTGGTTATCATAAAGCACAATTCCAGAACCAAGTCCAAAATCTCCTTTAGCTTGAGTCTCAGGCACCCTGGCTCCTCTGAGCTTCCATGTTGAAATAACTAGCTGCTGTACCCCCTATATATAATCACCAGCTCAAACTCCTTGTCCTTTGGAAATCACCTCCATCATCTGAAATTGAGGAGAAGCAACATAGAACAGAAACAGCCTGCCTCCAGCCCATTTCTTAGAGCCATGGTAAAAGAGAAAGATCAGGGGAATTGCAGTGCCCTTTTTCCTTCTCCTCAGGTCAGCAGTCACTTCATAGCATCCTCACTAAGCTCAGCAGTTAGGAGCACAGCCAAAAAGTTGGCAAAGAGAACAGACTACTCAACTACACTAACTTTAAAGACACAAATAACAATCCTTAGTGAAACTAGGTATGCTTGAAGCTGAGTTATATTAATATGTATGTAGCTTTTTATGAGCCAGAAACTATACCAAGCAATTTACAGTTATCTCATTTGATCTGCCGCAAAACCCTAGGAGGTAGATGCTGTTATTATTCCCATTTATAGATGAGGAAACTGAAACAAACAAGAGATTGAGTGATTTGCCCAGCATCACAGAGTTATAAGTATCTGAGTCTGAATTTGAACTCAGATCTTCCTGATTCTAGACCCAGTACTCTATCCTATGCCACCTAGTTTTATGGAAGATAGAATATGTAAAACAGAGTGGCATAAGATTATAAGATGGTTGTTGAGAGATTGGAATCATATTGTGGAAAGCATTAAATATCAGGATAAAAGGTGATTTTTTAAAATTAAAATTTATTTAAGTTTAATTCACAGTGAGAAGGTATTTTTTTAAATTTTGTTGTTTTTTAATATATTTTGAGTAGAGAGAATCAAAGAAATGCAGAATGAGGAACAAGGTATCATGGTGCAGTGGAACAAGCAGAAGATTTGGAATCAGGAAGACCTAAGTTTAGATCCTTATTCTGACATTTAATACCTAATATAGCCTAGGGAAAGTTTTGGGCCCTAGCTCCCTCATCTGTAAAATGAAGAAGATGCCCTAATGAGTTCAAAGATCCCTTATAACTATAAATCTGTGGTTCTTTTAACATTAAGAATATGAATGTGTCGTCAGTATATAGGATGTATTGGGAAAGAGAGAGTCTGGAGTCTGGGAAGTCAGTTAAATGCTTCTTTAATAGTTTAAGTGAGATGTATTAGGATCAGAACTAGTGTGGTGGCAGTGGTAGTAGAAAGGAAGGGCCAAGTAAAAGAGATATTTAAGAGCTAGTGCCTCATTATCAGGATTGAGACATAGAGAGAAGGACAGTAACTATTGGCAGTATCTCTAAGAAGATAGACCTTTTGATGTAAAGAAAAGATTTTCTAATAATCTGCAAGATCTAAAATGGAATAGACTATCTTAGAAAGCAGTGAGTTTTGCCTTCACTTGCGGTCATGAACAATGATTTAAAGATATTATCCGTATGATCTACTTGAAGAAATGGGATGTATACATATGTAACACACAATTGCAAATTCCTCAAACTCTGAACATAAAATATATTAGGCACTAGAGAGATAGCTTAGGAGTTGTTGGACTCACCAAGAAAGGTAAAGAAAGACTCTGAATACCATAATTCAAAAATGGTGCAAGAAAGTTCCCCAAGAATACAGAAACCAGGGCAGCAATTCCAAATTGGCAAGATCCACAGGATCCTAACAAGTATAAACTTAAGATTCAGCTCATCCAAAAATATTGCCCCTAAATTCTGAGAGTACAACGATAAGGTAAAAGGAGATAATTTTTGAGGGATGCAAATAAACTAATGTATTTATACCAAATTGAATAGGGGTTTTTCACTCAAAGAATGACAAAAGAAATTGTGATATAATAAAAATCAAAGAAAAGAAAACTTAATCCCTAAGTTCTAGAAAAAAACTGAGCATAATTTTTGCAAATTATCACAAAAGTTTCAGGAATTTATAAACAAGCAACCTAGCCTTGAATGATTTTTGATGTTCAAATACACTGATAATGTTACCAAGGTAAAAAAGTATTCTTTACAACTATGAATAACTACTGACTTCCTATAAATTCTGCAGAGGAACAATAAAATGAATAAAATTAATGTTGTTTTGGTCAATATCTTTCTCAGTATAATCACTTAATAGTAGTGGGGTTAGAGCTGTGAATAAGAGTGAGGAGATAACAAATAGCAGAAATATTGATTTGTTTAGCATCTATAAAGGTATTATCATAATTAGAGCCATCCATGGAATCTGCTTCAGTTTCATAATAGGAAAACAAGCCAACTACATCTTGTTTTTATTAATTAAATAACACAAGTAGGTTTGAGGAGAAGATTTTTAAAAGATAAATAGTAAAAAGGATTGATAAGAAGATTAATTTTGTTATGAACATTACAAAGGAAGGAAAAAAATCAGGGAAAACAAATTATGGAAAGAGAAAGATAAATACTCCCAGAGGGATACTTCTATGTTAAATAAGAAAGAGGGTCAAGAAGTTAAATTTTTGAAAGACTTACATAAGTAATATTGTATAAGAATTATTTGTTATATGTATATGCTTTGAGATCAGAATAGTATTTGTACTTGTGAAATTATCTTTGCTGACAAGACAGATAATAGAATATAATATGACATAGTAAGAAAAATGAAATTTAATGGTTGTAATCTTGAATGTAAATAGATTGAATTCTTAAGAACTAGTTTCTAAATAGATTAAAAATCTAACAATATTTTGTCTACATGGAACCACCTTAGACTAGTACACACAGATTTAAAATTAGTGGAAAACTTAAGTATACAATACTTCACACCAAAGAATCAAGAATTGGACTCATGATTGGAATTAGACAAAACTTAATTCAAATTAGAAAGCATTAAGAGGGATAATCAAGAGGACCACATCATCTTTTCATGGTTATTGATAAAGAATTCCAATATCATCTCATAACCAATAGTGAAGAAACTTATTTTTCAAAAGAAAGTGACATAAATTGCAAAAAAAAAAAAAAAAAAGATTAAAAAAGACATAATTGGAGATTTAATTACCCCACTAACAGAATATAATGTCTTCACCACCTACCAAAAAAAAAAAGACCTAAATAAATAGAATGCTGAAAAGAAATGAATTTGGTAGGAGATTTGTAGATAGCTTAAAAATGAAAGTAGGGAAGTAGACTTTTTTTTTTTTTTTTTTCCCTGAGGCAATTGGGGTTAAGTGACTTGCCCAGAGTCACACAGAGATCAGATTTGAACTCAGGTTCCCCTGACTTCAGGGCTGGTACTTTAACCACTGCGCCACCTAGCTGCCCTGGGAAATAGACTTTTTATTCAGATATACACCCAGAACATGCATAAGGAAAAGATTATATTCTAAGGACACAGAAGTTATAAATTTAGAAAGACACAATTTTAAGCACCAGATTAAAGATCACAGTGTAATTAAAATAGTAATCAGGTCTTGCTCTTCTATTCTGCCTCTCTATGCCATCATCTCATTCTAAGGCTACATGAAACCAAATAGATACTTTGGGGTAATCATGGCAGGATTCAAAAGGAAGGTATAGTAACCAAAAAAATCTAGATGCAGAGATCTCAAGGTTAGCAGTTTCTATAAGAAGCTTTCTAGAATCACAGACTGAGATGTCATCTTGTACCAGAGTAGTACCATTCTGAGATACCTGGGTTTTTGGACTAGATGGGAAGAATACTTGAAAAGCCACTTTGTAGACATAGCAAATTCCAAGGCAAACGACCTCCAAATCAAATACAGTCAGAAATCTGCCAGAACTTTGAAGAAGGGAATGATATATAAAGGCTCATCTTAATTGCCATCTAAAGCTTTTTTAGACCTTGCGGTCCCAGAACCAGAGAGATAAGGCCTTCATCATGGAGAACACCTCTATTGCTAATGATAGCCTGCTGGACTTACTAGTGCACCAGCTCCTAGCCTCTTGTGCTTGGATGCCTGCCACTTACTCTCAGCCTAAAAGAGCCAGCTTTCCCCCAACCTCAAATCCTTCCTGGCCTCTCCCCAGCATACTTCTCTCCCATCAGTGATAAATAACGGGGGCCTGGCTTGGCTATTCTCAAGGGAAAAAAGTTTTCTAAAATACATTAGTAATCAAGGAGAAAAATAGAATCAGAATAAATGAATATTGCTTTTATAATTTGAATTATAAATTTTTATCATAAAAAATTATAGTTATAATTTGTAAATTATAACATTTATAAAAATTATAAAAAACAATAACAATTATGCTAAAGATAAAATAACATCTTAGGGGATGCAACTGAAGAATTCTTTATGACAAATTTATATCCCTAAGCAATAGAGAAAAAAATCATAAATCATTTTTTCTGAGATGGAAGGAACTCAAAATTCAGAATGTCCAAAGTAGAAGTTATCTTTTCCCCAAGAAACATATATCTTCCAAACTTTCTGTTTTTGTCAAACTTTCCACTATAGTGATATCTTCAGTTTAGTACTTGGCCCCTCACTTTTCTTAACCTCAGCTTACTGGGGTATATATATATATATTGCTTATATATATTTCTATATCTATATCTTTCTTTCAACCCCTTCTCTTTACTCATAGTCACTCCTTTCTCATCTGTAATATTGCAATAGCTTCCAAGTTACTCTCTCTTTCCCTTTGCCAAACTCTCCCTCTCCACTCACTGTACCATTGCCTTTTGTATCCTCCAAACTTGAAAGGCATTTGTCTCCTCACCTATCCCTCAGAAAATCCTCTTCCTTCAAGATCACATAAAACCTACACTTTCTATTTGAAGCCTTTCCTGGTTTTCCAGCTTCTCCCTCCAGTTGCCTCATATTTTAACTACCTTATACTTATTTGCATTTGTTCTCTTTATGCTTATTCTCTCTTTATATTTATATATATGTACCATGCCATATATATATACATATATAAATATATATGTGTCTGCATATATATATATCCTCTCTCATTTGAACATAAACTCCTTCAAAATAAGAATTATTTCATTCTTTATATTTCTCTCCCAGGGTCTAACAAAATACCTGGCACATAGTAGATAATCACTGTTTGCTGATTGATTGACCACAAAGGTCATCTAATTTTAATGATTGAATTGAGTTTGTATTTAAAAATTTAAAAATGAGCGATATCTGGAATAGGCACATAATAAGTATATGCTGATTGATTTATGGGATTTCAAGACCAGATTAATTCATAAGTCATTTCTCTTAAACATTCAAAGAGTAAATAATCCCTTCACCATATATAGATCATTTTCAAATATAAAGATAGTATTGTACTCTATACTTTATAAGAGGCAAATATGGTCTTGATCTCCAAACCACCTTTGAATAAAGCAGAGGAAGAAATTTATTAGCCAACTTAGATGCATAGATATTAATACTAATACAAAATATTAAATAAAATACTGGGGGAAATACAATGATATATCAAAAAATACTATTCATCTTGATCAAATATGATTAATATCAAAAATGCAAATACGATTCACTGTTAGGGAAATAATAATCATATTAGTCAATTAAACATACATATAATTCTATACAAAACTAGGAAGAATAGCTAATACATTGAATGGCAGAATTCAAAAATATTTCAAAAGACTGGGCTAGCCCTAATAGGAAGAAATTTATTACTGACAAATTCACAGTTCTATATTTAGGTTCAAATGAACTTCATCAATTCTAGAATTGAAGAATAACATAGGAACTGAATAAACTAATATCCGAAAAAAAATTAAATTGAGAGGTAATATTCTATAATGAAAAGAACTCTGGTTGTAATGTTGGGAAGAACCTGAGTTTAAATCTCATCTCTTACAATTCATTGTGTGACCATGAGCAAATCATTTAATTTCTTTGTGCATCTATAAAATGAGGATAATGAAATTTTAAATAAAAATTTATCTCAGTTGTGTTAGAATTAAATGAGGCAATGGATATAAGTCCCTTTGTATATTTTAAGGCCTTCAATATGTCTGTTTTATTTATTCCTGGTAACAGTACCATACAAATACTTTTTCCCACCCCTGGGGTGGTAAGGGGGAAACTAATGGAACTTTGTCTCATTAAAAGTATAGGGTCTATAACAAAGGAAATAAGAATCTCTGTGCCACCCTGCTCAAACCATAAGGAGAGTATTCAGCAAAGTTCTACTTGGTATGTTTTATGATAACCATCTATGATCTTATACACATCCACAGGAAACTGAGCAGTTAGATGAAACAGCTTAAAATCATCATCATAATACCTCACATTTAAACATTGTTTTAAGATGATCGAAGTTTACCCTCACAACATTGGCATGTGGATAATAGCATATATAGAAAGGTTCACTGAACTAAAGTAGTAGTAGTAGTTAAAATCTCTTTTCTCCTCAACACAAAGTGGCTTTTTTGTGATTAACAACAATAGCAACTAACTTTATGTAGCACTTTAAGGTTCATAAATGCTTTCTTCCTAATCCCCTTCATTAGATGTGAATTAAAAGTACTATTGTCTCCATTTTACAGATGAAATAAGTTAGGCTCAGAGATGATGAATGATTTGCCTGTGGTCATACACCTAGTTTCAGAATCTGAACTCAAACCTAGATTTCTTTTTTTCAAGTCATGTGCTTTTTCTGACAGCACTGCATATTGCTCCAGTGTTAGTATACTGTTCCAGTGAAATAACCCATGGCCTTATTCTTTTACCCACTGACTTCATACCATCTGGGAGAAAGAATACTTGGCCATTTCAATATTGGCATTAGATCTTGGAAAATTTATAACATGATCAAAATATATGCTATGAAGCAATGAACTCCCCCAAACTCAACCAAAAACATACTAACTAGTCCTTATTCTTACTCTGCTTCAATTCGTTTTTTACCTACATTCTCCATGCATTGAACCCATCATTAAATATAATTTCCCACTGTGGGGAAGAAGTGGCATTAATCCATTTGTGATTTTACCTTCACATAGTGAAAAGGTTACTAAACCTCACATGCCTCTAAGCCATTTGGTACCCAACCCAGCCTCCCACTTTAACTGTTTGTTAATACTATCCTATACCTTGGCTAATGTGCTCAATCTCTTCCACTTAATCCTAAACTATTGTTTTAGGGCTTCATAAAATAATTAACAAAGTCCCTGCTGTTGGTGGTCTATAACATATAAGGAAGCTTGATGGAGACCTGCAAATTCTGTACACAAACCAAGAAGTATTAACCTTAAGGGAGGAGGGGGAGAGAAAGGCCTGAAGAGCTCCTAGAACCTTTAGAGTTAGAAGGACCATGAAAATCCATAGCCCTAGATTTTGTGAACTTTAGCATGATTCTCCAAATCCAACTGTAGTGTGCTTGCCAAATAAGAGGGCATGCTTCATTTTCTATATCAGCAGCATATGTATGGCATATATCACATATTCTGTGATTCAACCCGTCTTTTGATGGTATGAACTCTTTTAACTAAAAAGAATATAGTATGGTCTGTTTTTTCAGTAACTGTCATAAATATTAATATAGCGATTTATCTATCAATCAAATATTAAATATATGAATACCATCTAGGTCTTAGAAAATTTCTTGTATACCACCAGGAAGTTCTTTACAGAAGGGGAAATGGGTGTGGCTTACCACAAAAGCCTCTAGATTGTATCTTAAATCTATCCCTTTAATACTCCCTCCATCTTTTGGCTCTGAAACCTGGCTGCCTTCAGCCACCCTTTTTTAGTAATGATTGTACTTTCACTCATAACCCCCATCTCACTGGTTATAGTGGAGAGTGTCAGAATATTCCTTGTTTCCCATTGCCATTTCTAGGTTTTTCCTCTGCTGTAATATTCTCTTTAAAATGTAATATTCTCCCACTACATAGAATTCCCAATCCCTCTATTTTTGTCTGCCTACATTTTTGATTTCCTTCACAGGCTAATTGTGCACTGTTTCAAAGTCCAATTCTTCTTGTGCAGCAAAATAACTGTATGGACATGTATTCATATATTGTATTCAACATATACTTTAACTTATATAACATGTATTGGTCAACCTGCCATCTGGGGGAGGGGGTGGGGAGAAGGAGGGGAAAAATTGGGACAAAAGGTTTTGCAGCTGTCAATGCTGAAAAATTACTCATGCATATATTCTATAAATAAAAAGCTATAATAAAAAATTATTTAAAAATAATAAATAAATAGATAAAGAAAGTAATATAATATTCTCTGTTGAGGTTTTCTTGGGGTCTCTGGGAACAGCTTTCATTTCAGTTCGGTAATCACCACACTAATAGCCAGGGGTTAAAGTCCAAATCCTTTATTGTCTCTTTCAAAGTCTTGTCTTCTTTCCTGGGCCCCAGTTAACTTTCTTTGAGGTCTTTCTCTCTCCTTGGTTCCATGGGCTTGAGCTCCTGCCTCCTTCTCTGCCCTCTGAATCTCTCCAAATGTCTCTGAATTCAAAGGTTTGTGTTTCAGCCTCTAGCCACCACAAAGGTGGAAGATGGAATGAATTTGTCTCAGTCTCTGAGAGCTTCTAGTGCACTTGTTCTTTTTTGGCCCTGAGAGCTTCTTGTTTATATGCTGTATACTGAATACAAAACAATCATTATATCACTAGGAAACCATTATTTGTTTTAGGATTAAATTAATGCTAAACTAGATTTAACCATTATCTCCTCAATTCCACCTAGTATCTTGTTTCAAGTTTTGGCCCATAACATCTCCTTGTAGGATTAAATCAATCATACTGAACTAAATTATATAACTATTGTCTCTATCAATTCCACTGACTTAGTACTTTGTAAGAATCCTTTGTTTTAAGTTCAGAGTTCTGGCCCATAACACTCTATCATCACTCAGTGACTTTTCCTCCTTTGAAAGTCATTTATCATCCAGTGATAAAAGAGCTTGGTAGCTGCTGTCTACCTACTCCCAAGACACTTTCCATCCTTTATTTTCCCCCCTTAATAGTATTTTACTTTTTTACAATTACAGACAAAGATAGTTTTCAACTTCATTTTTGTAAGATTTTAAATTCCAAATTTTTCTCCTTCCTTCTCTTCCCTCTCCCCAGAGAGTAAATAATCTCACATAGGTTGTACAAGTACAATCATGTTAAACATATTAATCATGTTATGAAAGAAAAATCAGAACAAAAGAAAAAAACACAGGGGAAAAAAAGTGAAAATAATATGCTTCAATCTTCATTCGGTCTTCAAAGTTCTTTCTCTGCATGTGGATGGTATTTTCCATCACAAGTCTATTGGAATTGTCTTAGTTCACTGTATTTGCTAAGAACTAAGTCTGTCACAGGTGATCATCATATAATGTTGCTGTTACTGTATACAATATTTTCCCGATTCTACTTAACTTCATTTGGTATTAATTCATGTAAGTCTTGACAGGTTTTTTCTGAAATCTGTCTGCTCATCATTTCTTTTAGCATAATAGTATTACATTCCATTCAAATACCACAACTTGTTCAGCTACTCCCCAAATTGATGGCCATTTCCTCAATTTCCAATTCCTTGACATCACAAAAAAAGAGCTGCCACAAATATTTTTGTACATGTGGATCCTTTCCCCTTTTTTATTATTTCTTTGGGATATAGACCCAGTAGTGGTATTGCTGGATCAAAGGGTATGCATAGTTTGATTGCCCTTTGGCTATAGTTCTCAATTGCTCTCCAGAATGATTGGGTCAGTTCACAATTCTACTAGTACTGCATTAGTGTCTCAGTTTTCCCACACCCCCTCCAACATTTATCATTCTATTTTTCTGCCATTTTAGCCAATCTGAGAGGTGTAAATTTGTACCTCCGAGTTGGTTTAATTTGCATTTCTCTAATCAACACTTATTTAGAGCATTTTTCATATAACCATAGATAGCTTTGATTTCTCATTCTGAAAACCACCTGTCCATATCTTGTTCTCCTTTATCAATTGGGTAACCACTTGTATTCTTAAATTTAACTTAGTTCTCTATATTATTTTAGAAATGAGAACTTTATCAGAAATACTGGCTAAAAATTGTTTCCCATCTTTCTGCTTCCCTTCTAAACTTGGGTTGTATTGGTTTTATTTGTGCAAAAGCCTTTTAATTTAATGTAAATAAAATTAGCCATTTTGCATTTATAATGTTCTTTATTTCTTGTTTGGTCATAAATTCCTCCCTTCTCCAAAGATCTGGCAGGTAAACTATTCCTTGTTTTCTTAATTTGCTTTTCTTATCACCCTTTCTGTCTAAATCATGAACCCATTTAGAACTTATCTTGGTCTGGAGCTCTCCATTCATATCTTGAATTCAATGTCAGGCTCACAGGCTTTTCCTCTACCTCAACAGTTGCTTTATATTAGAGAATTTCAGCTAGGATATTGGTATTCCCTTAATACTTTAATTTCCTAGCTCCTCACTCTAGTCTATTAGAAGGGGCACAGACCTTGTGATTTGACTTTCATCTGTGAGCCACTATGGCTCACATACTTAAGTCACTCTTGCTCCAGATCTACTTGTCACCCACCAATTGTTTCCATTCTTTGGATCTGATTTTCCCATTATTAACAGGATGACAAATACTTAAGATCATAAGATCTAGATCTAGAAGAGACCTTGGAGGTCATGTAGTCTAACTTGTACATTTCTCTATAGTTTCTCTTAAGTGGTCATTCGGAAAAGTAGCTCCTTCTATTTTGAAATATCTTTATTTGTTAGGAGGCTTTTATGTAAATCCAATAAAAATCTACCTTTCTGAAATTTCCCTTGAACCTATTGTCCTGGATGCATGCTACCATATCACAAAGACACTGAAAAATACTATTCAGGCAACATGGTACCGTTAAAAAAAAAAAAAAAGCACTGACATATAATACTACTGAGCTGCTATAAGAAATGACATGCTCTTGATTTTAGAAAAAATGTAGAATGATTTGCATAAAATGATGGAAAGTGAAATGAAAAGAACCAAAAGAATATTGTATATGTAAAAGAATAATTGTGAGCAATTAAGTTATTCTCAGTATTATAAATACTTAGATCAGCTACAAAGGACTTATAAAGGAAGATGCTCCCCAAGTCCACAGAAAGAACTAATAAATACAAGTATATATAGTTTTACATGTATTTATAAATCTCTCTCAAATAGTAACCTTCTTTAGTTCAGGTTGAGTAGAAGATGAGAGAGACAGTTCAGAACTTAAAATGTAACAAAAATAAATTTTTGTAAAACATTAAAGAACATTGACAGTAGAATCAAAGGATCTGGGTTCAAATCCCTCTTCTAATGCTTAACTACATGTGTATCTTGGACAAGTTACTTGGCCTCTAGAGTTCTTTCCAGCACTATATTGATAATCCTATGATTCTATTGAAAGGGTCTGTCCTATAATTTCTATAACACATTAATGTTTATAAAGTACTTTTTTGGAACAATCTGGTGATATAAGCAATGTAGGAATTATTTCACTATTTTCCAGATTAGGACTGTGAATCTAAGAGAGTTTAAGCGAATTGCTTAGTGTCACACATCTAGTATTGGAACAATAATCCCAGGTCTTCAAATTTAATGCTCTTACCACTACATTATACAGGCTAATACTGTTGTGCTGTTGACATTAGTATTTTTTCAGTATATAAAGTAGAACATTTTATAATCATTCATGCTTTTCTGGCAAAAGTAATAAAACGTTTCAGTTCCTATCTTTGTTCTAAAATGTTGTCTTTATATTTTTAAGGGCTGTGTAAATTTCAAGTTTGGGATTCTTTATGCCAAAGATGGGCAACTCACTGATGATGAAATGTTCAGTAATGGTGAGTCCAGTGATAACTCTTACTTTCCAGGAGTTAAAATCAATTATCTGTTTTAGCAACCCCTGTTCCTTCAGTTTTGAGAATTTTTGCAGAGGAGGCACTATCAATAATAATATTTGTAAAATTCATGATCCCAAGTCTCTCACACAAAGCTGTCTAACATTTTATGCAGAAGTAGAATAATATGCTACTTTTTAACATGTTGTAGATTTGCTTTGTGACTTCAGAAGGTGAAGGAAATGGAGAAATAAACTCACAATAATAGACTTGCCCTTACATTCAACAATTTGCATGACAAAAACATTTATCAAAAGGAAATTAGTGAAACTGCTGTTTCTACAAAAAATCACTATGTGTAATAATAGAGGATTATTAAAAATCCTGAAATCTTTCTATCTCTTTAAAGTAGACACCTCCTCAATAGTGCAATTAGATTGCCATTCTAGCAATCGTAGACAATTCTTGTCATAACTTTCCCTAAATTTCTCCAGAGGATCTGCCTAACATGTTAGAAATCTTTCTCTAGTCCTTTTAATATTTTATGATACTTACACTTTCTACTTCTAATTACTCTTGAAAATGAACAACTTGACTTCCTTCCTATCAGCACCTATAAAGTGTGCTCTGGAATTCCTATTCCTTAACTGACTCATTCACTTTTTTTCACTTTAGACATCTTCCCTTTATGCCCCTCACATTCAGCACTGAAGGAAAACTTGGTTTCCCCTAAAGACACTGCTTCCTTGTCTGTCCTTCCCAAGTCAAACTCTACCTTTTTTCATACCTCCCTTCATACCACTTCTAGAAAGGGAGTCTAGTTACTCTTACACCCACTATCATATACACCTTCTTTCAGCATCTTTTCCTATGCTCCATGGTCTAAATCCAAAGCTTTTTAAACTGTGGGTTGTTACCCTATATGGGATCATATAACAATGTAGTGTTGCAAAAAATATGGCAACAACCAAAGGTTTCTGAATACTCTACATCCTTTAGCATTCCACCAGGATTTAATTCTTCATATAAAAATGAAGACACACATTCATCTCATTATTGTGCAAATTTGCTCTCATCTTTAATAAATGGTAAAATTATATATACACCAAAGAATTGCTTTGAAATAAATTTCTTTATGATTTTTATCAGTAAATATTTTAAGTATGCCTACTTTATATACCTATATACCCAGAATTATGTAAAAATTTCTCAGATGAAAAGGGATCATGAGTGGAAAAAGTTTAAGCATTCCTGGTCTAGGCCAAGGGTTAGGAAACTACAGTCTAGGGGCCAAATTCAGCCTCAGGCTGTTTTTGTGTGGCCCTTGAACTAAGAATGATTTTTACATTTTAATATCAGATTTTATTGCATTTTAAAATGCAAAAAAAATCCTTAGATGGAGAGATAATACAAAAACAGGCAGCATTCCATCTTGCCCTTAGTTTATAGTTTGCCAGTCCCTCATCTAAACCAGCTGGCAACCTTGAAGCACTTAATACACAGTATGCTTTATTCCATCTCTATGCCTTTACACTAGTCATGCTTATAACTAGATTGCTCTTACTCCCTTCAAGACTCAGCTTAAACACCACCTTATACCTGAAACCTTCCCCAATTCCCCCAAATGTTAATGTCCTCCTTCCCTAGAGTATTTTGTATCTGTTTTGCATTTATTTTCTGTCTCTGTGTGTTGTCTCTCCCAAAAGAATGTAAGCTCTTTAAGGGAAGGAATGAGTCCATTTTTGTTGTGGTATTCTCAGCATCTAAATCATTGTCTATAAGCATATAAGTATGACTGTTTATTGATTAATTGAACAGAAATTATATAACAATAACTGTTAGCCATGTAATATTTTGTTTAATTGATTGGTATATGTAATCCCTATCGTGATGAAAATTACAATATGGTTTCCAATTCAATTCAGCAAATTCAATGGCTTGTTTTGAATTCAATGAGTGCTTACTTTGGGCAGATACTATGCTAGGCACTGAAGGACATAAAAAGTTAAACTCATATCCAGTCCATGACTTTATAGATTTCATATGCCAAAGTTGTAACACATACATAGATAACTATGATATTTAATACATGATAACTACAATTAGGCCCAGAACAAAGCACTAATTGAAATTCCAGAGACTGTGGTCTTTCCTAGAAGGGAAGATATCCAGGGAGAGGGAATGTGAATTTCACATTTTACTTACCAGTGGAACATATTACCATGTACCAATTTTCAAGTTACCCTTAGAGAATGAAAAGTGTGAATCAATGTCACCTGGCTTCTAATTTGGATTATTTTCCTAATCCTTGATTTCTTCTTTCTTCAGAAAACGGCAGTGAAGCTTTTCAAAAATTAGTGAATCTTTTGGGTGACACAATTACACTGAAAGGCTGGACAGGGTATCGAGGAGGTCTGGATACCAAAAGTAAGATTTCCAGTAGTTGCAATTACATTTTTATAGTGACATCCCTCAAAAATAAACTGGTCAGTTTTTGATGATAAACTCTAGTGGGGGGAACGAGGAACTATAAATGTTAATGGAAAAAAATCATGAAGTCAGCATCATGAGCACAGAAATACTAATTATATATACATTATGATATTGTTATGCTTTGTGAACATCAGTCTTTCCAGTACTTTAAAATTATTGCAATGGTAGTAATAATGATGATAACATTAATAGTCTATATTTTATATAGTGCTTGCAGTTTTTTAAGTATTTTCACTTCCTTTATCCAAGTTGATTCTGAAAGTAATCTGTTATGATTAAATAGACTTGGGTATTGATATACTCCTTTAATGGATGAAGAATTGACATACAAAGAGAGGTGAAATGACTTTCCTAAGGCATATAGGGAATCTGCTCATCATGGCAGGGAAATGACTAACTTCTTGAAGATTGTACAAATGGAATACAAACTCAGGTGGGCTCTTCCAGATTAGAAGGGCCATGGACATTATTAGGTCTACCATCTTAGAGCTAAGTAATCACCAGAGGTTTGACTACCAAGTAATGAATTTTTCTTAAAGGGGGCAGAGGTCTGCACACACTGGGAAAGCAATTCATGAATACTCTTTATCAAGACATAGAGGAGTTTGGTTTAATCTGCTTTCGTGGAGGAAGCACCCAAACTGATAAAATCACTAATCCATCATGTATTGAAATGCACAGTAAGTGATTTGGGGGAACTGGGATAAAGCTTGTAACCCTGGTTGTCAGGTACATATTTCTAACCACTAGACTAGCCTTGTTGTTTACAAGCATATGCTTTCCAGTGTCGTTTTCTGCTTCTCTGCAATATCACATGCTCTGTTTTATTAATTAAAAAAAAAAAATCTTTAAGCACCCTCTGGACAGATTACCAGAAACAGAGCAAAGTAACATTCTCTCTTTTTAACCAAAACACTGATCTCCACTCCCAAAAAAGATGAAAATTAAAGAGGAGAGAGAGAGAGAGAAAAAGTGGTGGCTTTTTCTTAGACTGGTGTTTTTCTGTAATCTAATAGTTGAAATCATTCAGGTTGTCAGCGTGATATTGAAATGTGCAAAATGGAGAAAGGAACAGAGCCACAGCAAGAATCAAGTAGTTCAGAAGTTAGAAGCATAAAAGATCTCCCATATACTTGAGAGCCCCTTGTAATAATAAAACAAAGAACTCAAGGCCCAGAAGGTCACAATTACTTGGCCAAGGTCACACAGCTAGTAAATAATAGAGCCATACCTCAACCCAATTCTCTGACTCCCAAGTCCAGTGCTCTTCCCACTACACCACATTCCCTGAATCATATATTTTATTTCTGAATTTCCAGGCTACCAGAAACACCCATAATCAAATATAAGTACAAAATTAAATTCCCAAAACAAATATAACTTCATTATAAATTATTCCTTTTGGAGTATCCATGTTACTCCCACACCCTATTTACTAATGTAAATAATCAAGTGTTGTCTGTAATGAATGTAGATATGTGGTGTGTGCTAACACATCTGCAAAGACACTGAGCTTTCCAATACTACTACCCTGGTCCACAAAATAAAAAATTTCTTCCTATAGACTTTATATGTTGTGTTCACGAAATCTATCTTCCCATTTTTACAGATGACACTACAGGACTACAGTCTGTGTATACTGTGTACCAAGGACATGAGATTATGTTTCATGTTTCTACCATGTTACCGTACTCTAAAGAAAACAAACAGCAAGTAAGTATGATGACATCATTATGATAAAAACTCATGTTTACAGAGCATTTTCGGTTTTATGAAATATTTTTCTCACAGAAAAACCATGTGAGTTAGTATAATTGTTAGGCCCATTTTATAGATGAGGAAATAAATTTTCAAAAAGAAGTCAAACGTCTTATAGGCCTTAACATTGAGAAGCAGAGCCAGGACTCAAGCATCTTCAGACTGTCCCACTAGTGCTTTTTCCACTAGACTTTTACTACAAAAGTTGTGTAACCTAAAGATAATAATAATAGCTCATATGTATATATCACCTATTCTGTACCAGAAACTGTGCTAAGTACTTTCCTATGATTATCTCATTTCATCCTCACAACATCCCTGAAAAATAGGTACTCTTATCATCTTCATTTTACATTTGAAGAAACTGAGGCAAACTGAGGTTAAGTTACTTGCTCAAGCTTACATAGCTCTAAGTGTTTAAGGACAAATTTGAACTTGGATCTTCTAAGACAGATCTTGATTCTCTCTCTACTATACCACCTAACGGTGTGTTATTGTGAAATTTAAAGCCTTAATACAGTAGAAATAAAAACTGCTTTCTCCACTGATATCATTGCAAAACCTTCTATCAAATAATCTAGCAATCAGCAAGCATTTATGAAATTCTTGTTATTCCAGGAAACTGGACTAAGTATCGGTACTTGTGTTAACAATCCAAAATATTCATTTTTACAAATTCATGGTCAATTATATCCATTGCTACCTACTAATACCATTTTTTTCCTATTTTAACAATAGTAATTTATGAAATAAAGTTTATAAAGAAACTGTCTTAATGAATTTTTGTACTTAAGGTGATGGATTTCTATATCCTCATCCTAAATATAAGAAAATGTTTTCTTTTGGCTCAAAATGGATTTTAGTTATCTTTTACTTCATTGTTTCAATGACTCAAACACATGGTAATATCCAGGAAATAAAACCAATGGCCACAAATAGTGACCTTTTAAGAAGAGAATTGGGATTTTCTATATTGAATGTCACAGTATGCTAAGTAAATATAGTATATGGCAAAAGCATATAAATAAAATGATCCCTTTCTCCTTGCTCTTGGGTTTCTAGCAGTCACAGGTAGGATTTCATATCACATACACACACACATATATACAGGGTATGCCAATGGCTTTTGAATAAAAAACATTAATGTTCTCTAAGATTTCTGGGTTTTTGTTTAATTTTTCATTTGACTCCTTTAAAAAATGATTTGAAGGACTTAACAATAAGTAACATGGGGAAAAGACAGGCCAGAGAACTGGAGAAAATTGGAATACTCATTATGCTGGCCTTCGATTGTTGTAAGACATTTATACTTTTGTATACAGATTTTTGGGGAATTTATTTTGTTTAGTTGTACACATCTGTTATATGAAATTTGCTTTTTTTATTTTTAATGTGGTGGAAATGAGAGAAAAATAAATTTCTGTTAATTTTTTTAAAAAATAGGTTGGGGATGCTATACATGAATGAACATTCAAATGAATTTGCTATTTTATTAATTCTTCTTTAGTAGGAGAAATTAATACATAAAAATGTGAATAAAAATACATAGTAAAACTGAAAATGTAAAAATGACAAAAAAAGAAGAAATTTCATGCAAAAGGTGGGATTAGAGGATTTTTTTCCCCTTGTTTGGAAAAGTTTTACATACTTTATTTGAATAGCAGTATTTTTTGAGCAGGACCAGGAGATCATTATATACTTCAACAATAATACTATATGATGACCAGTTCTGATGGACCAGGCCATCCTCAGCAACGAGATCAACCAAATCATTTCTAATGGAGCAGTAAATGAACTGAACTAGCTATGCCCAGAAAAAGAACTCTGGGAGATGACTAAAAACCATTACATTGAATTCCCAATCCCTATATTTATGCACACCTGCATTTTTGATTTCCTTCACAAGCTAATTGTACAATATTTCAGAGTCTGATTCTTTTTGTACAGCAAAATAACGTTTTGGTCATGTATACTTATTGTGTATCTAATTTATATTTTAATATATTTAACATCTACTGGTCATCCTGCCATCTAGGGGAAGGGGTGGGGGGGTAAGAGGTGAAAAATTGGAACAAGAGGTTTGGCAATTGTTAATGCTGTAAAGTTACCCATGTATATATCCTGTAAATAAAAGGCTATTAAATTAAAAAAAAAAAGAATAGCAGTATTTTTCCTCTAACCTATAATGTGTTATTGTCCTTATTTACAGGTTGAAAGAAAGCGCCATATTGGAAATGATATTGTCACCATCGTGTTCCAAGAAGGAGAAGAATCTTCTCCAGCATTTAAGCCTTCTATGATTCGCTCTCATTTTACACGTATCCTCTGCCGTTTCTAAAGTTTAATTATTGAATGTCATCTGCCTGAGTAGGATTATTTTAATTCAGTATGCACATAGAATTTATTTGATTTTATATTTTTGGATTCATGAATTGGCTGTTTTAATTAGTTCTTTTCTCTTTTGTCTCCTCTCGATTATGGATCTTTATTTGCTTCAAAGAATACAAAATAACTTTTTTCTTAGAGAATACTTGAGTTACAAAAATTTTTCCTTCCCTTGGGATTTTCTAAAATTACTGTGATATTAATGCCCTACTTTTCAACCATCCATTAGGCAGCATGAAGAAGTCAAATGGCAGACAGTAGATCCTTTAAGATGTTTGTCAGAGGGAGAGGGTTACCAATCTGTTAAAAGGCCAAATTCTTCTTCCATGTTCACAGTTGTTGTTTCTATAGCCATTATAAAACTGTAGCTTGTAATCTTGAAAAATGATAAAGCTAATTTTACTTTTGCTTAGCCCCTTTTCTTTCACTCCAGTTTCAGAACATTGATAGCTTCAGTTACCCAGAGAGATTCAGAACTTTTAAGACAATTAGCTTCATAGAACCCCATAACTTGATTGTGTTGCTCTTTAAAACAGAATAAATATGTGTATGGTATGAGATCATACCATATGTATGGTACTAAGAGAAAGTTCTGTACAGAATGTGTTTATTTGTCTTTAAATATAATGCACCAAATAGGAGAGTTTCTTATGCTTCTTATATTTGTTATTGTATTTGTCACTATGCTTAGTTAATTCTGAAAACTGATTGCATTATATATTTACGTTTATTCATTTGATCTATTTAATGGAATAACATTCATTTTTTTAAAGTTGAAAAGATTATTTATTCACATTGTTTCACTTTCCCCCTGATATCTTTGTTCTCGAATGAGATAGGATAGAAGATATGATAATTATGCAGTCATCTGAGTCCTGTACTCTTAGACTTCAGACATCTCCATTTACTAAAACCATGTTATTCAGTGTGTTATATAGTAATCAGTGGCAAAATTAGTTGAAATTTGTACCAGAATTTATTCCTTCCTTTACCAGTTTTACTTTATAAGTAACTCTATGTAAGAGGGAGCAAGAAGATTGCAAATGATTGAAATCAAATGGTTATTTATTAAATTTCCTTTTTAAATTCTATTGGTCTCAAAAAGAAGGGCCAAGCAGATGTTACAAACTCATTCACTTCTGGTATCTCAAATCACCAGTGTAAGATACTTAAGAATATTGAGAGCCCCAGGTAACTCTAGCTCAAGAGAAATAAGAAGAGATGAGATAAAAGACTGAAGAAAAGGAATGACTGCTGATTAACTCTTCCGTCCAAATGATCCAGTAGCAAGGACAAATCTGTTTAACATAGAGAAGCCTCCTTTTTATTAGAATTCATTGTTTAAATCTATGTAGATCCTTCTATCTCTAACTTCATCAGGATGGGTATTGCCTTCTCCTATTCCAGATACCAATCATTCCATACCTGTGCCTTTCTTGCCCATCTCTTTCTATAAATATTATGTAAGAACCAGAAACATTCTTTTAGCTTTTTTCTACTTCATTTCCCCATGCCATGTCAATTTGTACATTCAGTTCTCATGGTATATGGAGCATTTAAAATGCCAGCAATGTATTATTTGTAAACTGTGCAAGAAGCATGTGACTTTTTGGATCTTTTAAACCTTTTTGCTATTCTTCTACCATCACTGCTGAAGTGGGCTTTAGGCTGAAGAGTACTTTTGGATTTTTATCAATTTTTATGAATTCACCAGCACCAAAACTTGGGACCTGTGGTCAATCACCTGACAATGATAATGTGATTATCACCTGATAACCTGGAATTACTAAGTTAGTCCTCAAGGAACAGAAAGAATTAATCATTGAGTAAAAATTGTTGTGTGACACTGTCATTGGCTGACATGGTGGAGGATTTCATCAAAGTGTGATATTTCTGGGAATGCTATTACAATGCCAAATAGAGGGAAGGGGAGTTGTGGTAGGAGGAGTTTTAAAGGGAAAAATATTTTTGAAATGCTCTACTTGAAATGTGAGTAAATATGGGTATTTTAGTATGTTTAGAATTTTGTTGTTCCTTGAGGGATCCCATTTCTTTCATAGCTTTATTTCCATTCATCCTATCTGGGTTTTTCTCTTTTTTCAGAGCTCAGCTCAAGTATTGCTTTTTACATGCTCCCCAAGCTTCTTATTTCTCCATCTTAAAATCAACTTGATTTATTTTGTATCAATTTTTATATATTTATATGCATATAGTTAATTCTCCTGATGGAATGTAAGCTACTTGAGAATAGGAATAATTTAATTTTTGTCTTTGTATCTACAGTGTCTGGTACATGATATTTTATCAACAAATACTTGTTGGTTGATTTGTTTTAATTGACCACAAGGTTCCTATTAAAAACCTTCATTAATATTGCTTTCCTGATACTATAACTCCTTATCCAGAGGATGAACCTAATCAAAGCTGATGTAGCAATCTCACAGTCTTGTTTTCTTGGAATACTGATTTCCTCCATCTGTTTGAAAAAAAATTTGCTATCATAGCTCAAGTGTGTGAAGATTGTGTGTGTGAAGAATTATCTGAAGTGCTTGCAGAAGAGTGCTACTATTGCCATACCTATTCTGTTTTTCATTAGCAGAATAATTTTTCTAAGAACAGACTGATCATTGATACCATTTTAAATCGCTGATTAGTTTCTTTAACCAAGATGGCAGATATTTTTGCCTTAGTGAGGTATAATCAACAAAATGACAACTTCAGGTAGGTTATAACTTTAACCAAATTATCGGCCTTATTTCCCATACTTACTCTTGAAGCTGACAATGCCTTTTATCAAATTCATGCTATTAAAATTTTTTAAGCATTGATTTAATTCCTACTACATTGATTACCTTTACATTAAATAGCCACTGTAATATTTTTGACTTGAGTTGTCATCTCTTTGGGAAGATGAAGTTTATTAAAGGCAGTTTTGTGCAACCTCATTCTATGCCCCAAATCTAAATTGCAAAGCATTTGTATTCCAAGAGATTATTGTACATTAATAATGAGTAGAAGTTTGACTTAGCTAGAGTTGGCTTTCCCTTACCCAAGGTGTGTCTTTGTTGCTTTTGCCTTTCATTGTCACATTTCAGAGTCTTTAAAGAGCTTTGATTTCACCTGGGTGATATGGTGATGATTTCCTGATGCAGATCACACCTACCTCCTCTCATGCCTTTAGTAGACAGTCTAATTAGTTGTTGTAGCCAAAGTAAATTATCACCTGATGTCCAATTTCCTGGGGATGTTTCATTAATACGCCTCAGATGACAGACATTTGGATCTATACTTGAAGGCTTTCTGTCTCGATAGGAAAAATCCAAAGTTGAGTTTCATGCCACAACCTTTAAGAACCCAGAGTCATCTCTATCTTCCCCCCCAGATGACATATCAAAGGAAAACATTACTGAAGGCTTATTACATTAGACTAATAATACTTCTTGAACATTTCTAGATTGCATGGCAATGTCTTAACACCACTAGCACAGTCTTGTTTATCATGGTAGATATTCAGTAAATGTTTACTTGAATTAAATTGAATTGTCATTTATCCAATGAATGGAACTACTAAATATAGAAGACACTCTCTATGCTCCAAATAAGATTGTCAAGTGGGAAAGGAAGTATTCTCAAGACCCCACACAAAATGTAATTTACACACCTTATAGAAAGAAGGATGTTGGACTAATTAATGGTATGAGCCAGTATCATGGAGAAGAAAACATACTAGTCTTGGAGGCCGAAGACCTGAGTTCCAAGTTCCAAATATTTACTCTCTTCATGACGTCAAATAAGTCACATCTCTGTGAGACTCTGTGAGATTCCTCCTTTACAACAGAGGAACAATTATTCTTTCATTAGCTCACTCACAGAGTTATATGGAAACTGATTTGTGAACTGGAAATCCCTACATGATGTGAGTTGGGTTTTTTTTTTAACATAACAAAATCTGGTGTGTACAGTCCATGCTTTAGAGAAAAGAGGCCCAATTAATTATAAAATGTTCTTTCCTTAGGCTGAAAATATTTTCAGAAGAAAGTGTGCCCCTTTTTGGCCCGCCCTTGCCATCCCCACCTGTGTTTACAGATCACCAGGAATTCAGGGACTTTTTGCTAGTGAAATGTAAGTTTCTTTTTTGAGGTCTTTTTGGAAGCCTTATTTGATCTAGGTCACAATGTATTTTGCCATTTTATCTCATGAGACTTCACAAGGAAACTTCATCTCTCTTATGCATCTCCATGCATTGTAAAAACTTTTTGTAAAGTAGTTTTAATTCTGTGGGTGTTTTGCTGACTACTTACCCATTGTCTTATCATACAGAGCATCTTACCTCCTTTCTACTTCTCCATTCACCTCTTCTCTGTCTTCTGACCATCAAGCCATGTATCTCTTTTTACACTTAGCCCTCTAGTTTGTCCATCTCTGTGTTTTTGCTTTAGTTTATCACTGTCTTTGTGGATATATTTGTGGGCTTGGCAGGGGGACAGCACAGAGAATTGTGTGAAAAGATTGTCATTAAGTTTGAAATTGTGTGCAGTTTCTGATTGGGGCCTGGATTAAGATAAACCAGTGTAGACGGTTATTTATCGTGGTAGACAGGGATTGATTTTAATCACAGACAGATCTTCTGAATTACATACTATATTTACTGGTATATATTCTCTTTTATGTATTTTTTCCAAACCCCCCTTTTTAAAGAGCAAACTTTTGATTTTCTCCCCCATACAATTTCCTTCTTAAAGGACTGCCTAATGTGGCATCTTGGGGTTCAAAGAAATGTTCAAATCATAAGCCTTTCAGAGACTTTTAAACTTTTCAGGGGCCTTAGAATTCATTTAGTCCAACTCCTTTATTTTGCAGAGGAGGACATTGGGACTTAAAGAAGATAAGAAATTCACCCAAGATCCCCAAGGTAGAAGAATAGCATTTTAGGATGATAACCCAGGCCTAACTCCAAAACTGATGTTCTTTCTGCTATTTCACCTTGCCAGACCCTGTAAGAATGTTTTTTCTAGGTCTCTAATACTTCCATCAGTAATTGTTACCCTTTTAGTGTCAAAATTAGGAATGATTTTCCATTATTCTTTTACTCATCATTCCCTTTTTCCACACCTCTTTCTCTAGTCAATCTTTCACTCTCAATCTTGGACTTTTGCAGTAGTTTCCTACTGTCTCTTAGAATCCAGTCTCTCCTCACTGCTATCCGTCTTCTATACATGTACCAATTGGTATTCCTACAGCAAAGCTCTAATTGTCACACTCCTGTTAAAGAAGCTTCAGTGACTTCCTGTTGCTTCTTAAAAAAACAAACTCTTCTGTTTGACATGTAAAGTCCTTCACAATGTGATTCCAGTCTCTCTAAGACAATAAAACACTACTCCTGTTATATACTCTCTTTGCTGTTCCCTATATATAATTTTCCATATCTTCTCTTCAGAACTTTGCATAGTCTGTCCCCCATTCCTAGAATGTTCTTACTTCTCATCTCTTATTTTCTGGAACCACACCTTCCAATCTAGTCTCTATATTTCAGTATATTTTTCAATAAAAAATTGAAGCAAGAAAACATTAGAACATATGTGTGATCTATACATTAAAATGTTAATACTATAGGAATTAATAATTTTTGGTTCTTTGGAAATCTACACTGTTTAAAAAAATTGACATCCAGTGTCTTCTATAGGACAGCTAAAATTGGGACAGATTAATTGTTCTTCCAGATTACTTGTCTCAGACCTGTTACTTAAAAAACAGGCCATCCAATAGAAAGTACTTTTTCAAAAAAAAAACTTGACTTTAATAAAATGGTATTTGCAGCAAACTTCCACCTATCTAGAATCCTAAACATCTTTTGGGGTAACTGAATATTCTGAATAGCTATATCTTCCTACAGTGCACTACCTTGTCCATTCTCTGTATCCCATCCTTTCCTCCACTATCATCTTTGTTGACTTTAAGATCCATATTGATAATCCTAACTTTATGGTTTCTCAATCTCAGTTAACTCTAATATCTTTCTACTACAGATAATTATTTACATGGTCATACCACTATCCTCACCAAAATTTGAAATTGTTCTACCTCTACTATCTTCTGAAATCTCCCTCAGTTGAAAACAATGTTTAGTCCTTCCACTTCTTCCTCTCTTTTAGTCTTAGATAAAATTGAGTTTAATTTTCCTTATGACTTCTGTTTCTTTGATATATTTGCATTTTTCCAGTCTAACTCTCTTGTTTTATTTCTTTTACCTTTTTATCTGACTGGACCCCATATTTAGCTGTTTTAGTACTCTTCAGAATCTTCCATTCTTTTACCCCCTTGACTTATTCCTAGCTCTATCTATTATGCTAATTCCCTATCTTGGGTTATACTCACTTACCTTGTTGACATTCCTAAAATGGTGCTGGTAGAAGTCATGAAGTATTAATGATTTCAACTGATACATGTTCAAGTTATTTAACTTCTTCTCGCCCTGCCTGCTTTTCCACAGTACCTTTATCCATTTTTCAATTATTCCATAGTGCATTTCTCCTAGTTCCTGTTTTATTTATTTTCTCCAGTCTTCTCTTCTCACCCCACTGTTGGCCTGTACCATACTCTTAGCAGATCACCTCACCTCTCACATTACTGAAGAGATTTATGCTATCTAATATGGGTATCTTCAGATTTTCTCTTCCCCAACTCAGAACTTCTCTGTTTTCACACATGATGTTTTTCTCTCCTCCTATCAAGTTCCCTGCCTTATAGTATGAAGGCTTTACCTTCATCCTGTTTTAAACATTTGGATATTCATCTGTCTCCTGTCCTGTGACACTCTTCCAATTCTCTAATTACTATCTCATAGATAATTCTTAGAGCAATTCAGCAGTCACATGTCCCCGTTCCTTCCACATCTAATATTTTGAATTCTCAGAAGGAAACAGGTACCGTCTCAGTCTCTTCGTTTATATTTAATTTCAGTTCCCTAGTAACCCCTTTCTGCCTTGCCTTTCCAGTTTTAAAGCATTCTCCTTGATTAAAAAAAAAAAGAAGCAAAGTAGGCACTGAGTAATTTTGCTTTCTCTAAATCATCTTCTATCATCTCAGCCATTCTAAATAGCAGTATTATCCCTTATTTTATCTTTCACCTACCCCCAATTTAATTTTTAAAGCCCTTTATATTGTTATTGGCTATTAACTAGATTTCATAATACCAACTCTGCTGAGCTCACAGGGCTTTTCTGAGACTCAGATGAAATTATGCTTTTGAAAACTCTAAAGTGGCATACACAAACATCAGTGTTAATTGGCTTATGTCTTTCAGTTATTAGGTTAGTTTTATGTAAAAAGCTCTTAACCCATATCTCCCTCCCTATGTGCAACTGATTTTTTTAACCAAAATGTAGAATTTTATGACATTAATTTCTGTACCTTAGGGACCTATGGTTTTATTGGTATAAGTACATTTTCTACTATTGCCGATTGAGATCCCTCTATATTAGAGTAGACTGTGTAAATGTTTTGGCTGAAAAAAATTTTTTCACCAACAAATGACCAATCTTCTACTGATGAGTATCTATGCTTATAGCTAGACTGATATTCAGGTAACATGGGATTTCTGTTCTGATATTTAAAGCCTCTCCAGCCCATTTGGAGCTACAAAGCTTTTGCTTCACTGGTATAGCCTTCAAAAACCCCCAAAAATTGCCTCGCTATGGTGAGACATCAAAAAATAATTTTTATATTTACTTCCATTGTTTCATTGTGTTAGCTCAGTCCCTTTTAGTAATGATTGAGTACTACAAGGAAGAAAACTAATATTAGTTATTACATATAATTTCTGTGTTCCATGAATTTACAGCATTATAAGAAAAGTGGTATATTAAAGGCATGTATCCTAGAAGGAAGAGTAATGTCATTGAATTAGAGGTAGTTAATTCAGATAAGCTTCCTAAGGAGTGAGTCTATTTGTATTTGTGTTCTATCCCTTAGTAGAATGCAAGGGATTCTTTGAGGGAAGAAAACATTTTGAATTTTTATTATTGTATTTTTTATCCCCACCACTTAAATCTTTGGCACTTAATTGGGCACTTAAATGTTCCTAGGAATTTTTTCAGCCTTTAATTTCTGATGTGCTTTTTCTGCATTCCCTTTTAAACTTGTTTTATTTTAGTAATTAATGGTGAAAAAGCTACCTTGGAAACTCCAACATTTGCCCAGAAAAGACAGCGAACTCTGGATATGTTGATCCGATCTTTATATCAGGATCTGATGCCAGATCTGCATAAGGTAACACATGAGTTTTCACCTTCTGTTAAGAATTATTAGTTGAACAGAACTTAAGAAAGGAATTCAAGCAAAAGAGTTCTGAGTTAGCAAAGTTGACTAGTTGTCTCCATTCTTAAAATTATAACTGAACAATAGCTGTAAGAGGTATAGAATTATCTACATAGAATTACATCAGTAAGGTAATGGTGTTATTTTATGATAAGTAGTTCTCAAATGAATTTCTTATCACATCAATGTGGATGTTCTGCCAGTGATACAGATGCCTTGTTTTATCCCTTATTTGATGCCCATAAATCATCATTGTGTTCAATATAAATCCATATAATATCTATTTTAAGGATGAGAGCCTATGAAAAATAGGATAGAATCTAAAGGAGGAAGAGATTTTGGAGATCAGATTGGAAAGAATACTGAACTTGAAGTCAGGAGACCGGTCTTCAAAATCAAGAGCTCTTTATGAGCTCTTCTGGGGTTTTGTTGGCAAAGATACCAGAGTGGTTTGTCTTTTCCTTCTCCAGATCATTTTACAGATGAAGAACTTAAGCAAAGAAGATTAAGTGACTTGCTCAGATCACACAAATTAGTAAATGTATGAGGCTGGATTTGAACTCAATTCCTCCTTACTCCAGAGCTGGCACTGTATCCACTGCCACCTTGCTTCCCTCTCAGAACCTGATTCTGACACTAACTATGTGTAAATGGGTGATTTACTTTCCTTCTCTTAGCCTTAGTTTGCTCATCTATAGCAATTTCATCATGAAAATAATATTTTACAGGCTTATTTTTCAGAGAGGATTTTGTAAACCTTAAAGCTCCATAGACACATGAAACATTATTCTTGGTGGCTACATTGTTTAGGAACAGACCTTAGGATCTGATCCCAGGTCTGCTAATAATATTGACCAATTGAGAAGAAATATCTTGTGATATTTATCTTGTGATAAATTATCTTGTGATAATATCACAAGACCTCAGAATAATATCCTCAGTTATTCAAATAGCATCATGGGTTTAGAGCTGGAATGAACATTAGGGAATCATATAGTCCTTATCCCCTCCATATATATATATATATATATATATATATATATATATATATATATATGGAAAACTATGGTTCAGACAAGGTAAGTTATTAGCTCAAAGCCACACAGATACTAAGGTAGCATTCTGAATTCATACTTCTGACTTTTGATCCTAAAGCCCTTTTCTCTCTCCCCCTTTCCCTTCCCCTCCCATCACACTGCTTCATTGACTTCTTTCCTTTTATTTAGAATATGCTTAATAGACGATCTTTTAGTGATGTCTTACCAGAGTCACCCAAGTCAGCTCGGAAGAAAGAAGAAGCCCGTCAGGCAGAGTTTGTTAGAATTGGACAGGTAAGTTTCATTTAGAAACAACTTCTACATCAGGGCAATCAAATGTCTGAAATTTTAGTGGTTGTTTTGAGTGTTTTTTAAGGCTTTCATAAAATAATATGGCCATCTAAGTGAGTCATCCTTGGGATTACTGTAGGTATTATGATAAGATAGACTTCTAAAATCATATCAGACGCCTGGAATGTTGGATCTAATAATTTGGGTACTATATGAGTAAAATGTACTTCATGGTTTTATTACATGTATATTTAGAGGGAATATTATTAATTAGAGAAGACATATAATAGATATAGTACTTAAGAAAAAGTAATAATAATTGCCATTTCCCCAAGGCTTTAACGTTTACAAAGCATTTTCTTTTATATCATTTCAAGTTATTATGTCATCCTATATCTCTACTCTTTTCCACTTCTAAATTTCTATAAAGGGATAATACACACTTAGTGCTTATATTTCCTTAGCACATATTCATAGCTGAATCCCTTCAGTCTCATTTCCATTCCCAAAATTTCACTGAAACTGCTGTCTCCAAGATAGCCATTGGCCTTTGAGCTGCCAAATTCATTAGCTTTTTCTCACTTTTTATTCTCATTGGTCTTGCTGTAGCTCAAGATTGTTGGCTACTCCTTTCTTCTTGACGTTCTTTCTTCCCTTGATTTTTTTTATTCTACTCTTCCTACTTCACCCCCTACCTACCTACCTGACTATTCCTTCCTTTCCTTCACTGGCTTATGGGTAGACCTCTAAGGTTCTGTTCTGAGCCTCTTCTTTTTTCTCTCTACACTCAGTGATCTCACAAGTTCCCATGTATTCAGTTATCTCTATGCAGATGACTCCCAGACTACATAACTAGCCTTTCTCTCTCTCTTCTTCATTCCAGCCCCAAATTACATTTCAAACAGGATGTACTATAGACTTCTCAAACTCAGTGCAACAAAAATAGAATTTGTTATCTTTCAATCCCCAATCCACCCCTCTTTCTAATTTTACTTTTTTCTCCAAAGTCCCACAATCCTTCTGGTGACTTATGTTCACAATTTCAGAGTCATCCTTCACTTCTTTCTCTAAGTTATCCCTATATCCAGCCAAGTGCAAAGTCTTCTGTCTCCACTATATTTTTTACTTCCATTCCCTTATTTCCCCTTACATGGCTGCTGTTCTTATTCACATCCTCATCACCTTCAGCCTAGACCAGGGTTTCTTAAATTTCTTCTATTTGCAACCCCTTTTTGCCCAAGGTATACAGCTATGTAAAATATGAATACAAATCAAATATTTACTTTTAATAAATCGTAATTTTGCAACTCCCACATTCAGTCACAAGACCCCATATGAGGTTGTGACCCAAAGTTTAAGAAGCTAGAGCCTAGATTATCCTTAATTAATTTCCCCACCTCCAGTCTCCCTCATCTCCAATTCATCCTCCACCCAGCTGCCAAAGTGACAGTCCTAAAGTATAAATCTTTCTTCTAGGATAAAATATAAACTCTTCTACTTAGTATTCACAGTCTGGCTTTGGTTAACCTTTGCAGACTTTTTACATAGCACTCTGTGGTTCAGCCAGATTCAGATTCTTTCCTGTTTTTTACAGAGAATGGTCCATATCTGTTCTCCCATATTCTAGCTTTCTCCTTGTAAGTCTTTCTTCCATGGCTAGAAATGCACTCCTTCATCACCTCCACCACTTAGATTCCCTAGCATTTCTCAAAACAGAGTTCAGCCATCACTTGCTATTAGAGAAATTTTCTGATCCCTTCCAATTATAAAGACAATTCCTTCCAAATTATCTTTTATGTATTTTATACATATTTTCCATGTAATTGTGTGTGTATATATATATATATGTATATGTATATACACACACGCATACACACACACACACACACACACACACACACACATTGTTTACTCCAATAAAATGTAAGGTCTTTAGTACCTAGCACATAAGTTTGCATTTCATAAATGTTGGTTGATTGATCACGTTTAGCCTTAATCTTCAGCATCTTTTTCTTCTCTGTTTTCTCACATTTAGCTCTTATGGGCTCCCTTGAATTCAATTATCACTTCTCTACCAGTGATTCTTAAATCTACCTATCTAATACAATGTGCAGTTCTATAATGCAGTAGAATGTAAGCTCCTTGAGGCCAGACACTAATTTTTTTTTTATTTTTGTATCCCTAGCTTACACTTATATCTTATACATAGTTGGCTTCACTGAGGTGAGTTAAATCTATCTTCCAACCTCTCCATAGAGCTCCAGTCCTACATTTCTAGTTGCCTAATAAATAACTTTCACCTGAGCGGTCCACCAGCACCTCAAATTTAACATGGTCTATATACCAGATTCCTCTTTCTTCTCCCAGAAACCTTGCCCTTTCCCAACTTCTTGGTTTCTCTGAACCACCTCAGGCAGCCAGACTCAGATCTCAGTGTCATTTTTGATTCTCCTCTCTCCCTTACCTTCCACATTCATCTAGGAATTAAGTTCTTACAAGCCTCCCTCCTCTCCATTTCTTGTATCCATCCATTCACATTTCATCTGCCTTAGTTTGGGCCCTCATCATCTTTCATCTATTCTGGTATAATAGTCTCCTGTTGACAGTTGAGTTTCCTGTCTCTTGAACCTACCCCTGCCAGTTGATTAATTGATATATTTCACAAAACTGCTCAATAAGTTATCTTGATAGACTCTTGTAAATTTGATGCTCTCTCATACACTATTTAAAAACTTTCAGCATTTGCCTGTTACCCATAGAATATTCCTGTGTTTAACATTCAAGGTCATTGACCGCCTGGTTCCACTGCATCTTCCCAAGCTATTTTCGTATTTCTGATATACTCTTAAGTTTAGACCAAAATAGATTGCTAATTATTTCTACTGTTCATCGTGCCACCTTATACCTTTATGCATTTATATAGATGTGGGAGAGATTACTCTTTTCACATACCTAAGTGCTGAATTCTTATTTTCCTTCAAGATCCACTCATATTCATGAGGTCATCTTTGTTTCTCTCAGTTATGAGTAATATTTCCCTCTAGAGTTCCCCTTTCCTTCTATCACACTCTAATTTTTAATATGTATTTGATAATCATCTTGTAGATTTTCTGTCAATAGTATGCTTCTTCAGGACAGTGACTGTATCTTTTTTGTCTTTGTATCTTCAGCACAGCACAGTACATAGTTACTTAATAAACATTGTAGTAGTTACTTAATAAACATTTGTTGGATTGAGAGGCACCAATATATTAATGAATGCAAATTAGTTGAAACATTTGAGTTACATTATAATATATTGTAAAGAAATTGTGACTATTTAAATCGCTAGAAAATGGCTGTAAGCCAACAGCACAAGATATTTGAATACTTGAGCCTAAAATTACCCATCTTCTTATGAATTTGGTATAGTGGAAAGTGGTATAGTGGAAAGAACTTTGGACTTTGGAGACAAGTTCAGGCTCCCTCAGCAGATTTGTAATCTTGGACAAATTAGTTAAGGCTCAGTTTCCTCTTTTGTAAAATGGGAATAATAATGTTTGAACTACCTCCCTCAAAGAATTGTTATGAAAATAAAAATGAGGTGATGGCTATGAAAGTGCTTTGTTGAACTGAAAAGCCTCATCTAAATGTCAGCTGTTGTCATTGTTTAGTTATAGCTATTTAGCCTTCTCTCGCTAAACTGAGTATGAACACACCTTAAATGAGCTATCTGTCCTGTTAAGGCACTGAAACTGAAAACCATTGTGAGAGGGGATGCTCCAACTAGCTTGGCAACTTCAAGTCTCTGTAAAAAAGAGGTGAGTTAATAATATTTCCATGTTAGTGTGCAGATGTACATTGTACATTAAATTATTCAGGGAATTGAAATTTTTGCTATGGTGGAAGATAAGAATGTTCTTGACACATGATTAGAAACAGTTCAGAAATAATAATGACTAGAAGTCAAATGCATTATTCGAGGCAATTCAAACTGTTTCAACATTTAGCTTTCCAGTCTTTATGTTCCAGTTGGTCTTCCAATGCCCTGCCGAGATAGAGTTTATCTTCTGTAAACTTAGTGCACTCCCCCTTGTGGTGCAGTTATTTTTATTCATGCCTTTGCCTCATTATTAGACTATAAATGCCTGGAAGGCCTGGATTAAATTTTATATTGCTTTCTATACCTAATACCTAACACCAGAACTTTCTCAAAGTGAAAGCTCCAGTAAATATTTATTAGTATGAATCAAACACCCATCTTAAGTCACTCTCCTCCTTAAGAACCTCCACTTTCTTTTGCTTGTCACATCAAAACTTCAGACTCTAAAAAATACAGGAAAATCTGTCAGTTTGAGTTGCCTTTTATCTGCATGTGCCTTTGTGTGCTAAAGTATAACTAAGCCCCCAAAACAACTGGACTTGGGTTAGTACTAAAAAAAAATCATATTGTCAAGTTTCTAATGAGCTCTCATTTTGTGAGCCACAGTCACAAAAATGTCAATTTTTCAACTTAACCAAGTGAAGTTAAGTCTTATCTTGTGTATTAAGGATACAACTTGGTCCAAGAAGAATTTTTACCTCATGGTCTCATTGAAATCCTCCTCTAGTTGATAACAACTTAGCCATGAAAAAATTAATTAAACTTTTATTAGAAACAGACATTGCCTTTACTAGAGGGCAGTTGTTTAATTTCTTCCTCCTATCATCCATTTCCTATACTCATCAGACAACTTAATTCAAAAAGGGCATCTCATCAATTGATGGGTTCTTTTTTATCATGTTTGGTGATTGCTTCTCATTTAACATAGGGAAAATATAATTGCTTTATTTTTCTGAAAAATTTTTCCATCCTGAGGCCTAATGATATGTAATAACCCCTCAGTGACCTCTTCATTTTTATTGAAAAAAAAAATACACACACATACACACACAAGCATCCCATATTTTTGTACACATCAGGATTCTCAAAATCTGTCAATGAAATCAGGAATAAAGATACAGTATTAAAATTTAACTGGGATAATCAAGATCACCCCAAGCTTATTATGACCTTTGGGGTTTGAATATTTCAGAACTAAGCAATATGATTTGAAAGTTAATTACCATACACACACCCCAAAAGAATTTTTAACAAGATGAAGATCTCTGAATGACTGTGATATAACTTGACTTTTCTCTCCCATCATTTGCAAGGTAGGTATAGAAGCATACGAGAAATGATGCTTTTTGTGTTAAATGAAACAATGTTCAACTTAAGAAAAACAGTCTACATACATCAGATATTCTATTTGAGAGAATATAGGTATTTTCATAGGCTCTTTTCCTATATCTATTGCTAATTTTCTCTTTTAGATTTTATAATGTTAAATCACTCAAGAAGCAATTTTATATAGAATCAACCTCATGTGTGATGTATGGATTGATATTTTTGCTGAATCAGCAACACAGGAGACAAACTTTTTTTTAACAAATAATAATAGCTAACATTTATATAGTGCTTTATGGTTTGCAAAGCACTGTACATTCACTATCTCATTTAATACAAAGTTGTGGGGTATCGTTTAATGGTGAAATGAAAGTCAAACATCTTTTCATCTTCCCCTGAAAATGTATATCAATTGATTCAAGGGTATCAGGGGGAAAGAAAAACTATATCTTCATGTAGTAAATCTCTATAATGTTTTGATTCCCCCCCAAATACTAAATGGATTATATCAACAATATAGGAAAACAGAATTTACCATCCCAGAAACATGTTAATAGATTTTTTTTCTAATAAATTAATTGGAAGAGGATTTTTCTCCTCAAGAAAATTAATAAATTTCTATTCCTTTTTAAATCTTGAAGTGTTCAATAAGGGCATCTGTGTTACTGTTTCAGCCATGGTACTGAACATTTCCATTGACAATCCATGGTTTGATTTTTCGGGTGCACTTACTTTTCAATGCTTGTATTGTTTCGTAGCCGTGGGAGTCCCAGTGTTTCTGCAGTAATTTTCCTCACGAAGCTGTATGCGCAGATTCCTGGGGCCAGGCCTTGCTGGTCTCTACAGATGCTGGCGTCTTGCTAGTAGATGGTTAGTGAGTAGTTGCTCCTATAAATGTCTATATTTGTGTAACAGAATTTCTGATAATGATGAATGTGATTCATTTTAGACTATTAAACTACTTTATACTATAGTGAGGTTAGCAATAGTGAAATTAAATAAAGAACCAGGAAAGAACACTGACCCCAAAGTCCAAGGACAAAGATCAAACCAATGGCCTAACAGAAAGAGAATACTTGAATTGCAGTAAGAAAACCTAAATTTGAATTTTGGCTCTACTTTTTGATACTCGTATGACTTTAGGCAAACCATTCAACCTCTCTGGACCTCAATTTCATCACCTGTACAATTAGTTAGATTAAATGATTCTGAATTTTCTTTTTAGGTCTCACTTGTTATGAAATTCTATAAATTCTCATGTTTTTATTTAAATTGCCTTATTTTTAGAGTAATATGAAGAAATTAGATCTGAAATATTTTTTTTAATCTGCTAATACATATATAACTTTTGTGTTAAGCCCTCACAATAAGAAAGATCCAGGTAACCTTCAGAAAGATTTCTGACTTTTGTCATTATCTCCCACTCATTACCCTCTACCATCCTCTGTGCCTGAAACCTGGAAAAGCCCTAGATCCCTTCAGAAGTAAAGTTCACAATGTCTTCCCCTCCAAAAAAGGGAAAGTTTTAGCAACCACCAGAATGATTTTTCTAAAGCTCCAGTCCCAGTCATGTCACACACACACACACACACACACACACACACGCCATATTCAATAAACTCCAGTAGTTCCCTTATCACCTCCAGGATTATATAAAAAAAAAAATCCTATGTTTGGCATTCAACACCCTTTGTGACCTAGCTCTGCTCCACCTCAATATTTCCAGTCTTCTTGTTGGGATTCAAGGGGTACTCCAAAAAGGTTGGGGTTCCAGACCAGTATTGTGAGGTATCAAAAGAATTTTGGCTGCCTGGCACCCATCTCCAAGTCATGAGGCAAAGTTTATTTTAATTGTAATGCTAATTGAATTGGGCTAAGTTCCAGAAGAAGTTAACAAAGAATCAGGAGAAAAAAGATAAATTTATAGGAAAAAATTGGAGAAACCTGGTATGTTAATTTATGCTTTAGAGGTGGAATTGAGGAGTAGCCTGGTTCTGACTTAGTGTGCAGATATAATACCCATAATTCTCTGGGCAGAGCTGATGCTGGAGGTGTGCTTTTAAGCCTGAAAAGTCACTAGGATACCCAATTTTGTTCTGCGCCTATGTCAGCTTTAAGCATCTCATTATTGTTGATCATTTGTCTCAGAAACTCTGTTATCACTGACCAACTGGCTGTTATGTGACAGCCAGCAATATTTGTAGCTTTAGCATCCTGATCATATAAAGTAAACTGGGACAGAATAACCTATGGGAAGAAATATATCTTTTCCAACTCCCAAAACCAGAGGATTTTAGGGTTATTGCTACACATCTCCCCTAGAAGCTACACCACATCATTCTCATGTTTGCCCACATACTATTAGATCAAGTGACATTGCCCTCCTTGCTATTCCTGGCACAAGATCCTCCATCTCCATTTCTCCAGCCGTCGCCAGGCCTGGAATGAATGCCTTCTCTCCTCATCTCTCCCTCATGGCTTCCCTAGTTCCACTTCCCAGCTAGAACCTACCCTTTTCTAGAAAGCCTTTCCTGAGCCCTCTTAATTTAAAAGGGATTGTGGATTATTAACTCTTTATCCTTTATGTAGTTGGTTTGTACATCTGATTGTTGTCTCCCTTTTTATTATGAATCTCTTGAGGGCAGGCAGGAGCTGGCTTTTTCCCCCTTTCTTTATATCTCCAATGCTCAGCAAGATGCCTAGCACTTAAAATATTGATTGATTGATTCTGAAAACTTTGCAAAACACACTTAAATTTCCTAATGATCAAGCCCTTCTCAAAGATTTGTGTAAATTCCCCATCATCATCCTGAGTGGATTTGTTCCTTTCCCTTAGCTAGTTCAGTAGGTGTTGATCTTAACTCTCTGGTGGTTCCTCAGTTCGTCCAGCAGGTGTCATCAGGCACTGTCATTGCAATGGCTCCTTTGGTCATTATGAGCTAACGTTTGTGAGCCTTCTCTCTCTCTCCTTCCTGGCCTTCCCTTTCCTTCTACCTATTGTCTTTTAAGCAGGATGCCTTTGCCAGTACAGAATGAAAAATCTTAACTTGTTTTTGTTTTGTTTGTCAGAAGATAAGATAAAAATGTAATTGGGAAATATTTAACAGAATAAATAAAAATACAGTAGCACTTGGATATTGTTAATAGGTAGTTTTTTTTTAAGTCTTTCTATGGCCTCAAAGATCCTTGTACTCTGTAGAGTAGGACCTGTTTAGTATCACTGCTCAAAGATAATCCCCATCATACTGGCCCTTTTATTTAAAAAAAAAAAAAAAACCCTTATCACTGTTCCTATCTTCATCTAGCTATACTACATCTTGTCCAGAGAGCAAATTTCCCATCATCCTCCAGCTTCCAGAGATGATCCCAATCCTAGGTTTCAGTGGGAGTCTTCTACTCCAGAAAACATCCCTCACTTGTTTATGAGCAACTTGAGCTTCCAAAATAGCTGAATGGAATTGCTTAAATCTGAGATGTCAACAGTCTGTGTTAGTTGCCACCTGAGTGTAGTTTGGGGTCTATGCAGTTCTCCATGACCTCTACCCTTCCCACCCCTGCAGATACCAAATATTTTGAAAGAAGGAACTATGGGAAAGAACAAAGAACCAACTATACATCAAACATCTGATTGTTCAGGAAATAAAATACTTTAATGAAGTATCAGCAAATGATAATGAATAGAAAGGGCAAGGCACATTTATTAAGCACTTGGCATGTGCTGTGTTAAAAACTAGAAACATAGAAAAAGCAAAAATGTCATCAAGGTGCTTATATCCTATTAGGGAAAAAAAGTATATAAAAGGCAACCAAAAGGGGGGTGGAAAGGACCTGGTGTTCATGTCTGGAAAGTCAAAAGCACAGGTGAGAAAGGAATGAAAGTTAGCCTATCTGGGCCCCTCCCCACAATGGAAACCTCTGGAAGAACTCAACAAAGGCAAAAGAGGACCTGGACATTCTGGATTTTAGAGGCATTATGAATAGTTAGGAAGTCTAACATTGCCTACTTGAATTCAAGGCTTACCTGAGATGCATACTATATTACTAACCTTAGGCAAGTTATTTAACTTCTTGGTGATCCCCAGACAACTCTCTAAGACTATAAATTGAGGTATAAATTATTAAGCTGCTGTCATAGAGGGAGTTTCCTCACTGGAAATTCCTTATACCAATTAAATCACAAGTTTACACACATAAAAAGAATGTGGATAGAGTTCTGGGCTAGCTTCAGAGGTTTTATCTGAAACTAATAGATATGTTAAATCATTATCTCAGGGACTGTCCTGCCTCCTTTAAATTTTTGTGTTTAACTTTCCACATCCTGAATAATACTGTTTCTGAAAGAAGTATGCAGAAAAGAAGTATTATGAATCTTAAAGAAACAAGCAGAGTTGCAACAGGGTAAAAGTACATAAAATATACTCCCATGTGTAATAGAGAGATATAACATTGCTTTATAAGTACAATGCAGGCACTTTATTAGCCTCTATCGTTTTTGAGTCCATTGCCATGCCCAACAATTAAAAATGCAGAGAGAATAACATCAAGAGCATGACTTCATCTCTTCCCATATATAGTATAGGAAGGATTGTCTACTTAGGCATAGCTGGTGGCAAAAAAACATAATCTGCCATCTTGAGGATCAGGCCTATTAGCTGTGAAATATATTAACTAGGATATATCTCCTAACCAATAGTTAATAATCAAAGGCAAAAATTTTTAAAGAGAAGGAGAATATAACAATAAGCCTGTGCTAGAAAACAAAATTTGATTGCATATTTTCTTCTGAGAAAATATTAATCTTAAACAGGAATCTTTTTCCAGAGTCTACAATTTTATTTTTATTATCCCCAAACTTAAAATCTGAAGAAGGGTATACTTCTAAAAGAAAAATCTAGTTTGGAGTATGTTAGCTTTTCTTTTTAATACATGGTCAACATTTAATAGGAATATTTGATATTAGGAATGCTCTGCTATATCTTGTCAAGATTTTCAAAGTATCATCAACAATCCGGTAATGTTAGGTAGTACTAAGATTGCTATATACATTTAACAGATGAAGAAGCTGATATCCAGAGAAGTAAAGTGTCTTCAAGGGTTACACAGCTATTAAATACTGGAGCTAGTATATGAATTCAAGTTTAATCACTTACACTGCCATTTGCTATTGAGGCCATGGACTCAAAAATTACAGTTATTGGTAACTTCAAAATGTTGCAGGCTAAGCCATATACATACAAATAATGTTTATATTTTAACTTGAACAGAAACTTTTAAAATTGTAGTCAGGAAATAGTAATAACACCAAATAATAGGTATTCTATGTTATAATAGGATATTATATACACTATCATGCATGTAAGGGCTGTGATTTATAAGACATGAAGTTACCTTACAGGACAACTAATATAGTTCTATCCTTATTTAAAATAGGTTAAATTTTAATATCTATTTTGTTTCATATCTGTTTCCAAATGCTGAATTCCTGAGAATTTGTGAATTTTCATTTCCTGATTAATTTAGGAGAAAATAATAAAAACCCCTATATTTCTTTTTTTGTTCAGATGAATAGAATCATAGAATTTTAGAACTGGAGATTGTAGAGATTATATAGAGATTAGACTCATGTAAAGAGTCTAATGTCTTAAATTTTCTGGTGAGGAAACTGAGGCCCAAGGACATTGCCCAGGGTCTGGGCAACAATCTGCCCAGGATCATAACTAGTTAGTGGCAGAAGTAGGAATAGAGCCCCAGTCTCCTGAGTTCCAACGAGATTAAACAGTCTACCTAGGATCATAATTAGTGAGTAGTGGCAGAGTTATGACTAGATTTCTGTTCTTCTAATTTCCAACCATGGTACTATGTCTGCTACAACATGTATATAAAATGTTAAATCATCCGAAGCTCATTATCTTCAGTGGTTGTAATAGTGCCTTAAAGATAGCTTTTAAAATAACCATCATTCCAGGATAAGTGTTTATGGTAAACTATTGACAAAAATGCTCATTTCATATATGATATTACTGTATTTTCCTGAAGAAAAGTATTGGTAAATTGTACCTACTTTCTTTCACATTAAATATTTATATATATATTTTTAATTGCTTCTAAATTTTAGCCTAGATGAAGTTCAGTCAAAGGAAAACTTCTGATCTCTTCTGATCAGATATATAGATTAAATTTATCTTTCATTCCCACTCTTAAACACTCCCCCCCCCCCTATAAATATCATCTGGTACATTTTATATACACCTTATGAAACTAGCATTAGAGATTTGTGTCTTATATGTACACTCATTATCATGACTTGCCAAGAAAAAAAATTGTTTTCTTCTGAATTAGAGGACTTTGCTAAATAGAGTTGTTTAAATGCATAGACCAAAGCATAAATATAGGCATTTTTCCTTTCTTCATATGCTTGCTACAAAATCATGCTTTCCTGTTTTCTTACATCAAGCATCAACAAAGCAGGATGAACCTCAAGGCTTTCTCTATATTTTATGATATGCTTTTAGCTTGTAGTCTTTTATAATTCCTTCCACATTTTTTGCTGTATCATATGATTTATTTCAGCACATGAACCTAACATTTTGAGCAAGTTCCATATTTTACTGTCCCATTTTTACTACTTTCACTAACAGATTTACACACTTGATATTCTATTTGCCATAAAGCCATTTTCGCCCGTTTACTTTGTAGTTTATAAATAGCAAAAACTACTTTCAAAAAAGTCTGAAATATGATTAGATGACATAAATATTCCTAATTTTTCTTATTTAATACTAAATTTATCATGAAATAGATTGCTGAAGGATATTATCCTATATGACCAGAATAGGCTGATTCATTTCTTCCCATAAAATTAACTTTTCAACCATTTTTAACAGTTTTTAGCCACATGAAAAAAAGATTTTCAATATAGAACACATACTTGCTATGTGTACATGTTTTTGTAATATTAATGTTATTTCATGATAAATCATGAAATATGAATTATATAAAAATATAAATTGTTATGTAACATTTCTTTAGAGTGACTTTTTTTCTCATTCACCCCATGATTATAAAAAAGATAGAAGCACAATGTCTTTTGCACTGAAGTTTTCTACCAGGTAACGATATAATTATAATGGTTATCTATTTAATTAATTTATTTAATTATTAATCCATTTATTAAAAACCGTTTAATAAAAGACACTGACCAAATTCCAATAACACATTGTTCCAGTGAGAGAAAATGTATTTCAGTAACTTGAGATAATACCTTTCTTTCAGAAAAGATGCTCCAGAGAAGGTGCATCAAGTGACCTCTGAGAAATTTTTCATGAGAGGTTAAGGCAGACAGAGAGGAGAATGACTGGCAGAAGTAAAGACCCTAGTGTATTACAATCAGTTTTATAATATTTCATCTAATAATTGTAACTGAGAAAAGTCCAGAGACTAATCAGAACTAAGAAGGCATGACTAACACCAGATCTCAATAATAGTGCTTCAAATGACCCCAAATGCCAATGAAAGGTGAAGATATTTTTCGAGATAGTTTAACTTTATCCCTCTCTCAGAAATATTCCTAACTTTGCTAAGCAAGACTTACTAATCTTTTTATGAAAACTCTGGGGAAAGAAAAAATAGAGGCAGAAAGAAAATGGGGAAGAAAGAGTTAAAGAAGGAAGGGAGGGAGAGAGGGAAGGGAGGAAGAAAGGAAGGAAGGAAGGAAGGAAGGAAGGAAGGAAGGAAGGAAGGAAGGAAGGAAGGAAGGAAGAGAAGGAGGGAGGGAGGGAAGGAGGGAGGGAGAAAGGAAGGGAGGGAGGGAGGGAAAAAGGGAGGAATGGAGAGAAGGAAGAAGGGAGGGAAGAAGGGAGGAATGGAGGAAAGGAAGGAGGAAGGAAGGAAGGAAGGAAAGACGGAAGGGAGAGAAGAAAAAAGAAAACAAAAGGAAGGAAGGAAAGGAGGGAGGACAGAGAAAGAAAAGGAAACCAGAGAAAGAGAGGAAGGAAGGAAATAGAAAAATAATAAGGAAAAGTAAAAATATGATGGCAAAAAGTAATTTTCTATGTGGAATTTTTATAATATTCTACATCTTCTGTTCTAGATCTCATTTAAGCTTAGGACAAATTTTCTTCCTCATGAAATTGGTTTAATAATTCTTCCTCTCCTCTATGCACTGGTAGAGAACATGTCTAATTAGCAGACACTTAGAACAGTAGCAAATACTCTAAAGAAATCCTGAAGATAGTAAGTATAAAGATTCATATAATCTCACAGTTGGAAAGGAGTTCAGAGATTATTAAGGCATAACCTACATCTGAGCAGAAATATCTTCTGCAACATATCTTATAAGTCATCATCCTAGTCCGAGTTCTCCAAACACTCCATTTCAAGATGTTTTTTATACAGTGCTGAAGTCTGCCTCTTCCTAATTCCCATCTTGGTCCTTAAGGGCCGAGCAAAATAAAGCTGTTATCTGGATGACACAATAGTCCTTCAAGTACTTAAAGATTAGCTATCATGTGTCCCAAAATTTATTCATTCTGATTACCCTCTTCTGGACCTGCTCCACTCTGTCTATATCCTATCTAAAATAGAGCATTTAGAACTAAACAGAACATTCCAAATATAATTCACTAAGGCCCTTCTTCTTAATATATTTTTATTAATTTAGTCTGGATCACATTAGAGGGAGAACTGCCCTTAAAGTCCAGGAGAGCCTGCCTTTTGACATATGCCAGCTATATGTAAAATTGGTAAAACTCCTTAAAATGTGACTCTGAGGACATCTCTTAACCTCTCAGTTTTCCAGGCCACTTTCTAAGGTTACCACTGGTAGGAGGAGTTTATTCATTCAGCATTCCCATTGACAATTACTAGTCCCAAACAAAAAGAAAATACTTTTAGTTCAGTTTTGGGGGTTGCTTCCTATGTCATACTCTTGATTTACATTGAACCTACAGATCATGAAAATCACTAGCTTTTTAAAACTACAAGTGTAGGTCTTTTTAAATCATCCCTACTAAACTTTATTCATTAGATTCATCTCTTAAAGCTGCCATAATCTATATTCTTCCTAAACATTTTTGCTAACTTGACTTTTCTGTTACTTGTTCATTTTAATTGACTTTTCTTCCTTTTTTTTTTTTTTTTTTTTTTTGGTAAAAAAGAATGTTCCTGGATAGAATGAAATATCTGGAATTTCCATACAGAGAGCAGTTGAGATACAAAAGTAATATATGTTAAAATGATGCATCTGTGGGAAATGCAAAAGAAAAAAATGTTTATTATCTTTAGAAAGAGGCAGTATAGTATCATGGAAAGAGTTCTAGATTCAGAGCAAACAAGTATTAAGCCTTCTTCTGCCCCTTATTGGTATAGTACAGCCTGATACATTGCCTTCTTTTTAATTAACCATGTGGCAGTCTCTTCTTCTCTCTGGCCCTGTTTTCTCATATGTTAAATGGAGGTTGGGACTAGATGACCTCTATCCATGCCAACTCTAACTCTATGATACCAAGTCAAAATTCTAAGAAAGGAACCTTTTATTTTCAAGTATGCCCCCACAAAATGTTGTTCCAACCAATATTGATTCCTCTTCAAGTGGATTCTAGCCCCTTCATGCATTATTAGTAAGCAGTTTTATAAGTCGCTATAGCTAAAAGATGCCTTCTAATAATGACCAATCTTCTATTAATAAATCTCTCCATATTTGGTTAGGACTGCTGTATATTGATAGTATGTCACTTGACTCATGCTTAAAATCTTTCCAGTTTGATCATGCCTGACAGAGTTTGCAGTCCATTGTGAACTCATATCTCTATTCTGTGATAAGATATTGGAGGGGAGAGCTTTACAATAAAAAGTTATTAAAACATTATAACTAATGCCACTATAATGTTATTCAGCCTGATACATGTGCCTCAGACTGGATAGATGGTGATCTGAACTAGCACTTGAACATGGCATTAATTTCCACATAAAACAAACTGCCACTCCTTAAAATTATTTCTCGTTTTCATATAAGAAATTAAGTTATACAAAATCTTATTATATTGTATTTTTTTTAAAAAGGAAACTTCTAAAAGGGCCAGATTGCCTTTCTTTTTTAAAAAATCATTTTCAGACCTTTGGTATAAAGGAGGAACAGAATTGAATTCTTGATTTGGTAGGTATTACTTTCTTTTTGATTAACTTAGAGAAAACATTAATTGACCACATCTAGCTGCCAGTGTAAATCACTGTGCATTGATGAACCCCGTGAGGAAGAAAGCACCTACCTTCCATCCAAAATAAGAAGAGCAGAATAATGGTCTCATTGTACAGACTTACGAAATCTCTGGCAAGATAAACTCTTCTTTCTTGACTAGAAAAACAAGTAACCCTAAAATAAACTGTAGAATATTTAATAAGCCTAAGCCATGTTTATAGGATTGAATGAACTGTTTTCTTTTTCAGATGGCCAACCAATAGTACCAGTATTTGACAAAACTCTGCAAGTGAAGCAGATACATGTATTGGAATCCTTGGACCTACTAATTACCAGAGCAGACAAAGGTAGTATTCCTTATTAATTTGTTATTATAGAGAAAAAAGGAAGCTGCAATTTCTCCATGATTTAAATTAAAGCTAATACCTTCTATCTGGGAATAGCATTTAGTACAGAGAGTAATGACCTAAAATGCAAGTATAATCTAAATATCAATTACTCATGTAATTTATGTTTTCTTCTTCCCATCATTCTTTTCTTCCTTTCTTCTTAAATTTTTTCTTTCTTTCTTTCATTTCATCCTTTCTATTTTCTTTCTTTCCTTTTTTCTTCTTTCCCTTCCTCCTTTCCTTCCTTATTTCTTTCCCTCTTACTTTCCCTTCCTTCTTTCCTTCCCTCTCTCCCTTCTTTTTTTTCTTCCCTCCCTTATTCCTCCCTTTTTCTTTCTTTCCATTCCTTCTCTCTTTCCCTTACTGCCTGCTTTCCTTGCTTCTTTTCTTCCTTCCCCTTTACCTTCCTTCCACAAGCTCCAGTGTTTTAACTAAAGAAGTAGAGCATGTTCAAATGGCATATCTAAATGAAATTCAAGGGAAGAAATTAAAGTTTGCTACCTTTAAACCAACATCTCATACTGTATACTAAAATAAACTCAAAATGAATACATGATTTAGACATAAAAGATGATAGAATCAAATTAGGGGACCATGGAAAAAATATTTGTCAGATCTGTGCATAAAGGAAGAAGTCATAATAAAATACATGATAGAAAAGATCATGGGAAGGAAAATGCATAAATTTGAGTATATCTAAATTAATGTTTTTTACACAAACAAAATCAACTGACCCAAATTTAGAAGGAAAGCAGGAAACTGGGGGAGGGGAATTTATAGCAAATAACTTTGACTAAAATCTCATTTCTCAGATATATAGAGAACTGAATCAGATTTATAAAAATAAGAGCCATTCACCAGTTGGTCAAATGGCCAAAAGATATGAACAGTTTCTGATAAATAAATCGAAACTTTCCATAGTCAGATTTTAAAATGCCATAAGTCACTATGAATTAAAGAAATGCAAATTAAAACAATTCTCAAGTACCATCTCACACCCATCAAATTGGCTAAAATGAGAGAAAAGGAAAATGACAAATACTGGAGGAATATGGAAAAGTAGGGTCATTAAGTTGCTAAAGTTGTAAACTAGTACAGTCTTTCTGGAGAATAAATAATTATTCAAAAAGAGGTATAAAACTGCATGTATCCTTTGACTCAGCAAAGAAATCAAAAGAAAAAGGAAAAGACTCATATGTACAAAAATATTTATAGCAACTGTTTTTGTAATGGCAAAGAATGTGGAACTGAAAGAATGTCTGTTAACTAGGGGATAGCTGAACAAATTGTGGTAAATTAATGTGATGAAATACTACTGTGTAAGAAATGATGAAAGGGGATGGTATCAGAATGGGTCAGCTTGCTGATGCAGTAGATAGAGCAGCAGCCCTGAAGTCAGGAGGACCTGAGTTCAGATCTGGCCTCACTCACTTAACAATCCCTAGCTGTGTGACTTTGGGCAAGTCACTCAACCTCAATTGCCTCAGCAAAAAATAAAATAAAATAAAATAAAAATAAAAAATAAAAAGAAAGAAAGAAAGAAAAGAAAGAAACCTAAGAATGAAGTGAGCAAAACTAGGAAAACATTGTACACAGTAACAGCAATATTGCAAATATGATCAAATGTAAAAGATTTAGCTATTCTGATCTATACAGTGATCCAAAAGAATTCCAAAAGATTTGTGGAGAAAAATGCTGTCCACCTCCAAAGAGAGAGCTTTTAAGTGCATTTGAAAGCAATTTTCTTTCATTTATTTTTCTTGCTTTTTTTCTTGCCTTCTTAATGGCCTCTCTCAAAGGACAGGAGGAAGAGAGGAAATTCAGAACTGAAAATAAAGAATTTCAAATAATTTTTTTTAATTTGTTAACTTGAGAGGGAAGCAATATGGTTCCATGGAAAGAATACTAGATTCACAGTGAGGACATGGGTGTGAATCCAATCTCTGACATGTAGTACAACCTCATTTGTAGGTATAATGAATCCTTCCTTCTTTCTTTCTTTCCTTTTTTCCTTCTGCAGCACCAGATATTAAGTCTAAGGGAGGTAACAGAGATAGGAAAAGAGAAAAACATAGTCCCTGTCCTCAAGGAGTTTATAATCAAATAAAAATAAGGTCTACATAAGTAATTGCTATATTACCATTAATCAAAAAACATTTATTATATACCTACTGTATCTCAGATATTATGCTATCCCAAATAGCTTGTGGTACATACCATAAGAATGGTATAGATCAAAAAAGCAAAGAAAGCTTGTTTCTGACTCAGTAACCAGAAGGTGATTGTTGAACAGAAGATTTTATCAATTTCTATACATTTTTTATGAAGACTCTAATTGAGGAAGCCTTCCCAAACAGGTAATGAATTAATTATTTTATTCAAAGAAGACTTATTATGACTTTGCTTCATGTGAGCCTAAGCATTTCAAACTAGGAAATTGTCATAATAGTGTTTTTAATAGTTTATAATATAGCCAAGGCTTTAGTACTATATAAGATATTATTTTCTACAAAGATAAAAGGGTCAATGTGATAACTGGGAGGGAGAAGGATCCCTAGATATAATGAGTAACAGATAGCACCAACAAAAAGCATCTACAAAAAGTGATTATTTTCTTTGTTTTTTACTTATGGTTATTTCTTTAATTTCTTATTGTTATTGTTAGCACTTTTCTAGCACTATATCAGATAGTAATGCTGACAGTGGTAAACAGTACATATTCTAAACCAATAGCCAGTATTATAAGTATAATGGGGATAAATTAAAATCTTTTCCAATAAGATAAAAAGTCTATTTAGGGTTAGTTAACAATGAAATTAGATGATACAAACTCTTCTGTCAACATTGCAAGGGATATTTAAGAATAGCTATTGGATCTGAGAATAGATATGGCAATTGTTGCTAATCCAATGAATTTTGAAAAAGAATTGAAAGAAAAAATCAGAAAATTTATCATTTGACAAAGTGATTAATAAGAGTGGAGAGAAGTAAAGTCCTAGTGGAGTGGTTGACAAAGCAGTCAATAGCAAGGCCCATGAAGCAGCCATTCCTTCAGAAAATTGGTAGGACAGAAGCTAAGGACACAATTCTTTCCCTGTTAGTACTTTCTCCAGTCCTGAGGAAATGATGTGGAAAAAAGAAGAATCAATAGAACTTGGCAACTGATAAGACAGTGACAATGAGTCATTCTCCAGATTCACTGGTGACTGAGCATTTATGCCTGGGTAACTAGAATAATGCCAATAAAAGAAATAAACTAGATTTTTTTTCATTAATACAATTTTATTTTATTTTAATTTTCAATAGTATTTTATTTTTCAAAATATATGTAAAAATAGTTCTCAACATTCATTTTTGTAAGATTTTGTGTTCTAAATTTTTCTCCCTCCCTCTCTTACAAACTACCCCCTCCTCAAGACAGCAAGTAATCTGATATAGGTGAATTATATTAGGATAATTTTTTAAAATATCCAAATGTAGATCTTTAGAAGTCAGTTGGAAATTTAGTCATTAGAACCTAGGAGAGAGTCTAGAGCTAAGACTGGGGAGTCACCTATAGAAAAGGATAATTACAATTATTACCCAAGATTAATTCACCAAGAGCAAACATGTAGGAATAAAGGAACTAGAACTAAGGGCAGCAGCTCAGAGAAATGCAGATACTTAGTAAGTAGGAGGAGAAAGAGAAGCTAGAAAAACAGTAGTCAGAAAAGTAGAGAGTGAATAAAGAAAGCAAAGGAAAAGGACAAGAAGAAGAATAGGTGAGCTTTCATTACTGCAAAATTTTTTGAAATAGTTATCTACATCCAATTCCTACACTTCCTTACCATCTACTCTTTCCTCAACAACTTCCATAGTTAGCAATCATTTACCAAAACTGTTCTCTCCAAGTTTGTATAGATTTTCTAAAGGCCAAATCCAATGGTCTTTTTTCCCCTAGTGGTGATTTTCCTAGGTCTTTTTAACATTTGACATTATTGACCATTACCTTTCTTTGAGTATTCTATCCACTCTTGGTTTCAGAAGCACCACGCCCTCCTGATTATACCGTGACTTCTCTATTCACTGTTTTCTTCACTAGCCCTTCTTTCATCCCCTTCCCTACTCCTTGAGGTGGTTTTTTATCCAGTATCTATCTGTCCTTAACCTCTTTCTCTCCCTAGACTGACTCCCTTAGCAATCTCATTCACTTCCACAGTTTTAGCTATGATTGTTTTGCATATGGCTTCCATATCTCTAAACCTGACCTCTCTTTTAAGTTCCAGTGGCCTACAAAACATCTTTATCTCCTCAAGCATCTCATATTCATCCCTTTTTTTCTGTCTGCTCCAAAGACACTACTTTAGAATCTCATCACTTCTCAACTGGGCTCTGTAATAGCCTTCTAATTAGAATTGCACGTTTAACATATTGGATTGTTGGCTGTCTAGGGGAAGGGGTGAAGGGAAGGGGGAAAACTGGGAACACAAAGTTTTGTAGGGTGAATGTTGAAAACTATCTTTGAATGCATTTTTAAAATTAAAAGCTAAGGGGCAGCTAGGTGGTGCAGGACAGAGTACTAGTCCTGAAGTCAGGAGGACCTGAGTTCGAATTTGACCTCAGACATGTAACCCTTCCTAGCTGTGTGACCCTGGGCAAGTCACTTAATCCCAATAGACTCAGCAAAAAATAAATAAAAATAAAAAATTAAATTAAAAAGCTATTATTTTAAAAAATGTATATCTAGGGAAAATAAAAGTATTTAAAATCAATAATAAATAGAAAAAATAATAAAAATAGCATTCTAATGGACTTCCATATTACAAAGGTAATGTCTTTGGTCCTCTTTGAGAATGAAGATCCAACAACAGCAACAAGCAGCAATCTTGAAACACTTAGGCTTCATCTAACTTCTCCGATTTTTAGCACTGCAGCCCTCCCAAAAAACCAAAATATTCTTTTAATTATTTTGTACTCCTTGGACATGTTATATCCCCCAGCAAAGAAGAGTTTAAGCTCCTTGAAAAAAGACATTTGGGGGCAGCTAGGTGGCCCAGTGGATAGAACTCCAGCCCTGAAGTCAGGAGGACCTGAGTTCAAATCTGGTCTCAGACACTTAACACTTCCTAGCTCCGTGACCCTGGGCAAGTCACTTAACCCCAATTGTCTCAGCAAAAAAAAAAAAAAAAGAGAGAGAGAGAGAGAGAGAGAGAGAGAGAGAGAGAGAGAGAGAAAGAGAGAGAGAGAGACATTTGTATTGCCGCCCTAGCTCAGAGTCAACTTGGTATAAGTGCTTACTTAATAAATGGTTGTTTATGATCGATCCACTTGAATGTCCACCAGAACCTAATCTCTGTTATGGACTTACTTATAATTTTTTAATTTAGCCCTCTATAGGGTTAGGGATCATTTTATTTCTAAACTTTATGGTTTACCTAATGGTTAGCACAGTGCTCTGCATACAATAGGAATTTTATAAATGCTCATTGAATTGATTATTGGCATCATCAAAAGAATTGTGTGAGTAGAATAATGAGAAGGAAGGTCAGGGAGCAAAAGGTTCAAGTTTCTTCATGATGTATTAACAAAGTTATTGTGAAACCACCTTGCTTGAGGAAAATTATGGGAGGCTTCCTGTAGTAAATATAGGAGGGGGAAGGAGGCAAGCAGATAGGAAAAGTCCAAATAAATAAAGTCAAAGTTACAAGTCCACAAAGTAAATATCATTGAATTTTTAATAAATTGCAAAATGCAGATTTCAGTAATACACTTACTAGGTATCAGTCTTGCTTCCTTCTTTCTTGTCCCTTAATTTTGAATTTAAAAATTTTTCATTGATGTTTTTTTCCCCACATCAATATCACTTCTTAACAACAACTTCTCAAAATCTTTCCTTGTTATAAATAGATTTATGCAAAACAAACTTGTTTTGCCATTGACTACCATATTCTATACCTGAGATTCACTACTTTTCTATTAAGAAGAGAGAGATTTGTTTCATTATCAATCCTGTAGAACTGATGTAAATACTGATATTTTTAGTATAATTTTCCTTTTTATCACCATGATCATTAGTTATATTGTTCTTTTGATTTTGTTTAGATTACTTTGCATCTGTTAATATACATCTAAGTTTCTCTAAATTTTTATATCCTTTATTTCTAAAATATAGTAATTTTCCATTTTATTCATATACTATAGTTCTTAGCTTTTTTCCCAATCAGTGGGAAGCCACTTTGTTTTCAAGGGATTCTTTTATTTTGGTTTTGGTTTGGTTTTGGTGAGGGGTGCTGTGGCAAAAAAACTGCCATAAATATATTGTTAAACAAGGGTTCTATCCTTCTATCCTTTACCTCTTTGGAGCATATTGATATTGGTATTTAGAGTTAGTAGTATTACTGCATCAAAGGATATAAACAGTTTAGTCAATTTTCTAGTGTAGCTCCAAATTATTTTGTAAGTATTTAAACAAATTAATAGATTCACTAAAAATCAGTCGATTAAGAACCATTTCCTAATTATCATCAAGTACTAAGGATAAAAGACAAATGAAGCAGCTGAACCACAAGAAAGTTTATATTACATTCTATGGAAGGAGACAACATGCTTATATTTATATACACAAAATATGTACAATATAATAAGGGGAGAAGGAAAAGCTTGGGTATGCATCCATAGAGATACCTGATCTATAGAGTTCAGGAAAGGACCTCACTTAGTAGTAGTTGAGAACCAGAGACCTGTAAGTGGATGTGAAAAGATCATGCATTCTAGATATTAGGGATTCAGCCTGGACAAAGGCATGGAGTCAGGAGATAGAATGTCATGTGTGAGGAATAGCAAGAAAGCAACTGTGACAGGACTAAAGGGGAATAATGCAGAAAGCTAGAGATTGTAGTCAAGTTGTGAAGGGTTTTAAAAGCCAGAGAAGGCTCCATTTGATCTGATGAAGTCCCCTACATTTATTAAATAGGCAACTGACCTGGTCAGATCTTTTTTGTTATATATTTTGGCAGTGTGGAATATAGATGAGACGGTGAAGAGACTTGAAGAAGAAAGACTAATTAGAATTGCTTAAAATAGTTCAAGCAAAAGTTGATGAAGACCTGACCTAAGGAAGAGTGATGATCATGTGATTGTGGAGAAAAGTAGATTATCTTTTGTGAGAATCTTTGTGGAGGTCCACACACTTCTCCATCCCACAGCCTCTCTGACATTCACTATTTCCATTTTTTATCATGGATAAAAGTTTGCTGCTTTATTTGCCTTTTTCATATTAGCAATTTTAATACCTTTTCATATAATTTTGATCATTTATATTCTTTTGAAAACTGTTTTTGCTCATTCTCCAGCAAGACTATTTCCTGCCTATTCCCCAGCAAAAAAAAAAAAAAAAAAAAAAAATGCCCTTAAAAAGCACATTGATAATTCTTTTGTTGTTAGACTCAAAGAAATTAATGCATGTAAAATGCTTTGCAAATCTTAAAGGACTTATTAAATTTCTTATTTTTAATTAACATTATTGCCTTTGAACTCAAATTTAGTTCTTAGCAAGATAATACCTACGGTATCTGGTTCATGAGATTCTTGTAAAATTTCAGTGAAAAACCATATGTAAGTCACTTAGCAAACCTTAAAATTCTAAATGAATATCTATTATTATTTTTATTATGATTACCCATGAATGTAGCTCATGTGGACTAGATAACTGAACAAGGTCATTTAAATAAGGGCCTTTGTTTTTATCTTAGTTGTCAATTTCCTATTAGACATATTTGTTCTGACCTTTTCAGTCCAAAGATTCTTTTCCTTGGGGAAGAAAAAGGAAAATAAGAATTGAGCATATGTGTTTTCTATTTCTATTAATTATCATTATCCCAAAATAGTAGTTCTTTCCCTCTCTGTTATCCTTATCTTTTCATTCCAGCTTCACGTTATCTGGGTGTTATACTCAGAATACCATCCTTACAGTCCGACTTAGACTTTTATATTATTTGTTCTTGCTACCTTCTTTCCATGCTTCAGAAATCAAAGCTGGTTAGTTAATTCCCTAAGAAAACATCCATCTCTTTCCATGGTTCTCCTTTATCTTCTTCAGAACTGTTTTTCTTTGTTATCTTCAAGTTTTCATCTTTCTAAGCATTTTTCCCATTCTTCTTGAGCTGTTTACTGCAAAATTTTAGTTTATGGGATCCTACTTAACCTTCTACTGTAACTTTTGTATATCGGGGATAAATCTAGATTATTTCTGATTTCTCTCTCATTTATCACAAACTCTCAGATAAAGTGGTCACTTTCCTTTAAGGTTGCCATCATTTTATGTCCTAGCAACTAGTTTCTCTCTATTGGTGATAATCACACATAAAAATAGAAATAGAAAAAGAAAATATTCTTTTGCTTCTCCCTAATTTATTACCTTGATGTCTATAAGTTATTCTCCTCTTCCTTTTTCCTTTTCTGCTCAACTCTTCTGTTGTTTCTCCTTGTACTCTTCATTTTCTTCTGCTCTTTCTTCTCCTTGGGTTCTTCTCCTTAAATCGATTTTTTTCTTCTCTTTTAAATTTAATCTTTATCTTCTTCCTCATGCCTGCCATAAAAAAGCCTTGGTTTAGCTCCAGCCCTTCTCATTCAGCTCAAGATTTTTTCCTTCAGCTTATTAAATATTCCATTTTCATTTTCCCATTCCATCCTTGTCCTTACTTGCAGTTATAAAGCCCTTGAAATCACCTTCACAATTGCTTTTCCTTCTTATTCTTCTCAAAACCTTTTTTGTTCCTTTTCCCACACAATCTTTTCCTTTAGAAGCTATAAATATAAGTTTAAAGAGATTGTGTATATTTCAGAGCAATCTATGGAAGAAAACTAAGGAAACAAATAGCTTAAGAAAATAAGAAAAACATGAGAACTACTTGGTAGCAGAATGATTCATATAGTATAGGAGGATATCAAAAGAAGGTCAGATCATATGAAGACTAGACAAGATGTAATGTTAAATTTTGACTCATTCTATAGAATCCCAGAAATGGAATCTCAGAGATCATTTATTTAAAGTTATATGGAAAGGAATCCATTCTAAATTATCACCAATAGAGGGTATTATATCCTCTGTTTAAAGAGGTTTATGCTAGACCTCACTATTTGAGGCAGCCTTTTCTAGTTTTAGATAGCTCTCATTCTTAAAAGGGGCAATAGTGGCTAGAATGCTGGACCTGGAACCAGGAAGTTTCCTCTATGTGAGTTCAAATCAGACTTAGACACTAGATCCTGAGCAAGTCACTTAACCTTGTTTGCTTCAGTTTCTTCATCCATAAAATGAGCTCGGGAAGAAAATGGCAAACTGCTCCAATATCTTTGCCAGGAAGTCAGATATGACTGAAACTTCTAAATAAAAAAGAACTAAATAAAAAAGTTCTTAAAAAGATTTTCCTTTTATCTAACTAAGATTTGATCATTATCAAGAAATGGTCAAATGGTTTTCTCCCAGTTCTTTCCCTGCATTCAATTCTAATTTTTTTTCCATGACAACTCTTTAAATAGTTGAAGACAGCTTTCATGTTTTCCCTTTCCCAGTTCCCCCAACCAGTTCTCATAATCATGTTCACCAGTCCCCTCCCTACTCTGGCAGCCCATCTCTGGATTCACTCCAGTTTCTCAATTGTCTTTTGAAAATTGAAGGCAGTACTCAAAAAATGACCCAACTTTCAGAAAGTTATCTGAAAATTGCCTCTGTTTTTTTTTCTGGACATTAGACATATTATTGCAATCCAAAATTGAGTCAAGAGACAGATGACACTAGATAAAGAGTTATATAGAGGGTCATATGAGTTAGAGTTAGAATAGAGCTAAGTTCAAGTCTTGCCCCTGACACATGCTGACTATGTGACCCCAGACAAGTCACATAACCTCTCAAAGCCCAAAACAATTCTCTAAGACTTCCCTGCATTAATTGAAGGAATTTTTTCATTGGTAGCTCCATACTCTATAAAATCCCAAACCAGGACCAAAAAATTATAAATATAAATATATGTGTATGTGTATATATATATATTATGCATACATATATAATGTATATATATATATATATGTATGTTTATGTTTGGCATATATACAATCTGCGTCAACTTTGTTAAGGAATCTAAAACTCTAAGATGTTATCTGCTTTTAAATGGGCATTTAGAAACCACCTCTTTAAAAAAAAAACATCTTGTAGAATACATTTGTGTGTTTGTATATGTTACATATAAATTTACATATGTTTATATATTTAATATATATCTTACATATATTTTATCCCTTTTGGCTATCAGGTCACTAAATGAATGAAAACTAATTTCCTCATGTTATTTATAGTCTTCTCATGTAAATCTTCATATAACTTGAATCTTCTTTGCCTTTAATGAAACTCATATTAAAATGGAAATTAATCATTTATAAATTAGTAACAGATTTCTTAGTAAGATTCAGAGATCACAAGTCAACTTTTTATGTCTCAGCTTCTATGCTGCTTTAAATTTTAAACTGGACAATTGAATTTATAATTCCAAATATTAAAGAACATATTTTATCGGTAGAACAGTTGAAGTTTTTTGTTTTATGACTAATTCAGAAGTTTTACATGTCTATACATGTATAACTTATCAAAATGCTTGCCTTCTCAATGTGGTGAGAAGGAAGGGAAGGTAGGAGAGAATTTAGAACTGTAAAGTATGAGGAAAAACCAGGTTTAAATTGTTTTAACATGTAATTGGGAAAAAATAAAATATTTTTAAATGTTTTAGGAAGTTTTTTGTTTTGTTTTGTTTGTTGCCAAAATAGGTATTCTGCTTATAGATGTAGCTGAATCTTAATGGATTAGCACCTTCTGGGAAGTAACTGCTGTGATCCTAAGATGTCTACTTTTTTCTTTACCATAGTCACCACAAAAGACCATTATCTCTTATTACCTATTTTGCCCTATTGCCCAGAAAAGGATTTTCATACAGAAGATTGACATTATTCTTTAAAAAATGGATCTTTGTCTTCTCTGGGGGTAAACAGTCTTGGGTTTTGAGTCAAAAAAGATGAAATCTCTGAAACATCCTAATGATGTTCTTAAAAGATTTTCAAGTATTTTGAATTCTGGTAGTTATAAAGAGTCTGCCTGGTGGCTGACAAAATGACAAGTACTTGATGAGCAGATATGAAAAACGGGAAGAAACAAAACCAAGTGCCATGGCATAAGAGAAGGCACTCTAATCCTTTCTAAGAAATAGTATCAAAAAACTTGGGTTCCAGTCTTAACTCTATCTTTTATTACCTATTTGTTACCACTGTCTATTAGGGATTCAGGGCATTAGAGCTGTGTAAGGAGGAACACAGGCAACTGTTATTATTAGCAGCCATAGCAAGGCTATCAAGCTTCTCTCCTACTCTGAGCCAGTAGGGAGAGGTACAGATTCGGGGCTAATATTCCTAAAATGACCCTTAGACAGTGTCTGCACTTAAGAAAGAGGGAGAATATGAGGGACAGGAAAGAGCTCCTTGTGAAAGAACAATATAGGGAGGTCTGGTAACTATTGTGGCTTTCCCTTTGTGTTTGGATTTGCATTTCCCTAAAAAAGTCTCATGACTTGGGCTATACCTAGCTGTGAGTTGGAAATCTAAAATGTAGATAACATTGGGAAGAGATGACTTTAATAAAATTAAGAACAGTTGTGTTCTTGGCCATACCATTGGTCTTAAAACCCTAAATTCCAGGGCTCATAAGACCTTAACATTCTGTTATCTTCAGAAAGTCAAAGAATCCTAGAAAGTTGGAGTTGGAAAAGACCATGAAAATTACCTAATCTAAATATGAATTTATATAATATCTTATATTGTGGTTTAGCTTAAGAATTTACACTTTTGTTGCCTTTGGAGTTTCAAAGGTGTGTGTACTAACCTAAGTGCCCATTCTTGCAAGAAAGTAAAATAAATCTTTCCTGCATTCAAAAAAATTTTTTTATAATTTTCTCTACTAATCTTCCAAGTGTAAAAATGCTCAATCGGTACTGTAACTCTAGCTCTTCATTTGTTAGTTTTTAATCTTCATATTTGCATAAAACATATATATTACAAAAAAAAAATTAAGGAAAGATAAAATATCTAGAATGACTACTCTGCAACATGTAATTCTTATATTTTGAAAATGCAAAAGTTTCCTTCAAGATGTCATTTAGCTGTATTATTGACTTAGCTAAGAAAATTTTAACAAGGTAGCTTCTAAATACCAATTTCAGATTGGACAAGCAGGAACTCAATTACTTCTTGGAACATTAGCTTCCTCATCTAAGGAAGTAGCTAAATGGCATAGTGGATAGAGTGAGAGATCTGGAATCTAAAATGCTTGAATTCAAATCTGGCTTCAGACACTAGCTGCATGACTCTGAGCAAGTGACTTACCTCTTTCTGCCTCCGTTTTCTCAACTGTAAAATGGAGATAATAGTAGATTATAGTAATGATAAATATAATATTATAGTAATATGATATAATATATCATATAGTAATATAATATAGCCTTATAACAGTAATGATAATAGTATCTCCCCGTAGTTGAAAGGATCAAAAGAGATAATATTTATAAAAGGAACTTAGCATGGTGCCTGGCACATAATAGGCCTTAAACGATTGTTATCTTCTTCTTCCTCTCACCTACAAAATGGGAAAAATGATAGCTACTTTTTATAACTTTCATGGTTGCAATGAGAAACTAATGGGCCAACATTAATATGTGAAAGAACTCTGAAAACTGTAACATGCTATACAAATGTAAGGCATTACAATAAAAATAATATTATAAATAACAAAAATTATTACTTAAAGGATCCATGATATCATTGATGTAGCTATTCCCCCCACCATTCCAGGTTGCATTACTCTAACACCTTAGTAAAAAGTTTTGTGAGTTGGTTGTGGCTCTTCTGGTGATGAGCCTCTTCAAATTTAAACTGGTCCAAAGGCAGTTGACCATCTCTGGATATTTACAGTTTGATAGGACCTTCCACAGCTTTTAGTCAACTGTTATAACTTGCAGGAATCCAGGTAGCCTGCATGCCATCATGATGTGATAGACCAGGACTTTGTTGGAAGAATGATAATAATTAAGTCAAATACATAAAAGATATTGAAATCATGCTTACTCTTTCAGAGAAGAAAAAACTGAATTGAAACATGTAGTGCAAAAATTTTCATGAAGAAATTATGCATGTAACTACTTATACAAAGTAAATGATTTCTTTTGAAATACAAACTCACTTGTTAGTAACCAGTCAATTAGAAGTTAAAGATGAAATAATATCTGCTGTTATCATATATTTACAGCCAATCTGAGTTCTTCCCTGGTTATGTTAAAATTGAGGCTTAGAAATATAAAATGAAATGCAAATCTCACTCAGGGTTCATTCTCACTCCTTAGGAGATAATACATAAGAAAAAAGCTGAAGAACAAAACATACATAACATGTTTCAGGAATGCTGGTAAGCATCAGATTGCAGGGGCTAATTAGGCAAGGTAATTTTCTGCTAATACCAGAGACTCTCTGCCCACATAGGTTCCAATAAGAGAAGGATATATAATACTGAATTTGAAAAGAGAAAACTGCAGATTAATCCCAGTATTTCTATTTATGACTTGTGTGACCTTGAAAAAATTCTCCTCTGTAAAACCAAAGGGATTTAAATAAAACTCATCCTACAGGAAAAAAAAAAATCAAGACTTTCAAGGGAAATAATGGAAAAAAGCAGAAAGAGAGGTTAGCAGTGCCAGATCTCAAACCACAAAGCAGTAAACATCAAAATTATTTGGTACTATTTAAGAAATAGATAAAGCGATGGAAAAGATTAGGAACGTAATATATCAAAGCATACAAACATGTTTTCTTACAGTTTTATAAACACAAAAACTCTCAAGAACTCACTATTCAGAAAATGCTATTGAGAAAACTACAGGACACTGTAGAAATTAGATATATACCATTATCTCACACCATCTACCCAAGATAAGTTCCAAATGGATTCATGACTTAGACACAGAAAATCAAATTAAAGAAGGAAGAAATTATTTTTCACATCTACAAAATAGGGCAACAATTCATCACCATGCAAGGGGATAGGGAAAGATCACAGGGGATAAAATGGACAGTTTTGATTATGTAAAATTAATTTTACACAATCCATGCAGCTGAAATTAGAATGGAAACAGATACTGAGGTTGGAGGGGTTACAGGAAATTTCTCTGATAAGAGCCTCATTTCCAGGATATTTTAGGGACTGATTCAAATTTATAAAAAATAAGAGCTATTCTTCACGTGTTAAGTGGTCATAGGATACAAATAGCCAATTTTCTAAGAAAGAAATCTAAGCTATCTCTAGCCATATGAAAATTGTTTCAAAATACTAGGAATTATTAAAGAAATGCAAATTAAAGACATTCTGAGGTTTTATCAATCCATCAGTTTGGCAAAGTTGGCAAAAAAGGAAAGTGATGAAAATTTCGAAGGGTCTATGGAATAATGGGCATATTTATATACTGCTGGTAGAGCTTTAAAAATGGTGCAACCATTTTGGAAAACAATTTGGAATTAGAACCAAAAAGTCACTGAACTGTGCATATCTTTGACCTGATGCTATCATTATTAGGCTTATATCTCAAACAGATCAAAGAAAAAGCAATAGGGTTTATGTACAAAAATGTTTATAGCAGTTTTTTTTCCCAGTGTCAAAGAACTAGAAATTAAGTAGCTATCCTTCAATTGGGGAATAGCAAAATAAATTATAGAATATGATTGATATATGAATATAGAACACTTGTGCTGTTAGCAATAATGAAAGGAACAGTTTCAGAGAAATATGAGAAGGCTTGTATGAATTAATACAGAATGAAGTCAGTAGAATCAAGAGAAAAATTTACATAATAACAACATCATAAAAACAAACAACTTTGAAAGACTTGAGAGTGCTGATCAACACAAAGATCAACCTTGATTTCAGAGAACCAATGATGAAGCATGCTATTCACATCCTAAAAGAGAGATTTTGAACTTAAGGTGCAAAATGAGAGATATTTTTTGGATATGGGAATTTTTTTTGCTTGACTGTCCTTATTTATTACAACAGTTTTGTTTTCCTATTTTTTTAATGATTGGGGAAGGTAGAAGGGGGGAAAATGATTTTTGTTCATTGAAAAAAAAAGTTAAAATTTTAAAATAAAGAGATTTGTACAATATCTCTGAGATCCCTTTTAGCTCTAAAGTTTATGATACCAAGAAAAGTAGAAAAAATAAAGAAACAGCTTTCTGTGTAGAAAACATTGATTTGTTCTAGAAAATGTCTAGAAGAATTTGATTTATCCAGGAAAACAAGAGTTTAGTGCTCTAATATATTATTTTACTGATCATTGTCTCTTCTTATTTTAGTTTCCTTATTTATAAATTAGGGATAACATTCATGTGCATACATATTTATATGTATGTGTACTTATGTATACGTGTGTGTGTGTGTGTGTAAATACATATATATGTAATATATATATATATATATATATATATATATATATATTTTGGCTGAGGCATTTGGGTTTAAATGACTTGCCCAGGGTCACACATCTAGAAGGGTTAAGTGTCTGAGCTCTGATTCAAACTCAGGTCCTCCTGACTTCAGGACTGATGCTCTATCCAATGCATCATCTAGCTGCCCCTACATATATATATCTTTAGATAAAGGTAGATCTTTACTAATATGTGAAATATTAGAAAAATTAACATTAGAGGTCATTAGGATTGAATTAAAATTGTATTTCTTAGGATGAGGCCATAGGTGTTTTCTAAGCACAAAGTATTTTATAAAAATAAATAAGTACATTTAATAATAATGATGATGATGATGATAGCTGGCATACATTTGGTATATTAAAGTTTGCAAAATACTTTACAAAAATTATCTCATTTGAAAACCAAAACAACTATGTAGATATTGTCACCATTTTTCAGATGAAGAAACAATTTCAAAGAAACAAGTTTCAGTTATCCTGATCACATAGTTAAATTTTTCAGAGGCAAGATTTGAAAATAGTTCAATTTCAGTCCTAGCACTTTCATCATCTATGCTTCAGTGTGATGTTAAAAATATAAAGGGATAGTTGAAAGTATATTCTCAGTACCTACAACTGAGTACCATCAGTGGGCACTTGGGTTCAAAAACATTAGCTGCATAAAAGTCTGAAATTGAGAAAACAGCAAAATGGCAGTTCACATGAACAAAATCAGATTATAAACTCATTATTACTTGACAGTCAAAATAAAGAATGTAATCTTAGCTTGTGTTTACAGAAGTATAATGTTCAAAACAAATGAGGTGCCATCTTATTGTCCCCTGCCCAATGCATAACATATCTGTTAAGTGCCTACCATGTACAAGTCACAATTATAGGAACTAGAAACACCAAAATAGATGTAACAATAACCTTGTTTTCAAGAAGCATATATTCTAATAAAAGGGGGTTTAATCAGCTAGACCTCTTTCTTAAGGGCCATGCTTTAAATCCAAGTCCCTGTGGCATTATTGAATCACCAATTGTAGGTCCCAGACCAAGCCCTACTTGGTTATTGTTTTGGTCCTGATTGGCTTGGATTGAATGTAAACAGCAATTATTTCTCCTTTGGTCAGAAACCCTAAGGGTCTTTCCCTTCCAGACTGGATTGGATTTTTTTTGGCCAGGTAAAAGATACTATTCTTTGCCTCAATTCTTACCTAGTCTTAAATAGACATTGCCTCAAACAAATTGAGAACAATTAAAGACTTTAGCTTAAAAAAAGCCCAGATCTCCCACTGCATCCATGGCCATCTCCACGTGTCCTGATCTTTATCTTGCCACTGGTCCAGCTGGCTCCAAGGGAGAAAATGAGGCCCATAATTCCACAGCTAACTTTCATTTAAATTCAACTCACTTGCATGTCATAGCATCAACTCCCCAATATGGTCCTCTTAAAAATGAAGGACAAACAATAACAATCTAATGGAGTAAAAAGATGTTGAATTATAGGATAACAGGCAAGGAACTATGAAAAGTTGAAGAGAAATCATTTCCATGAAGAGAGAAATGAGGGATAGACTGATTTGGAGAAGACAAAACTGAATCCAGTTAGGGTTGAGGAGGCCTTTGAAGATGGGATGAATAAAGGCACAGAAAGAAGTATATGACAGTGGGTATAAATTATCAAAGGGACAAATTATATTATAGGGATTTTATAGTAAGAGTACAGCAATTCCCTGGATTGATATTGTAACTCATTCCCCATAGCTGCATCTCAAAAACTTCTAAGATGATTGGATAGTATCTCATGGGCACAGAAACATACTCCCAGCCTTAAATATCCATTTGAAATGAGTGATGGGTTAGTCCTAGCAGGGGAAGGTAGAGACTGTTATTTATTATAAAGAAAGAATTAAATTGCAGAAAACAGTGAAACAATTAAGTGTTTGCCAAGAGCTTTAACAATTCCCCCTCTTTATTATTGCAAATGATTTCACAATAGCTTGTATTATTGTGCGAGAAATACTTTTGGAGATCTCACTTTTAGTTATTTCTCCATTATTTAACTTGTGATTTCCTGCATTTAACATGATATTTTGTCATTTGAAATGAAATCTGAAATCTGAAAATAATGATTTAGTGAAGAACAAAATGACATCTCCATTCATCCAGAGTTCAGTTCAGTAAACATCTATTAAATTCTTGTATGTTCAAGATTATGGGGACAAAAAGACAAAAAACAAACCCAAAACAGTGGGTGCCTTTAAAAAGTATTTATATTATCGTCAACCAGACTATCCTCTTCTTCTTTTAAAAAAAAAAAGTTAAAAATCAAAAGTTTGCTTTACAAACATGGAATCAAAGAAAAGGCAGCATAATTTAGTGAGCATAATTTAGCACTAGGGTAAAAGCTATGAGATCTGGGTTCAAAAATTGGCTCTTCTACATAGGTAGTCCTATGTAAAAAATGTAAAATGAAAGGGCTGGGCTGATCTCCACAATTTCTCAGCAGGATTCTTCTCAAGTCACAGTTTTCCTTTAGGCTTAGTTATAAATGTGAAAGTTTCTTCATTCTGATATTTATACAGAAGGTTCATTGATTTGGGAGAAACATTGCAGTTATTATCTTACTATTTGAATTTTAAGTGCCTTCACCTTTATTCTCTTGACAGGGAAAGATGCTCGCCTCTTTGTCTTCAGGCTAAGCACTGTGAGGAAAGATGTGGAGGGGAAGCAGATAGTGAAGAGCAAGTATGACTGTAGAGAAAACAAACTTGAAAAAACAAAAGGTGATTGGGGTTCCTATTGTTATTTTTAAGTAGTAGCTTTTTTCTTTTTTTTTCTTTTTTTTTTATTAAAGATTTTTAATTTTCTAAAGCTATGCATGGATAATTTTTCAACATTAACTCTTACAAAACCTTGTGTTCCAATTTTTCCCTCCCTTCTCCCCATCCCCTCTCCTACATAGCAAATAATCCAATAGGTGTTAAACATAGTAAAAATATATGTTAAATCCAATATATGTATACATATTTATACAATTATCTTGTTGCACTAGAAAAATCAAATCAAAAAGGAAAGAAAATTAGAAAGAAAATAAAATGCATAGCTTATTTCTTTTAGTTGTTTTCCCCCCAGTATAAGTTCTATATAAAATGAAAGTGACTAAAAGTTAAGAGTTTTATTTTTATCTCAATACAACAAAAGTTCAGTTCAATTTGATAAATATTTACTAAGCACCTGCTATATGCCAGGCACTGTGCTAAGCAATGGAGATACAAAAAGAGGCAAGAAAAAAAAGCCCTTGCACTATTTATAATATGATGGGAAAACAGCACACAAAAAATCTATATAAAGCAAACTATATGCAAGATAAATAGGAACTAATAAGAAAAAGTAAAAGGACTGGAACTAAGAGTGATTGGAGAAGGCATGCTGTAAAAAGTGGGATTTTAATTGGGACCTAAAGGAATCCAGGGAGGTCAGTACTCAGATTGGAGAAGGGATAATGTTCCAGACTTGGAGGACAATCAGAAAGAATGCTTAGGGCTGAGAGATGGAGTGTCTTTTTTGTAGAACAACTAAACTAGGAGACTAGTATCACTAGATCAAACAGTATGGGTTAGGGAATAAGGATTAAGAAGACTGAAAAGGTAGGAGGCTTACTTGATTATAAAGGGCTCTGAATGCCAAATACAGCATTTTGTATTTTCTCCTGGAGACAATAGGGAGCCAATGGACTTTATTGCTTTTGACTGACGGTAGGAGGACATAACTGGACTTACACTTTAGGAAGATCATTTTAGTGGCTAAATGGAGAATGGATTGGAGTGGAAAGAGACTTCAGGCAAGCAGCAAAATATTGTAATAGGTCAGATGTGAGGTAATGAGGGCCTTCACTAGAGTAGTAGCAGTATATATTTGTTAATAATTAAGAAAACATTAAGTGCATTCTTTGTGTAGCACATTGTTAGAGGTAGTGCAAATACAATGTTTAGATAATGTAAGGTCTTTTCCTTCATTAATTTATGTCTAATGGGAGATAAGGCACAGTAATTCACAATATCACATGCTAAATGCACTACAGGTGTTTTGAAACATCATCCTACCTGAGGTCTAAGAGGGAAAGTTGTTCCCAATGGGAGTCAACAGAGAAGATTTCATGTAGGAAGCAGCATTTTAAAGAATGGGTAGGAATTCATATGAAGAGAAAGTTAAGGCCTAGGGAGCAATAGGAGGAAATCATGGAGGTAAGAAAACATCAAGGTGGGGGCATGGTTTAGGGGTCATAAAGCAATCTTTTTTGGCCAAAATATATATAGTGCATAGGTACACGGAAAACAATGATCAAGATAAGGTTGGAAAAAAGGTTGATACCAGGTTGTGGATAGTCTTGAATAACTTTAACTTCCTACAAGGAATTTGAGCAGTAGGTGTTAGTAAAGCATGAAATATTTTTGAGCAACAAAATGATGTGACCCATTTTTACATTTAAAAAGTAGAACATTGAGGGCAGTAGAAAATATCTTGATGAGAAGAGTATCCTCTTCCAACAAGAATTTGGAAGAAAAACACACCTGGAAATATAAAGTGAAGAAATTTTTTTCAACTTGTAAAGTTTGCTTGTAAAGCAGTGACCACATTAATTTAATGAACAAACTAATTGGCTTATAACTTAGAAGAAAGTTACAAAAATTTTTGATTACAAGAATCGAAAGATCATATTTTATTTGGGTTTCATTGCAATTTATTTATCTCTACAGGTTGCCATTTGTATGCCATTAATACTCATCACAGCAGTGAATTGAGGATTATTGTTGCAATTCGCAACAAGCTGCTTCTTATCACAAGGAAACACAATAAGCAAAGTGGTTTAACAAGCCTTTCATTGCTATCTTCATTGTCAGAATCACCTGTTGAAGAATTCCAGTATATCAGGGTTTGTTTACTTTTCAAAGAAATTTTACCTTGATTTAAGCTAGTTGTGCCATATTCATGATAGTGCAGGCCATTTCTTTTTTACCCAACAAAGCCTAGTTCTGGGATCATTCTCAGTTGTAGAAAACAGACTGGCAAAACTAACTCCCTTAATGCTCTAGATACCCCAAGTGATCTATAGTAAACAATATTTGCCTTATTACATCTTACTTCTTAAAAGGCTGGGTGTTTATTTCAGTTTCAAAACTTTCAGAAATATTTCATATCAAAAGAAGTCTAGAACATGACAGCTAGAAGGAATCTTAAATCCTATTTTGTTCAACTTCCCCACTTAGCAGGTGAGGAACGAGGTCCAGGGTCAGATTTCAAGTTGGTGACAGAAATAGGCCTTGAGACCTAGTCTCCTGATTCCTAGGCCAGTGCTTTTTTCTTTGTAACCCAATGTCTTTACATTTGAGGGGATACTGTAGAGCAGAAATGTTAAACATAGGGACTACTGATCATGGCGTGAACCAAATTAAAATGTAATTGGGAATATTTAACAAAGGAAATGAAAGTACAAGAGAGAACAGATAATGATGATATGTGATTTTCTAAGTCAATATGCTACCCTTAGCAATCCTTGTGTATGATTTAGTGGTTCCAGTTTCTACTAGAGTTTGATACTAGTATTGTAGTGGAAACCCTACATAGGTAGGAGGTTGACTTAGATGACTTCTGAGATCACAAGTTAAAAGTTTTTTAACTTGCTAAATGTAACAGAGCTTGGAATACACCCAAGCCTCCTGTCTTCTCTCCCAGGGCCTTTTTCACTATTTCACGTTACCTTAAATCTGCCCATTCTTTTTCATTCTTGAAATCCTCCTTCCCTCTACTTTAAAAATTAGGTTGTATCAAATTGCCTAGAAGTTGAAACTTTGAACACTAGATTTGAAGACAACATTGATTGCTACAAAAATCAATTTAGGGGCAGCTAGGTGGTACAGTGGATGGAGCACCAGCCCTTAAGTCAGGAGGACCTGAATTCAAATCTGGTCTCAGACACTTAATACTTTCTAGCTGTGTGACCCTGGGCAAGTCACTTAACCCCAATTGCCTCAGCAAAAAATAAAAAATAATAAATTTATCTTTTTTATGCCTAGCTAGAGTTATAGCCTTTTGCATTTAGTATAAAAAGTTATGCTAATAAACAAATTAGGACATTTAAAATTAACTAGACATGAGGCATGGCAGTTTTATATTGCATCAATTTTGTAAAATCCATAATTTCCACACCCTTTGGGTGACTAGCATCCTGAAAACTGAGAACAGGTTATGGAAACATGAAGATGTAATAAAGTCACTTATTACTAGAGATAGTATCATTTTCATTGCAAGACTAATGTTATTAAAAAAAAATCTTAGGAGGATGGAATACTTATGAGAGAGGTAACAGGACAGTTTCTCTCTTTTCTGACCTTTTCTAACATATCCTCATTGATGGCCCAGGAGATCTGTTTGTCTGACCCCCCTGTGGTGATGACCCTGGTGGATGGGCCAACTGAAGAGAATGACAATCTGATTTGTGTGGCATATCGGCATCAGTTTGATTTGGTGAATGAGAGCACAGGGGAATCTTTCAGATTACACCATGTGGATGCTAACAGGGTAAGTTCATAGTAACATAACCAACAAGAATAAAAGAGGACCATAATTTATTGTATGTTCTTATTGGTATTAGAACGATAACTTATATTTTCTTTTCAAAATAAAATTTACTTATGTCTATATCTACATCATTTTTGATGATTTTCTGAAACTTTTTTGGCCATTTAGTCCATTTAAATATAAATGAAAATGGAGGTTCACAAAAAGAAAAATAACTAATTCAGTAATTGAATCCTTGTGGAAATTCCACAGAGACAAGCAGTTAAGTTCTTCTAGCCTCAGACCTATACAACTGACTACAGGCAGTCTTAGGTGCATCAAAGGTAATGAAAGTATAGTCAGGAATCTGCCCTAAAATCCAGATAGTGGGGAAAAGCTCAGCAATTCAGGGCTGGTAATAAAGAGTATTTGAGTATCACTACATACATATCCCACAATCTAAGCTGTGCCAAGAACTCCACTGTTAATGCCAAACTATCAAGAAGTCTGTTGACAAATTAGGGTGTTTATTATTTATCTATGCTATCTTAGAGTATGATCCAGGGACCACTTGGGGTCCCTGAAATCCTTTCGAGACCTCTGGAGGTCAAAACTATTTCTGTAATAATACTAAGATGTTTTCTTTCTTAATGTAGTAATATTAATAGATAACCTACATAAACAAACAAAAAAAAACTCTTTGGCAGGCCCTCAATCATTGTTAAAAGTAGAAAAGGGTCCCAAGACCAAAAAGTTTTGAGAACTGTTAATCTGTATATAATTCCTTGGATGTCATAATTGGATAAGAGGCAAGGTTCAAATGTAATTAATGTAGAGCACTTACAGCTGTGCCAATAATTAGAGAATAGTTTGTCATTAGTGGGGATCTCAAATTGGACATTTTTTAGCTCTGACTTTAGAAGCTCATGATATCTCTCAATACTTGTGTTTTTCATCTCAGAATAGCATTTTATCTCTGTGAAGGGCAGGAAAGCTATAGCATTTGTCATCATTTAATAATGTTTGCAAGATAAACAGGGGACCCATATTTATCATTTGGTAAGTGACCACCAGGCAAGCAGTGGTAGCCAAGATCTCGCCTGGTGACCTGAACATATGAGGTTTCCTTTAAGCATGGTTAATTGTCAGCAACTTTATCATGGTTTTCTTTAGTTATCCTTATCCTATAAAATGTCCATGCATCATACTTAACCAGAATTACTCATTGTAATAAATAGCAAAATATAATAACAAACAAATAATAATATAGTAATAGATGATAAATTGAAAACTGCTATATTTTGGAGAACACAATTTATGGCAAGATTTTTTTTAATCCAAAAACAGGTAACATTTAGGTACCTTTCTTTCTAATCTTTGATTATTATCAATTACTCTATAGTCTAATTCTGATACTTTCCAGACACTTAACAGAAGTAACTTGTTTTGAATCTTCTCTCTTAGAAATAGAACATCTAACAGCTTATTTCATTGTCTCAGGACAGCTTCTCTTGCAAGCAGCTTCCATATAGCTCTTGATCATTCTCACTGAAAAGAACTTTTCTCTCTTATTTGTAACATATTAAAGAAAAGTTCTAGTTGGCCCTTTCATGTTCCCTCCTGTCCCCCTCCTTTGTGGCATGGCAAAAATAGAAAGAAGAGTCACATGGCAACATGAAATTGATGGTCTGTATAAAAAGCACATCATAATCTTTTTTATTCCCCAATGAGCGTCTTAGCCATAACTGCTTTTTCTGCCTGAGAAGTCCTTCAGCTTCTCCCAATTCCTTTCTGATCAGCAGAATGGTTAACTACACATAACTAATTGCCTCAACTGAGATATACAAGACTAACTCTGCTCTCCTTTGTACTTATTTCCCCAGAACACATTTTAAACATATTTAAACAAAATGTAAAACCTGTAAAAAGATAAAGAAGTGATTTCTCCACAAGAGAGATATGGATTTTATAAGTCAGAATATATTTATTAAATGCTTATAAGCACAGAGCAATATGCTCAACATTAGAGGAAATTGGGAAAAAAAAGTTTAGGTCAAGTACAGTTCCTGCCTTTACAATTTATAATCTAAAACGGGGATAAGACACAAACACAAAATATATAGTAACATATGAGTAATAAGCATTAGAGAAATACATAAAAAATACTCCATGGGAAATCTTTTATCAATTTATTTTTGTTTATTAATTTTTTATAGATAGAAAAGATGAGGGACACCTTCTGAAGACATGGCATATGACTTGAGCTTTAAACGTTGGGTAGGATTTGACAGGTGAAAAGAACTGAAGAAGGTTCATTGAAGGAGAGCACAGATGTGGGGAAACATATTTGGGAAGCAATCCAATTTGATGGAGAGGAAGAAAAATAGAAGATAAGTCTGAAAAGTAGCATGACACCAAGTTAAGGAGTCTAAACTAGACTTTAATGTCAGAAAAAAGAATCTGGACTTAACTCAGGAAGGTGTAGGACAGTGGTCCTCAAAGTGTAGTCCAAAGAATTGTTGGGGTCTCTGAAACCCTTTCAGAGGGTCTACAAATTCAAAATTATTTTTATTTCTAATATAGTAAATAGCTATAAATATAACCCATGTGAACAAAAACTCTTTGAACAGATCCTCGATAGTTTTTTTTAACAACATGAAGATACTGAGAACAAAGGTTTGAGAACCACTGGTGTAGGAAGTCAATGAAGATTTTTGATCTGAAAGATGATTTGAACAGATCTATGAGAAATATTACATTGGCAGTAAGGTGAAAGACAGTTGGAGCATAGTAGAAGGGAGGTAGAAAGATGGGTAGGGCCCTTGTGGTAATCCAAATGAAGGGTGCAATTAGAATAGAAAAGGGGAATACATATAAGAGATATTGTAGACATGGGATTGACAGGACTTAAGACTAGAGAGACATAGTTGAAATAAATGTTCTAAAATAACTCCAAGATTTAGAAAATGCAACACCTGAACAAGAGTGGTGCCACTGAATGAAAAAGAAAATGGTGTCAGAAGGTATTTCCACCTGTTTTATAATGACTATCCTCTAGACTAGAAAGAAAAATGAGAAGCCTTAATAAATATTTCAGCCAACCAATCAACTAATAATTACTGTTGAGCAGTATTGGCATGCCTAATATTGAGTTAGGTGCTAGGAGTATGAGAGAAGTATAGGATATGGTCCAAACTTAGAAGGAGGTTAAAGTTTAGTTGGGAAATGTATATTTACATGAAAAAAGCAGTTGAAAATAAAGCATATGGTCAAATGTCATATTGTGCAGTATGGCAAATTTTTTCTGTCAAAATCTAAAACTGTAATTACTTATCAATGTTTCTGACCTTGGTTTTCCCTTAGGTTTTGGTAGTACTAACACATAAATAAGAAACTGAAAAATAGGACAAAATATACAAGTTGTTGCTTGTATGGCATAGGCAGTGATTGCCAAAGAAATTAAAGAATAAAAGAATTTAATGTGGGCTAATGATATTAAGGAAACCTTGGTAGAGGAGGTGAACTTATAAGGAATGATTAATGGATAATTTCTTCCATCTGCTATATACCCTTTCCCCAGATTCTCCCTAGTGAAATCCTTCCAAATTTCATAAAGTGGTGATACATTGGAGCAGTTGGGGAAAGAGCACTTGGGGCTTGAATTTCAGTTCTACCACTTTCTGTAGACCTTAGATAAGACACTTAACTTTCCAAAGCCTTTATTTCCTTCTCTGCAGAGTGAAGATAATAATACCTGTACTATATCTATCACTGAGTTATTATGGCTGTCAAATGAGGCAGTGAAAAAATTCATAAAATCCCCTTTGTAAAATTATATATTATTATATAAATGTCACTTATCATTGTCATTATTATAAATGTCACTTTTATCAATGAAGCCTTGTAAGCTCCCTGAAAACAAGGACCATTCCTAAACTATATTTATATCTCCTCCAGTATTTAAAACAGGTTATTATACAATTAGTAAAGGGTTATTGAATGAATGAATTTTCTATAATGTAGTGATTTCTATTTCAATTCAAAATTCCTATAGCACTTTGTCTTTCTTATGGATTTGTCTCATTCTGCCTTGGGCTAAAATTATTTGTCTAAATTACTATTAAGAACTTTATTATAGGTGTATAGGTGTTCAAGTGTGTGTGAATATGTTCTATTAACCTTATGTTTTCATATGCAAGAAGAATCAATATGACATAGCAGCTACAGGGCCAGACATAAAGTTAGGAAGACTTTGTCTTTAAACTGGCCTCTAATGTCTGCTAAATCTGAAACCCTAAAATTAAAGTTTGGAGAAAATAGAGAAAAGAACAAAAGTATAAGGATTAACCTTTGAATGACACAGATAAACATGAAAGGAAGAAGTCACTCAAGAAGACAAAAGAATGGTCAGAGACATGAGGAGAGTTTCCAGGAGGGGATGATCAAAAAAGTCAGGTGCTAATGAGTAGTGAAGAAAGATGAGTTATTTGCCTAAAAGGAAGTCATTGGTGGCCTTAGAGGTATTATGATAAAGTAGTAATAATGGAAATTAGATTATGGGGAGTTAAGAGGCAACAAGTAATTAGGAAAAGGAGGTAGCAGTTTTAACTAAGTTAGGCAAACTGTTTAATTGGTGGGGGGAAGGAGGGGAATCTATCTTTGTTCAAGTTTCACAAAGAAGAGGAGAATATAATATAATTATACCTATAAAGGACAAAAAAAGTTTAGGAGAAGAAGATGGAATGAGTGGAAAAAATAATGAGTGACATTAGTAAAACCCATTGAAAATCTGGAAAGGATGGGATTGAAAGTACAGAGGGAGAAAAAAAAGAAAAATACTTTTGAACCAGGCAGGATGGAAGGAAAAAGAAATCATTATTAAGGCAGATCTGTGGAAGTGAAGACCTAGCTTTACCTCAGGTCTTTTTCCTCAGTGTTTTCTAATCACCCCCCACTCCCATAGACTAAATAGATGTTTTCTGATAGTAGTTAACTCATTTCTCCTTGAGTTTCTATAATGCAGGGGGCCAGCTGTAGATATTAATATCCACACTAAGCATCTCAATGATTCAAAAAATCTTTTTCAGTAGTGTCAGTATTCAGTCTGCCCACTACCCTTGCCCATTATCATTACAGGTTAATTTTGTTGCAGCTATTGATGTATATGAAGATGGGGAAGCTGGCCTCCTGCTGTGTTACAACTGTAAGTGCTGTTTCATTCCTAAAATATTTAAATATGTGAAGCTTGTTCTTTTAAAGTTTTATAAAGGCTTAAGTGAGTTAGCCATAGGACTTGACTAAATGCATCTTTTACATTTATATAGATTGTACTTCAAATTTCTCTACCACATAAGGCTAATATAATAGCCTAGCTGGGTCAGTCTGCAAGCATCTTTTTCTTTCTCTGACAGTGGTCAGAGAATTGCCAAAGAATATTCTGAGAGTTTGTGTTATATTGCCTTCCATGGCATTAACTTTAAAATATAAGGATGTATTTATCCCAAGTATCTCTTATTTTGCATTAGTAACCTGTTCCATAAATTTGTCTAAACCTTTCTTGAAATAAATTGTGTCATGTGAGTGTGGGAATGAGTATATGGGTGGCTATGGATGTTGTGGACCATTTAAAAAGAAAAAAAAACTTCATTTGTTAAAAAAAAAAAAAAATCAGAAGAGTCCTGCCTAAGTTACTATTATAATGTAATATCACATACTTAGGAGTATTTGAAGGTTTACAAAACACTTTCCTCACAACATTCTATAAAGCACATTAGGTTATTCTTCTCATTTTAAAGATAAGGAAATTGAGGCTCAGAAAAATGAAAGAACTTCCCCACAGTCATGTAACTAGATTTAGAGATTAGACTTAGAGGATCCTTGGAGTCCTATTGGGACCTTTGGAAATGAAATCTAATACTTTCTTCCATTGCCCCCTCTCATAAACCTGCTTCCACCTGGAAACACTTATATACAAAAGGGGAGCAAAGATTTCCTCAAAAGTAATGGTTCCCCTGTTTCCCAATCATTGGCTTTTTTTTTACAGTTTTATGAGATAGTTGTTTGATTTATTTTTATCTTTCTTGTAAGAAAACTTTTGAACTTTTAAATAAAAATTATATTTTGACTTTGGTATTTTGTCTTTATTTTGAAATTACCAGGGAAAATAGTTATCAGATTACTTGCTTTGGTAAACAGATTTTGATTTTTTTTTTCTTTTAGGTACCTGAAGAGGATGGGAAGGGAAGGAAGAATTGATAGGGAAGGGGGGAAAATGAAAAACAGAAAGTTAAGGCAGGTCAGGAAATTCAAATAAACTCTTCCCTGAAATAAAATCAAATCATTAATTTAAATTAGATTATTTTATTTAAAATATTTTTGTAAATGCAAAAAAGTATATGCCAATAGACATGTTTCTGTCACATCGGATATGTTATATGAAAATATTATTTTGGAATAAATTCTATTAATGTCATGTTTCTGTCACATCAGATATGTTATATGAAAATATTATTTTGGAATAAATTCTATTAACGTTTGATAGTATTTGGAACAATATGGTTACAAAGATTTTAGAATTTTTTTTTCTAAATAGTGTATTGTATATGAGGCTATATGATATCATGGAAATAATGCCAGATTTGGAATCAAAATCTTTGTCTACAAAATGCAGTATTACTGCTTATTATCTGCATAGTTTTGGGTAAGTTAAATAAACTCTTTGGGCCTCAGTTTCCTGATGTGTAAGATGAGAAGAGTAGATTACCTCTAAGATTCTTTCCAACTTGAATTTCTGATCCTATGTTTCCCCTTTTCTTATAAATATTCTTAATACTCATTATTAAGCTGACCACAACATGGGAATCCTCTAGCTAGTTATCAAGAATTAAGCTATAATAAATTTCAGAGTAAAGGATGAAATACAATTGCTGACAAGATTTTATTAAAAATTATACCAGTGAATTGATGAAAGACTTAAATACCTAGATTCATTAGAAATTTTTGAAATGCTAGTCTATTTAATACAGCATTATATATATATATAATACAGTATTTAATACAGTAATTTTTTTCCTTAGCTAAAGAAGGAACCTTTTGTATCATCATTTAAAGTAAGAAATTGTCTAAAAACTGAAAAAGGTAGAAAAATTCATCCTTTTGTTCCAAGTTTCAAATATATAAGAAAAAGAAGGTGAAGACTGAACTGCATACATACATACACACACAAAAGTTATTCTGAGTATTTCATGTTAACTTTGCTGAAATGATATTTTTGAAGATTCAGTTGGGGAATGAAGTTTTGATTGATTTTTAAAGCACACATCAAAATTAAAAGTAAAATGATGCAATTAATATAGCTCAAAATTTTAAATATATTATTTTTGTTAAAATATATATTTGTTGGTGAAGTCAAAATGCATAGTATATATAAAGTTTAGTTAAAACAATTTAAATAGTTGTATTGACTTCTTAATACTAGGTAAGAAAAACTATCCCCAAATATTCCTGAATGTAATAGATAATAATTTGCATCCTAAAAACTTCATGTCTCTTAGACATAGATCAGGAAGTGACCTTAGAGGTCAGTGAGATCAACTTCTTCATTTTACAGATAAGGAAAGTGAGGTCCAGAAAAGTTAAATGATTTGCCCAACATTATTCTATTAGTGAGAAGCAGAACCAACAATTAAGCCTAAGCGTTCTGACCCCAAGTCTTTTGTTCTTTCTATTCTATAAACATTAGCTTCAATTAATTTTGGTAAACAAACAAAAATTTAAAGTTTTATTTACTTACTTTTTATATAGGTATATATGAAAACATATACTTTCTATATAGTGGACCTTTTAAACTATCCATGTGTTCTCAAAACTACAGAATAACATCATCTCATTTATCTGGAGGTTTCTAGTAACTTCTAATAATAAGAAAAGGTCTTCACTGGAAGTCAAAGTAAAAGAGAATAAGTTTTAGAACAGATTGTAATGGTGAAAATTCTGTATCCTGCACATTCCAGTCCCTGGATGAAATTCATGTCATGGGCCAAGGTGGAGCTATGGCTGTGGTCTGGATGGAACCCTTTCCCAATCCTAGAAATAAGGATAAAAGGGTCAACAGAGAAGTTCCATTTGGGCATGTCTATTGATCTTAGGATAGTATAAAGCAGATTAAACAAATAGGTTATCTGGAAAGAGGCAGAAGAAAAAGATATTGCCATAGACAGAAGAAGACTCAAAACCAAAGATTCCCAACAATATCTTAAGGGTCAGCATTGAAAGTTGAAAGCATCAGATGCCTCAGAGACAGAAGAGGGTAGATGATGAAAAAGAAATGAATCTCAATCTCTCTCTCTCTCTCTCTCTCTCTCTCTCTCACACACACACACACACACACACACGTACATACATATGTAAATTTTCAGCTCATCTAGAACTCCATTCTCCCAACTCATTCAAATCTCTTGTCATGTGAAAAATTGCTTTTCCCATTACTTTCTTCTTTGTCCGTAAAAATTGGAGCTGTCTTGTGTACGTACCTGTCCACTATAGCATTTGCTACTCTTATCTTTATAACCATGGAATTTATGATGAGTGGTTTCCACCCAGATCTATAGAGACATTTTTTAAAATGACTGAAGCAGAAAAAATGTTTGGGCAATTCATTTTAGTCCTAGGCCAATTCTAGCCAATCAATACCAGAGGCAATAATTATATAGGAATTTTTTTTTTTTAAAGAAAGGGATAATTCGCCCATTTCTTCACTGAAGCTTCAATACTATTTGTTTAAAAAGGAAGGAGAGAGCTCCAGTTATTGAGACAAGAATTCATTATTTGACAAAAATTATTGGGAAATTTGGGAAGCAATCTCACAGATGAAGTATAGAATATCTCATGCTATATACCAAGTTCCATTTAGGTATGTGATTTAGACATGGTGATCTAAACAAATTAGAGAATAATGGAATGAATTACTAGATCTGTAGTTATGGGAAGAGTTCATAACCAAACAAAAGATAGAAAGGTTCACAGGATGTAAAATGGACTGTTTTAATTACATAAAATTAAATAATTTGTCCATAAACAAAATTATTTAATCAGAATTAGAAAAGAAGCAAGAAATGGGGTAGAGAGAAGATCTTTGAAGCAAATTTCTCTGTTATAAGTCTCATTTCTAAGATATGTAGGGAACTAATTCAAATTAATAAAAATAAAAGTTATTCACCAATTGATAAATGGATATCCAAAAGATATGAACAAGCAGTTTTCTGAAGAAGAAATCTAAGCTATTAATATCCTTATGAAAAACATGTTCTAAATAATTAATAATTAGGGAAATGAAAATGAAAGCAACTTTGAAGTACTACCTCATACCCATCAGATTAACAAAGTTAACAAAAAAGGAAAATAACATCCTAGCGGGGCTAAAGAGAAAAGTTGCTTTAATGTACTATTAATTAATGTACTATTGATGGAATGTAAACTGATATAGCCTTTCTGCAAAGTTGATGTATCCCCCCAAAAGCTATTAAATTGTGTATACCCCTTAACTCAGCAATAGCACTACTAGGTCCATACTCTAAAGAAGTCAATCAAGGAAGAAAAGGATCTATATGTACAAAAATATTTATAGCACCTCTTTTGATTATAGCAAAAAGAATTGGAAAGTAGGATAGGTGCCCATCAACTGGGGAATGGCTGAACAAGTTATATTACATTAATATAATTGAATTCTATCATGCTATAAGAAATAACAAAGAGAAAGATTTCAAAGACACAGGAAGACTTGTATGAACTGAAGCAGTGAAGTGATCAGAACCAGGACAACAATGTATACAATAGCAATAAGATTATAACTACAAATAACTTCAAAAGATATAGGAACTCTGAATAATATGAGGACCAACAACGTTGCAGAATATTAATGAGGAAAGATGTTACGTGATAGACTCAAAGTTCAAATTAAGGATTTTTTTTTGACAGTATAGGAATATGATTTTTTTTACTATATTTACAATAGGCTTTATTTTTCTTGATTTCTCAATTAATATGAGAGAGAAGAGGTAAGAGTAAAATAATGCAAACTTTAAAATAAAATTTGAATGAAAAAAGAAGACAATTACAACAGAATTTATTATATAAGAGAGTAATATAGTCAAACCTATGAATTAGAAAATTCACTTGATTGAATAAAAAAAAATGAAAAGAGGAGGACTAAAGAGAATATTATGTCTATCATTCTTCTGAGCCACATAAATCAATTAGGAAGTTATTACCATTGTTAAGTGAAAGTTGATGAAGACCTGAAGGTTAGTGACCACGTGAATAGAGAAGGAAGTAGATTCAAGAGAAATTGGTGGAGAAAGACTTGAAAACTGATTGGATACATATGGAGCTAACAAGAGAAGAGTTGAAAATGACTCCAGACTTGCAAAGTTGGGAGACTGTGAAGATGATGATTTTTCAAAACAGAGAAAAGTTAGTTAGGAAGAAATTGAGTTTGGGTGGAAAGTTAATTAATTCTGATTTTGATATATTGAGTTTGAGATGCCAAAAAGATATTAAGTTTGAAATATGCAATAAGGATTTGAGGCAAAATCAGAGCTCAGGAAAGAGAATAAAGCTGGTTTTATATATATATATGTGTGTGTGTGTGTGTGTATATGTGTGTGTGTGTGTGTGTATATGTATATGTAAGTCAGTTGTACTAAGATGATAATTAAACCCATGGAAGCTGAGAAGATCTCATAAAGAGAAAAGAGAAATAAGAGTCCTCAGGGTACAGCTATAATTGCCTGCAAAAGACACCAAAAATAGTGGTCAAAAGGATAGAAAAAGAACCAAGAGAATAGTATCATAGAAACCAAGAAAATAGAGGGTAGAAAACAGTGTAAAAGAGGTTGGGAAGGATGAGGATAAATAAAAGGCAATGATATTTGACAGTTCAAAAAGTACTGCTAACTTTAGAGAGAACAGTTTCAGTTCACTGATGAAGAGGCCATGAAAAAACTACATGTCATGGAGGAAAACTACTCATCAAAGCTTCATTCAAGATGCTTAAAGCCACTGAAATCTGACCAGAGCTATTTCTTCCATTCCACTAATGGAAAGCATGAAAAACATTCTAAATTTTTGTAGCTTTAATCTTTTCTTCATAGTAATCTTAAACATTCATCCCAGTGAGGCCTAGTGTGCGATATTTCATCTCTACCATGAAGTCCCATGGCAGGCCATGTGGGTCCATGTAAGATTCTCATGATTTTGGGTAGCTACAGATGCAATATGTCTATTTAAAACAAATTGTGCTGGACCTAACCAAGAACTCTGATAGGAAGCAGTAGGCTTCTTGGATTACATGCCAACTCCCTTAAGCAGCAATAATGCTGGATTTTGCCAAGGACCTGCACCCATCCCAGGAATATGATGACTTTCTTAAATTTTCTGACTTTGTAATCACCCCTTTCATATATCCTCCTACAGAGTTCCACAATTTATCTCTCAATTCTAGACTGTACTATTCAAGTAAAAGTTTATATTTTCACTATACAAATAAAAAGTTATATTTTCACAGTATATTATCCTTAATTCAATAGGTATACAAAGCACATGAATTACATCCTTGAGCTAAGGTATAATGCTTTCTATTGCCCAGATGATTGGTCATTTCAACTGCTCACCATTGAATTTTCTTAGAACAATAGGCTTCATATGCTATCCATCACTATCTTACATGCATTTATTCTCCATGTTCTACTTCAGCAGTGTCAAATTCAAATAGAAATGAGGACCACTAAATTGTAATTAGTGATCCCTGTAAAGCCCCTTATAAACTTGGAAAACCATATATTACTATTACCAGTGTTCTATTGTATTTTTATTTATTTTGTTAAATATTTATCTATTATATTTTAATATGAATTCCCTGCTATAATCAGGTGTGTTGCATACCACAAGTATGTGTAGACTATTCCATAGTCTACACAGTCTGGCTGAGCAAGTTAGTGCAACTTTGACCAACTTGACAAGCAAACAAAACAGACACATGGAGCTCTCTCTATCTTTAGGAAGCCTTTAGGCATAGGATGGCTGTCTTCCTGGAATTTGATTATCAATAGACCTTAATACTTCCCAGAAACTGGTGGAGAAGATTATAGGTCCCTTCCAGCAGTAAACTCAATTGCCTGCCACTTAGGATTATTCTCACAATATATCTACTTTGTTTTACTAGTCTTTATTGTGACAGGCTCACTTTGACCCAAACTATATCCAGTCACTGTCTCTACCCTCAGCAGCTGTAGACAGGAAAGGGAAGTAAATACTTCAAAAGATCCTATGGACCATGACAGAACTTGGTAGACTGGTAAGGTTAGGATCCCAGAAAAAAAAAAACAAAAAAAAAACCAGCACATAAAATGTACATGTCTTCCTACCCTATCCAGTCTATAGTCTTTAGTTTCTTTTTTTTTTTAATTTAATAGCCTTTTATTTACAGGATATATGCATGGGTAACTTTACAGCATTAACAATTGCCAAACCTCTTGTTCCAATTTTTCACCTCTTACCCACCCACCCCCTCCCCTAAATGGCAGGATGACCAGTAGATGTTAAATATATTAAAATATAACTTAGATACACAATAAGTATACATGACCAAAACATTATTTTGCTGTACAAAAAGAATCAGACTCTGAATTATTGTACAATTAGCTTGTGAAGGAAATCAAAAATGCAGGTGTGCATAAATATAGGGATTGGGAATTCAATGTAATGGTTTTTAGTCATCTCCCAGAGTTCTTTTTCTGGGCATAGCTGGTTCAGTTCATTACTGCTCCATTGGAAATGATTTGGTTGATCTCGTTGCTGAGGATGGCCTGGTCCATCAGAACTGGTCATCATATAGTATTGTTGTTGAAGTATATAATGATCTCCTGGTCCTGCTCATTTCACTCAGCATCAGTTCATGTAAGTCTCTCCAGGCCTTTCTGAAATCATCCTGTTGGTCATTTCTTACAGAACAGTAATATTCCATAATATTCATATACCACAATTTATTCAGCCATTCTCCAACTGATGGACATCCATTCAGTTTCCAGTTTTTAGCCTATAGTCTTTAGTTTCAAAGAGATACTAATAAGATCATAGGATTTGGAACTTGAAGTGAGATTAGTTTAGTTTTCTCTTTTTACAAATGAAGAATCTGAGACCCAGAGATAAATGATTAGTCCAAATTTATACAGTTAATAAACTCTACTTTAAAGAGTGGTTATAATGACCATGCCAGCCCACGTACCAGAATGATGCAGAGGCATAATTAGCATTCTATTTTCATAAAATAATATTATAATGGGCAATAAAGTTGTATGGGACAAAACTATTTTATCAACACCTAGACCCTTTCTTTTTGTAATGTGTTCTTTATGACTTCATACTACCTTCCTCAACTTTAGACAGATATACCAAATTCCATTCTAATTTCTGTGCCCTTTTGGATTTGGTATCCTTGTGAATTCATAGTAAATGCATGGTATCTGGGCTCCTTTTTTGTCACATTGTAGATCATATCAGTTTTCTTCTCCAAGATTACCCTTCCTTTAGTCCATATTAATTTCCTTTAATCATTAGTATCCATTATTCTCCTGTCCTGTATGGGACAGAAATTTGATAATGAAATAGCCGAACTTATTGCCTTCCTTACATTATGCTTCAGCTGTACTGCTTTGTTCCCATAGAATTAACTGTATTCTTTCTTCATACTATTGTACTATATAAATGATAAAGAGGATAGTTTCAAAGAAACCTAAGAAAATTTGCATGAATGCAGAATGAAAAGAATATTAGCAGAAAAACCTTTTATATAATAATAGCATTATTGTGAAGAGCCACAATGTTGAGAGATTTTAGAACTCTAATCAACACAATGACCATCCACAATTCCAGAGGATTCATAATGAAACAAATTATTCCACTTCCTGATAGAGAAGTAATGACCAATATGGGATTGTATTTGCTTGATGATATAATGTTTTAATGGGGGTTTTATCTTTTTCTTCTCAATTAGGAATAGGCAATGAAGAGGTGGGAAGAAGAGAAAATAGAATTTTTATTGACTAAAAAAACATTCTTTTCCTATAGTTTTCCTTCCATCCTCTGCATTCCCCCCCCCCCCCCCCCCATCACAGGGCTTCAACACAGGCCTCTCTGCATGTATCCCTAGGAATATTAGCTAAATAATGCTTAAACAATGCTATTTTCTATTGGTAAGCCCCAAACTATATGTTTTCCCTGTCTAGGCAAGATGGACCATTGAATATTTGTAAATTTCTTGATCTTCAGCTGAATTTTCTAGATAATAACCTTTGCACCCTTTCTAGTAACTTTTTATTTTTTTAAAAAAGTAATTAAATTAAATATTCTTAAAACATTTGACTTGCATGACATGTAGCCATATAGTTAACTTAGACAAGATGTCTCAGAATTACACAAGAATCTAAGACAGATGCTACTAGAAAGAGCTTTTTTTCAGCACTCTCAGCATTAACATCAAGTAAGATGTCCAAAAGAAATCAGTATATTCACCAAAAGATTTTTTACTAGTGTTATGAAGAATTTTTTATAACATTCAAATAAAGCAATAATTTCATATTGGTGTCAGTGGTTTCCACCCGTTACTATTTATAGATGACACGATAATTATATCAAACTGAAAAATGCTATAAACTAAACTAGACAAATGGCAGCTAGATGGTATTGTATGTAGAGCTTCTGAGTGGGAATCAGGAAATCCTGAATTTGAATCCTGCTAAGGACTCTTCCTAGCTGTGTGAACCTGGAGAAGTCAGTCAGCTTTAGTTGACTTTATCCTTAGTTTCTTCATCTGTAAAGTGGGTGGGGTGGAAAGAAAATCTCCCTCAGAGTTTTTCTGAGGATTGAATAAGATAATACATGTAAAGTGCTCTCTGACCCTTAAAACACTACATAAATATTAGATACTATTATTATCGAAGAAGGCAGCCAGCACATTTGGTAGTTTCTCAAAGAAAAATTTATGGGAAAACATGGGCAAGAATTCCAGGGTAGGAATCCAAGAAGGTTGCAAAAGACTTGGACAAAAGGAGAAACATTGAAGCAGCAGGAGAAAGAGAGATACTTGAGCTGGAGGAAGAACTCAACGAAGCTGGTAAAGACAATGGAAAGGAAGCTGGGATAACTGACTGACTGCAGTAAGGTAAGAAGTGTTACCTGAAGAGTTATGTGTGTGGAAATGGAAGCTGGGAAATGGCACAAACTTGACATGGTCATATTGGAGTCGTAATGAGGACTTCGGTTATGGAGACAATTTGCTAGAACTTGCCCTTTATCCAAGAATCAAGTCACTTTTGGACTTGCCTTAATTATAATTTCATCTTTCAAAAGATGAAGAAATGAATGAAGGAAATTAACATTCTGGAAGTTGAGTCTCACTAACAAAATGTGTTGGGAGATAGGGTCATCCAACCTCCAATGAAGGGAAAGCCACTACCTCTTGAGGCAAAAATTCCTGCAGAAAAAAATCTGGAAATGTCAGTGGATTGTAATCTCAATATTGACCTATATTGTTAATGTTGTTGGTTAAATGTGGCTAAAATTGGTAATTTATATCCAAAGCACTATTAAGAGAAGCACAGTTTCCATAACAGGGAAACTAACAGTTTTACTATACTCTGTCCTAGGAAATACCATGTGTGGAGTAACATATTCAGTTTTGGACATTTTAAGAAAAACGTAGATTAGGTGGAATGTGTCCAGAAGACAGCAACTAAAATGGTGAAAGCCCTGGAGAGCATATACCATATGAAGATCAAATGAAGAAGCTAGAGCTGTTTAGTTTGGAAGAGAGAATATCATTTGACATGATAGTTGTCTTTAGTTATTTAAAGGGCTGACATGTGACAAGAGTTCTTTGAAGTTACTGTGAGATAGAATTAGATTTCATGTAAGGAATAATATTTTAATAATTAAAACTATCCAAAAGAGAAATGAGCTTCCTTGGGAAATAATAAATTCTTTCTCATTAGGAAGTCTTCAAACAAAAGCTAGGTCGTTATACGTTGAAGATGTTAGAGAATAGCTTCTTGTTTAGGTATGAATCCAGCTCTTAGATTTCTTGATTCTGTATCATAGAATTATATAGGGGTAGATTCATAGATCAGTAATGACTATATTGCTTTCATTGTATCAATATGCTCATTTAAATACTTGCTACAAAAGGGTTTGCTTGAGTGTGATAACCTTACCTGCCTCCTTTCCACCCTTTTAACTCAGATACATTGGTTTTCTTAAGGACTGACGGCCCTTATTTTCAAAGCAATTTTGATGATTGATTTGATTGATTGATGATAAAATAAGGTGATTTCTACAAACTAGAGGATGATGAGTTTGACATTGGTTTCTGGTCAGAATCTAAAATGGATTATTAATTTGGATGGTTTGTAATTTAGACATCAAGTTAACAAATATTTATTCAGCACTTACTATGTGGCTTAGAGCCACAGGAATCACTGTAAGCCAAGATTCATTAAGGCAAGCAAAAATAATCTAATTTCTTTTTTAACAAGATTGCTGGGCTGATAGGTCAGGAAAATGCTGCAGATATAATATACCTGGACTTTAGCAAGCTATTTAACAATCTCCAAGATAGCCTTGTAGGCAAGATAGAAGAATGTAGGGGAATGATGATACATTCCAGTGAATTGGTAGCTTGTTGAACAAGTGTAATTAAAATGTTAATTAACAGATTCATGTCATTCTAGAAAGGTTCTAGTAGAATGCTACAAAGCTCTTTCATTGGCCTTTTTCTTTCCAACATTTTATCAATGAGTTGGATTTTCCTTCCAAAGCACAGCATTTTAAGGAGAACTGTTAAAAGGAGAACTAGTATGAAAAGGTGATTTTTAAAGCATGCAACGTATTAATCATTTGAAGGAACTAGGAGTGTTTGTCATGGGGGAAGAGAAAATTTGAAGGAGAAGGAACAGAGGAGATACGCTCAGTCTCTTCAAGGATTTGAAGGCCAATCATATAAGAAGAATTACTTTATTTTGCTTAGATCCAGTGGCAGAACTTGTAGAGAGATTAGATTTCAGCTTAGAGCCTTACAAAGGTTCTCTTAATATTTCAGAGTGTCCTTCTTTCTCCTTTACTCAGTAAATAACTAGCTTAGCTCCTTTTTCAGTCATATAAATCTGTAGTGAATGGGCTGAAAATTCACTAATTTACTTTTCCGTCTGGATTATCTATAATATCAAATTAAACAAAGAACAAAAAAGTATACTGTCCTACTTTGCTCCCCACCCTCTTAGGCTCTACTGAGCCTAAAAACTGAACTGTGTACAAACACACACACACACACATATACAGTGCACACACTTATGAACTCGGCCCTGTTACTGATTCTGGGTTCAATTTTTGTGTTAAGGAGGCAAACAGGAGTTGTTCAGTAATAGTCTTACTGCCAAATCTACTCTGACCTTTGTATCCAAGTTCTAACTGGGTTCCTTGCCCTATACCTAAGTTCCCCAGAAATTGGATTCTCACTTTTCCCCAAAATCCTCTCAGTGCTTGGATTTCCTGCCTTGTTCTCTCTCTCCAGTGGCTATTTTTGGACAATGAATCCCAGTTTCTTCATGACTTCCAATAGCAATCCACCCACCACCATCCATCTTTCACCATCGGCTTGGATGAATGCCCTTGTTTTAGACTCAGTTTAAATCTTTCTTTTTTAATATTTGGTGCCATTTTCTTCCCCACTAACTCCTGCCCCAGGACTGATCTGTTAGTTTTGTGTCTACTTTTAGACACATGTCCACTCCTAGAATTTTCAGATACACCCCCTATTCAGAACTGCAGACTTCAGGCAATCTAGACCAAGCTTTCATATCATCAGTTGTGACCATAAGGTATCCTGTCACTTCTTCCTTCTGCTTCCCATATGACTGTTTCAGTTCTCTTTCTCAACATAAGTCAAAATAACATCATACCATGAAAAGCAGACTAGATCTTCAGTCAGAGAACCTGGAATTAAACCTTGGCTCTGTCAGTTACTGTCCGTGTGTCTTTGGGAAAGTTGCTTAAACTGTCTTAGCCTCAGTTTCCTCAACTGTAAAATGGGACAGAGGGGGTTAGACTAGAAGAACTAAAGGATTCCTTCCACCTCTAAATCTATGATCCTATCAAGGACCAGGGTTTGAATACCACATCAACATGACTAAGTCTCCATATGTCTGACCAGGTTTTCCTGAATTTCTCTGATATGATTCTTCCTTCTTAGAGTCCCAGGCCCCGGTCCTAACCTTGTCTTCTGGAGCAACTTCACTGTACTCACAGGTTCTCAGCCTTTTATAATGGAGCCCTGTGTTGGTATTGTGCCTACTCCTTCCTATTAGTATTCATATCATTAACAATCTCTCTGGTCAATTACAATGACCAGAAAAAGTTAGCAAGCTGATAATTTAAAGGAGCCGGTCTCCTTTATTTCCCCCAATGAAACTAACCTGTACTGAAGTGCATATATCACAATAAGTAAGCATAAGTGTGTTTCTCCCTCTTCTAGGGGCAATTAATATATAAAAAATACCCATAACTCAAATAGCTCTAAGAGTATCATTGTTTTGAGGTAGTAAATACCAAGCTAAGGGTACATCAGCTACTATAGTATGGCAATGTAATGTGTAATGGAGAAATAATTCTCTATCATATAAGCCTCTAAAATACTATAATGTGATCTAATTTTTAACTAGAAAATCAGAACTTATGCATTCAAATAGGTAGCATCTTTAAAATAGTCACTGTGGAAGATTATATACTTACTTCAATGATACTTTCACTGCCCAAAACTTTTTTTTTAACTCCTTTGTTGAAGGTAGAATCAAGATGGCCGTGTAAAGGCAGGAATTCACCAACCTCTCCCCCAAACTGTTCCAAATTCCTTTAAATAATGACTAAACAAATTTTAGAGCATCAGAACATTCCAAAAGATGGAGTAGAACATTTTCCAGGCAAAGGCAACTTAGAAGTTCAGTAGAAAGGTCTATAATATCAAGATGGGAGTCCAACATGCAGTCCTGATGCAGGCCACACCAGCACTAACCCAGACCCAGACAGGCCACGCCAGCACTAACCCAGACCCAGACCCAATCTTGGACCTGTCCCTAGCTCGACTTCTGATTCAGCCACAATACTGATGACTTCCAGACCTCTCAGCCTAGAGGCACCAAAAAAGACCTGATAGGTCAGCAGAAAAGGCTTGTGGAACCAGAGTGGGAGCCCGGCATCCAAACCCAGTGTAGCCTATGCCAGCGTGGCCTGTCCCCCAGGGCCCAGACTCCCAGCATCAGCAAAGTGAGACCTCTGAGTCAGCAGCAATATTTGAAGGCTTCTGGACCACTTGGCCTGGGAGATACCACAGAGGATTTAGAAGGTCGGTGGGAGAGGGTCTGTGGCAACAGGGTAGGTGGTGTGCAGTGCCAACACAACCCAGATTAGCAGAGCCCCAGCCCATCCAGCACATTAGATCTCACAGCTACAGCGAGGCAGGACACTGCTGACAGCTCCAGGACAGAAAAAAAGTGCTTGTGGTTGAATTCCTAGAAGGATCTCTGAAAATGATTATACAAAATCCCTGAAGCTTGAAACAGTGCACTCTCTACTCTGAAAACAGAGCCTCACTTTAACAGAGAGTTAAAAGCCGAGTAATAGGCTAGGAAAATGAATAGATAACAAAAAAAATTTCTGACCATTGAAAGTTAATTATGATGACAATGAAGATCAAAATATACACTCTGAAGATAATAACAAAGTCAAAGTTCCTAATCCAAAGCCTCCAAGAAAAATAAAAATTGGGCTCAGACTATGGAAGAGCTGAAAAGGATTTTGAAAATCAAGAGAGATAGAGGAAAAATTAGTGAAAGAATTAAGAGTGGTGCAGAAGGGCATGCAAAAAGCTAATGAGGAGGAAGAATATCTTAAAAAGTAAAATTGGCCAACTGAAAAAGAGTTACAAAACCAAAGCAAAAACAAAATAATAGCAAAAATAGGAAAAAATATGAAATATCCTACTGGAAAAACAACTGACCTGGAAAACAGATCCAGGAAAGATAATTTTAAAATTATTGCCCTACCTGAAAGTCATGATAAAAATAAAAAGCCTGAACTACATCTTTTAAGAAACTATCAAGGAAAACTTTCCTGATACCCTAGAACCAGAGAGTAAAATAGAAATTGAAAGAATTTATTGATCACCACCTGAAAGAGATTATAAAATGAAAACTTCAAGGAATATTATAGCCAAATTCTGGAACTCCCAGGTCAAAAAGAAAATATTGCAAGCATCCAGAAAGAAGTAATTCAAGTATTGTGGAGCCTCAGTATTTACTAACACAATATTTATCAGCTTCTACATTAAAGGACCAAAAGGCTTGGAATATGATATTCTAGAGAGCAATGGAGCTAGGATTGCAACCAAGAATCACCTACGCAGCAAAACTGAGTATAATCCTTCAGAGGAAAAGATGATCATTCAATGAAATAGAGAATTTTCAAGCATTCATAATGAAAAAGTCAAAGCTGAATAGAAAATGTGACTTTAAAATATAAGACTCAAGAAAAGCAAAAGGAGGTAATCAGGAAAGTGATCTCATATGGGACTTAATAAGCTTTATCTGTTTACATCTTATATGAATGATACTTGTAATTCATTAGAATTTTCTCATTATGGCAACTAGACAGAGGATATGTAGACAGAGCACAGGTATGAGTTGAATATGAAAGAATATCTTTTTTAAAATTATGATTTTAAGGGGTGAAAGAGGAATGTACTGGGAGAAAAGGAAAAGAAGAAGTGGAATGGTGCGAATTTTTAAAAAAATAAAAAAGGCAAGAAAAACAAAAAGCTTTTACAGTGGAAGGGAAGAGGGGGAAGAAAGGGTAAGTGAGTGAACCTTACTTTCATTAGAATTGTCTCAAATAGGATATAACATACCCACTCAAAACAGGTAAAGAAATCTATCTTAGCCTGCAGGAAAATAGGAGAGGAATGCGATATGGGAAAAAGCAGAGGGTAATAAAAGACAGGGTATGGGGAACCTAGGTGGCACAGTGAATAGAGCACCAACCCTTAAGTCAGGAAGAACTGAGTTCAAATGTGGTCTTAGACACTTAACACTTCCCAGCTATGTGATCCTGGGCAAATCACTTAACCCCAATTGCCTCAGCAAAAAAATAAATAAAAAATAAAAGATATTGGGGGAGGGAGTGGTCAGTAGCAAAATACTTTTGAGAAGGAACAGGGTAAAAAGAAAGAGAATAAATAGTGGGGGGGGGCTGTAAAATATAATTAGCAATAATAATTGTAAAAAAAAAATTGAAGTTTCTTTGATAAGGCCTTGTTTCTCAAATATAGAGGGAATTGAGTCAAATTTATAAAAAATAAGTTATGCCCCAATTGATAAATGATCAAGATATAGGATCTATGCCCAGAGGGCTATAAATTCATGCATATCCACTACAATACCTACTACAATACCACTACTAGGCATGAATACCAAAAGAGATTCAGAAAAAAACAAAAATATAAAAAAGGAAAATGACATGTGTGTATGTACAAAAAATATTCATAGTAGCTCTCTTCTCAGGGCAAAAAAAAAAAAAAAAAATCGAGGAGATGCCCATTATTGGGGAATAGCTCAATAATTTGATGTGTTTGTGTTTGTGATAGAATATTAACATTATCTGGGAAATGAGGAGAAGAATGCTCTCAGGGAAAAAAAAAAACCCTGGAAAGTCCTCCATGAACAAAATGAAATGTACTGTATACATAGTAATAGCAATATTTTGGGGATTACCAAATATAAATGACTTTGCTATCCTCAATAGTACAGTCATTCACAACTACTCTGAAGGACTTATGATGAAAAATCTTATTCATATCCAGAGATGGAACTGATTGTGTCTGAATACAGACTGAAGCATTCTCTATTACTCTCTCTATTTCTAACTTAATTTTTCTTAAGGGTTTTTATTTTCATTAGAGTGGCAGATCTATGTTTTCTTTTACAATGTGACTTTTACGTCTTTGTTTTTAAGGAGAGATATTCTAGGGTAGGCTGTCAAATAGAGCAAGAATTCTTAAACTTTTTCCATTTGTGACCCCTTTTTGCCCAAGAAATTTTTACATGACTTTAGATAAGTATATAAAATGTGTATACCAATCAAACACTGATAATAAATCATAATTTCACAACCCCCACATTCAATTATGAAATCTCATATGGGGTCACAACCTGAAGTTTAAAGAAACTAGGAAATAAAGTGCTTGAACTGGAGTCAGGAAGATCAAGTTCAAATGAGACATTTGCTGTCTGGGTGACCCAAGCAAATCACTTAAAGTCTAAGCCTCCATTTTTTATCTGTAAAATGAAGTTTTTATCATTTTTGTCTTTGTTCACTTAATGCCAACACAGTGCCTGACATATCATAGCCATTTAATAGATACTTGATAAAGAAATAAATGAACACAATCTAACCAATGTTTGCTTGTGCTTAAGTCATCTCTTTTGGTGATTTTTGCTAAATTGTACTTTTAGAAAATACTAGTGAATTAAATACTCCCAAGTTTGAGAAAAATAAGAAATTTTATATTTTTCTTTTATGTTCCAAGACCATGGGCTCTCTTAGAATTAAACCTTAATTTACTGGAAAATGTAATCATCCTATAACTTGTTTTTTTCCTACTCTTTCACAATCTTCTTTTACCTTGCAATACCCCTCACCTGTCCAATGTTCTGTGCTCTAATGACACTGGCCTTCTATCTGTTTTTTGCACAAGACATCTTTTCTCCTGACTTTGGATACTTTCTGTGGTTGTCTTCCAGGCCTGGAAGGGTGTCCCACATCATCTTCACTTCCCTGACTTTAAGTCTCAGCTAAAGTCTCACCTTTGACAAAACAATCAAAAACACACAAACAAACCTTTTCCTACCTCTTCTTAATTTTAATGCCTTTTCTCTGATATTTTCTCCAATTTATCCTGTTTATATTTTCTTTGTACATAATTGTACAAAGAATTGTACTTTTGTTTGCATGTTATCTCCCCCATTAAACTATAAGCTCTTGAGGACAGGAAATATTTTTTGCTTTTCTTTGTATCCCTAGCATTTAACACAGTGCCTGACACATACATATTAAGCACTTAATAAATACTTGTTATTGTTTATTGTCATACAACTTATCACACTTAACAGAATACAAAGTTAATACAGATACAAAGAATTTTTTCTGACTATTTCTAGAGCAGTTCAGAACCACTACCTTACCTGAGGATCACAGAACTATTCTGTAAGTAAGCAATTGTTGAATTGCTCCTGAGAAAGTAGGGTTAGTTAGTCATATCTAAAGATTGGAGTGATATATGGAATATTGGATTTTAGTACTGAATATTTAATGAGAAAGCCAAACCAAAATGCAAGTATTATATTGTACTTATAATATAAATGCATTTTCAATGTTGTTTGTGCCTGGATTTTTTTTTCAGTCAGCTATCAACAAAGGAGAAAATTATAGCCTAATTTTGTATTTATAGAAATGTTATTTTATGATGATAAAGATGAATTTGTAAGCCTTGGAGTTAGCTCTTTCCCAAAATATTATAGAACAGATTTTCAAAGTGTCTACTTTTACACAATGTATTTCTGAAAACTGCAATCTAAGTGAATCATCACAGTAAAGAATCAAAAGCATGATTTGAAAGTGACTATATATTTGGCCACAGAAACAGAATGATAATTAGGACTTTAATTCCTTATTTTTAAAAAAATTCAGTATCACATAAATCATAGATATGATTTATAATGATTCAGGAATAAGAGAAACAAGAGAATCTAAAAACTTGTGGAAGGAAGAAAGGGGAGAAGGTATATAGGGAAGGAGACATTTTATTAAAATCTTACTGTGTTCCAGGCATTGTACTAAGTGCTAGAGATACAAAAATAAGCAAACAAGACAGTTACTACCCTTAAAAAATTTACAATCTAATATAGGAAGTTGTTATTTAGTCAGTCATACCTGACTCTGTGGGGTTTCTGTGGCAAAGAGACTGGAGTAGTTTGCCATTTTTTTTTTTGCCAGCTTTTTACAGATGAGGAAACTAAGGCAAGCAGAGTTAAGCAATTTGCTCAGTATGACACAGATAGTCACTATTTGAGGCCACATTTGAACGCTGGTCCTTGTGATTCCTGGGCTGATTATCTATTGAGCCACCTAGCTGCTCTAATATAGGAAGATTACACATAAAAAAGAAGCCAAAATTGGAAGATAGGAAGGGGATAGATAGGTACATTTGTTAATGATCAGAAATGGCATGGCATCCTGGTTCCAAGTGAGATAAAGTAAAAAACTCATTTATCAGAACTAAGAGTCCCAGGGGCAAAGTTCCAAGTTCTGGTAAGAGGAAGGACAGAGGGCATTATTTGAAAATGGTTTTATGCCTATAAATTATGAGTGGATGAATTTTCTAAATTTAAATAATTTTTATCAATATCTTTTGGTTTTATATCACAGTAATTTTGGCATATGCCCATTCCATCTGTATCCTATACCAGAATTGAACCTTCCTTTGTAACAAAGAAAAAGACCTAAATGAAAACAAAACAATCGATATAGTGACAACATCTCACAATGATGGTCTCCCACCTTGCAACCAAGAGAGAGATATTTAACATTCTGGGGCCATTATCGGTTTTTCAATTATTCAAAACTCAGCTTTCTTTTGGCGTTCTTTCAATTTACATTGTTGTAATCACTGTGTACATTGTTCTCTGCGTTTTACTGATTTGTCATTAGCAATTTGTACAAGTCTTCCTATTTTTCCCTGACTTCCTCACATTTCTCAGTGTTTGTTGTAGAATAATTCATCCGTTCTTCAAGAAGAGAGGCAGGAGCTAAATAAGCATGATGAGCACTCAGTAGTATCACATACACACAAAAAGAAAGAAATTGATTATTTTCTAATGAACAGGAAATGACCATTACTGATATAAAGAACCACTTCTAAAGCAATAATATATTGTAAGACAATTAATTTTTAGAGAAAATATCAAGACTGATATCATTAGAAGAATGAAAATGAAAAGATAAATCATGTAATTTAACAGCTCTAATTTGAATTTGAATGTTGATGCAACGAAATGGAAATCGATAAAAAAAATCAGATGTTAATAAAGATCATCACAATTGCTAAGCAAGCTTAACCACTAGAAATCAATTGCCATAATAAGACACCTATAAAGCCTAGAAAGTCTCAGCCAGAAGATACTTGATGACCTAGTCAAGGTGTAGCAGCCAAAAGCAATACTTACTTAGAATATAAACTTGCATCTAATATTTTGCAAGGGAAAATGGTGGAATATTATAAGATGTATTTTCTCATAAAACTGGGAAATCAGGAGAAAAAAAAACAAGTTTACAGAAAGCTTAGCTAAAAGCAAATTTAAGCCAGTCATTCTTGAGGATTTATGATTGGAATTGGAAGAACAGATGAAAATTGGAAAAAAGCTGTCAGAATTTCTATAACTCTTTTCTCTACTAGGGTCAGTGGAGGTACCTCATTTGGCCTTCAATTTCAAAATTCACAACGTACCACAAAAGGGGGTTTGAAATTGCAATTAACAAACTAGGAAGAGCTGTTAAACTAGACCATATAATAACCCAAAAGGGGTCCATGCTGGATATAACAATTTTGAGGACATTGGGATCAGTTCTCAAGATGTCTGAAAGAAGAAAAAAAAAACCAACTTAAGGAAACTCATAGCTTTTATTATAACTGAAAAAGTCAATCAAGAGAAAATTAATAACTACCTACTCACATGCCTACTCTTCCATTGCTAAAACTTTTAAACAGATATTGAGGACACCCTTAATAAAAGTATGAGAGGAATAGGAAGGCTTCTGCAAATTATATATTTTAATATATCACATCTTTATAGTTATACAATTGACTGAAAAATGAAGAGAATCTCATTAATAAAATTTCATTGATTTCATAGTCCACTGGTTATTTTAAAAAAAGATTTTGTTTGTTTGAATCAGTAAAGCAAAGTGCTTCCTTAATATCTCTTCTCCAACAAGGGAGCCAGATGGTATAATGGATAGAATACTGGGCCCAGAGTCAAGAAGATCTGAGTTCAAAATTGACCTCAGACATTTAGTAATTGTGTGATTCTGGATAAATCACTTAACATCTGTCTTGCCTCAATTTCCGCATAAACAATAAAAATAGCACCTATCTCCTAGTGTTGTTGTGAGGATCCAGGCTGACAAAAAATTTTTAAAAATGCTTATTTTTTCCCTACTATGCAAATGTCAAAATCATACAAAGTTCTTTGAAAGAAATAATAACAGAAATAACTGACCCACTGATTATTAGTAAAACAAAAAAAATACATATAAACCATGGAGACATGTAATCTGAAGGCATTTGCCACTATCATGGAGGGTGTCTAATCCAGAATCTAAATGGAAGAGAGCTTTCCTATAAATAGTGATGTTCCTCTTAGCCAATGAGTTCAAATCTGGTCTCAGACATTTAATAATTCCTAGCTGTATGACCCTAGGTAAGTCACTTAATCCCAATTGCCTCAGAAGAGAGAGAGAGACAGAGACAGAGACAGAGAGAGAGAGAATGAGAATAAAATTATTTTCCAAGGCATAGAAGTTTAGAGGTAGAGGGGATCATTAGAGATCGTCTAGTCTTATCCCCTCATTTTATTACAGTTAAAGAAAAAAGTCCAGAGAAAGCAAAGTCATTGGTCCCCAGTAAATGCTATTTAATGCCAAAACTGCAACTGACCCTAATGCTCTTTTCATGTCATATCATGGCCTTCTCTAGAAAAATCTTCCAAGTTCAGGCATATCTGTACTTTGTACAGTGATTACAAAAGGGGCCCCAGTTCAGCACACACACACACACACACACACACACACACACACACAAATACAATTCTTCTGTATAAAAAAAATTGAGTCTATATAAAACTTAATTAATAGTAACTGGGCTTATTTTACATTTGAAGGACTTTTGGGAAATGTTTTTTATGAACTATAACTTTTTTCTCTTTTTTTCAGGTTTAATGGCATTTTATTTTTTCAAATATCCATTGACCTTCACAAAATCTTGAGTTCCAAGAATTTTTCTCCCTCTTCTCCTCCCTTCCCCTTTTTCCCTACCCCCCAAAATTAAACAATCTGATATAGGTTAAACTATGCAATTCTTCTAAAGATGTTGCCATATTCATTATGCTGAACAAAAAAAAAAAAAAAAAGATCAAAAGGGAAAAAAGCACAAGAAAAAAAACTAGCAAACTAACAGACTTTGATCTATAGTCAGTCTTCATAGTTCTCTCTCTAGATGCAGATGGCATTTTCCATCCCAAGCCTATTGGAATTCTAAGTCCATCACAATTGATCATCACATAATCTTATTATTATTGGGTACAACTGAAGTATAACTCTTTTCAAGAAGATGTATGAGTAACTTCTAACTAATAACTTCTTTTTCTCTTAAAAAATGTATTATATGCTGATATATCATCATCATCATTCCATTTTCTTCAAAAAAAAAAAAAAAAAGAGCCATAAGACTATCACTAAGAACACACTACTTTTAAGGTGTTAGCAAGAACATCTTTGTCTTTACTTTCACATTCCATCAAGAAAACAACAACCCACTAATAAGATTAAAGTCTGAGTACAAGATAAAGGAGAGGTTATTTGTCTGTAATGTACAAGTAATGGAAATACTTAAAATATTGGAGCAGGTAAGTGATGAAGTAGATAAGCACTAGCCCTAGAGTCAGGAAGACCCGAGTTCAAATGTGGCCTCAAAATCTTAATACTTACTAGCTTGAGCACGTCCCCCACTAAAAACAAAAACAAAAACAAAAAACTTCAAATATGGCTGTTAAGCCAAAATACTCTAATTATCATGAAAAGGAGTCAGATAACCACTTGCAGGATAGTGAGAGAACCCCTTGTCAGAAAGCTTTTGATGCAGTCATTAATGTTTACTACTAATTCCACCTTTTGAGGAAAAAGATGAAAAAGGAACATTTTGAAGAAAGAAAAATTGTATGTGTGAATACACAAAAACACAGAGACACACACCCTGAGAATAACAACCTTTTTTGATGATCATTATCATTCATGTCAGCTATAATACTATACATGCACACACATTTCTCCATCAAGAGGATGAATTTTTTTCTGGCCATGGCAACTCATGAATGCTATCTCCTAAGTTAGGAGATAGGGGGTCTTCAAACTTTTTAAATAGGGGGCCAGTTCACTGTCCCTTAGACTGTTGGAGGGCCTGACTATAGTTAAAAACAAAAACTTTGTTTTGTGGGCCTTTAAATAAAGAAACTTCATAGCCCTGGGTGAGGGGGATATTGTCCTCAGCTTCTGCATCTGGCCCTCAGGCTGTAGTTTGAGGACCAAAGTAATAGAGGAGTTTTAAGAGAGAATACCCACAATGAAGTTATGAATCTATAGTTATAAATACATTTTAGAATGTCTCTACTTAAATCACTACAATTATTTTTAGTTTAGATGTTTAAGGAGTTAACATTTGGCAAATTAAGTCACATGAAACAATTCATTCCTAAATGATACTAGATAAATATAGCATTGCTACATTGTACCTTTTTTAATAGATACATATCTGCCTCAAGTTGTGAAGAACCTGTATTAAGGTTCTAGTAGACAATTTTAAAAGTTTTTTATAGAAAATATAATTTTCCTGTTTAGTTATTTATAAACACAATTGAACATAACATTGTTGCTTTTGACCCAAGGCCATTGCATACAGTAGCTAGCTTCCTGTGACAGTTTATAGAAGCAATGTTTTCTGCTTTGGAAGTCAAAATGTTAGCAGTTAGTATCAGATTTTTATTTCAGAAAATATTTTTTTCATTTCATTGGTCAACCTCAGAAAATAAAGATTTTTAAAGAGTTATAGGACCCACATATACAAAATATTTTAGCAGCTATTTTTGTGGTAGCAAAAAACTGGAAATTGAGAGGGTGCCCATCAGTTGGGGAATGACTGAATAGGTAGTAGAATAATATTGTGTTATAAGAAATGATGAGCAAGCCAATTATTAAAAACCTGGAAAGACTTACATAAACTAATGCTAAATGAAGTGAGCAGAACTACAAGAACATAATGCAAGCAATAGCAACATTGTGTGACAGTGAACTATAATAGGTTTAGTTCTTTTTGTTATAGTGATCTAAGACAATTCCAAAAAACTTGTATTGGAAAGTGCCATCCACATCCAAAGAAATGAATATAGAGTTTGAATATAAATCAAAGCACAGTATATTTTTGCTTTTTTAAAATTTGTTTTTCATTTTTCTTTCTCGTGTTTTTTCCCTCCTGTATTGTTGCTTCTTTCACAACATGATTAATGTGGAACTATGTTTAACATGATTATATATGTATAGTCTATATTGGATTGCTTGATGTCTTGGGAAAGGGAAAAGGAAGGAAGGGAGGGAGAAAATTTTAGAACTCAAAATATTACAAAAATAAATATTGAAAACTATCTTTACATTAATTGGGAAAAATAAAATACTCTTAACTGGGGGGAAAACCACCACTTAAAAATCTACTGTATTACTCATTTCAAATTGAAGAATAAACAAACTTCTTTGCATTATTGAGATGGAATGTGAGTCATTTGACCATATGCATGTTGCAGAATCAAAAAAATATATGCTTATTAAGTGGAGCCAAAATTGAGACTGTTAGTTAGTAAATTACTTTACTTCACTAATTCAAAAACTTTATGATTTTGTTGGCATGGGCATTCCCAATAATGATATTGATTGTAAACACTCCACAGACCTGGGTGGTCTTTCTGAGATGCCATGACCAAAAAATTACATTTCTTAGTAGCAAACTCTCTAGTAACCACACACTCTAAAAGAAATGAAAACATACTCAATTTTCATTTTTAAAAAATTGATAAAGATCTATTTTTAATATACAGTAATTTGCTGGTTTCCATCTTACCATGACCAAATTTTAACATGAATTCATTCATATTTAAACAGGATTTTTCTGCCTTTTTCAAAGTGGGGTCCTCTTCTCCATAAAAGAATTGTAGTGATATTTTCCATTTAGAGCACTTTTCTTCTGAACTGTCTTTCTAAATCTGTGAGAACTCCTGGTTTCAATATTGCTTGTGTCAGCTTTATCTAGGGAATTATTGGCCATGAGGGGCCCATTATAAAAGATCGTAAAGTTTTAATGTCTTGTGTTATAATGTTGCCTTTGTAAAAATAAGCACTTTTTTCCTTCTGTTGCAGATAGTTGCAATTATAAAAAGGTGTGTCCTTTTAATGGTGGCTCTCCTTTGATCCAACCCTCAGCATCAGATTTTCACTTTAGTTGGAACCAGGTTCCTTATGCTGTTGGTAAGAAAAAAATCTACATCACAGTAAGCTCTTTGGAATATTTTTAAATGTTTAATATCATATACAAATTCACTTACTGATTTAGTGATTATATTACAACCAAAAAAAGGATGAGAAAGAAAAAAATTCTTTAAATGGCCAGTTCTAAAAGCCTTTTTTCATCAAAATTTTAGTCTTCTCATTTGGCCTTACTTCCTCCTAACTGCCATAACATTTGAGCATCTGGAGGTGCCTTGATCACCTGTTAATCATTCATTAAGCTATTTAACCTCTGCTAATCTTTAAGGCCTGAACTTGGACTAGAGGTCCTTTCCCGCTCTGAAATTCTATGATTTAATTCAATTCAGCGATCAATTATTAAGTGCCCATTGTGTACAGAACAATGTTAGACACAGGAGGAAATACTGTTAAAAAATATAGTATATACTTTCATACCTTCATGGTATTTTACAGTCAAAAAGGTGATGTGACAAATATTTTCTAAGGCAAATTCAGGAAGATAATAACAGGATGATGAGAACTCAGGGATGATTTACTTGAAGGGGCATTTTAATTAGGCTTTAAAGAGGAGGTAGTAATTCAACAGGTAGCGGGAGAAAGCCATTAGTAGAGACACAAAAACAGGAAAGCATAGGAGGAATCTGAGAGACAGGGAATAGCCCAGTATGGCTCCAGGGTACAAGAGGTAGATATTGTGGAAAACTTTAAGTGTTAGACAAAGAAACTGGGTCTTTATCCTAAGAAAAGATGAATGTTTCCTCTTATCACTTTAGATCTAGGTCTTCTAGAATTTCTGAAATTAGAGTAGTCAGCCCCAGGTGGTCCAAGGCAAGGTTTATATTTCAGTTCAAGATCCACATATAAAAGAATTATATATAAAACTATATATGAAACATTTTTTATTTAATTTTGTTCCATAAAAAAATAGAGATCTGTATTAAAACATCAGAATAAACTATTATAGACAAGATTGAAACTGAAGAGAAAGGGACAAATTCAACAGATGCTATAAAGTGGTGCTATCAAACTCAGATAGAAACAAGGGTCTTTAAACTACACATAAGGATCCTTGTGACCCACGTATTAACTTATAATACCCCATAGTACCATTATCTCTGTTCTATTATATTTTTATTTATTTTGTTAAATATTTCTCAATTACATTTTGAGCTGATTCCAGCAGCACTCTGGAAGGTGAAGGCCTGCGTGTTGATACCTCTGCTAAAAAGGAAATTTGACATGATTGATGACATATTGGACACAAGAGATGAAAGAGAGAAATAAATTTAAAATAGCTATAAAGCTTCAAGTGAGAATATTATTATGTTGGGATGGAAGTGGGAATTCATTTAAGAGGAAAGATAAGTTCTAGTACAGATGTGGTGAGTTTGAAGTAAAGGCAGAACAAAGCCCAAACAAGAAGATGGCACCAAAGTTGGGCATCAGAAAAGTGATAGCTAAAGTCATGAAAAGAAATATGATCTCAAAGGAGGGAGGGAAAGAGAGATTACAAATAAATAAAGAGATTAAGGACAATTAGAAGATAAAAGCAGTGGGAACAGAGGAGTGTTCCGAGGCATAGTGGGAAAATCAGGAAGGAAAAATCAGTCAACAAGGTTAAATGCTGTAAAGTCACCTAGGAAAATGAGAACAGAGAAAATGTTTGGAGTATTAGAAAAGAGTAAAGTCAGAGGTGACCTTCAAGAAAGCCAGATTATAGATAGTGATGAATGGATGATGGAAAAAAAGGAGATCATAAATGGAAATCTATTCAGGCAACTAAAGGAAAGGGGAAAAAAAGGAGGTAGGCCAGAGAAGCCAGGATGGATAAGAGAAGGTGTGTTGAATCTTTGAAGAGAAGGAAGACCTGTTCATGTCTGACACAGAAGGTGTCACTGGCTTAGGAAATTAACAGTCAAGGAAAAAGTGAAGAAGCCTGAAGTGAAGAAGGATGGTGGTCTAAGGACAGTGCTCAACTTTAGGGATCAAAGGGAGCAACTGGTAAGTACTCCAGAGGCCAAAGCCAGAAATCTAGGAGGTAACCGAGATAGTGAGCTTCAGTGGTGAATGTTATCTGGTGAAGCTGAGAGCAAGAATTCCAAGGTAGATGAAGAAAAAGGAAGGGAATGGAAGACATGTTCATATGAATAGTCATTTGCTTCAGACAAAGAATTATTTTGGTAAAGTATTAGCCACACACCCAAAACACACATTTGTAGTATTTTAGGGGGAGTCAGGGAATAAAATTAAAGATGCTAGAGAGGCTACTTACGAGAACAAAGTCCCGTAAAAATAAGGAAGGAATATGATGTAGAGTACAGGTCAGAAGGTAAAAGAAAGAGAATTCCTGTTCATTTTTTTCCCTTGAAGATATTCAGTATCTATCCTATGGGCATTCATATGAGATTCATATATATCCGTTTTTGAAATATACTCCCACCACATCCCCATCTATTAAAATTCTTATCTTCCTTTAAAGTCTATCTCAAGTGTGTCCTCCTCCATGAAGTCCACTCTCCCCAGATGAAACTCATTTTTACCTCCTTATATTTTCCTAGACCTCTTTTGTCTGTATCTCACTTTTACCCCTATCACGTTTCTTCCTTGTGTCATACTTATCAATATATGTTAGATTATAATCTCCTTGAAAGCTGTGCTCTTCTTCATCTTTGTAGCCCCATAAGAAGGATAGGGCCTAACCCATAGTTGAAACTTTGTAAATGTTTGTTGAATTGAATAGTAATTGTTTTACATCTGATAAACAATTGTCTTGTGTCACCTCTTAGCTGTAATCCTGATAGATAAAAATTCTTTATCTATAAAAGAAATCACAGTACAAATGATATCATCATTCACCATGTTAAACCAATGTATTTATAACTCATGTCTATTATTACCTTGCAGTGTGTGCTTTTCCATATATTTTGGCCTTTACTATTGATTCCATTGAGATCCGCTTAGTGGTGAATGGAAACTTAGTGCATACAGCTGTTGTGCCTCAACTTCAGCTCGTGGCTTCAAGGGTAAGTAGAACTGGAAGCCTCTGTATTTTAATGAAATGTACTTGTGATATTCCATAGACTAATTACCAGGTAGAAAGAGAAGAACCAAGAAATTTAGAATAAAATGTTTATCATTATATCCCTATAGTCAAGTTGGAATGTATATTAAAAGCAGAATTTAAAATCAACACATGAAAGGAAAAAGTTCAAATAATAAAGTCTCTTGGTTAGGTATTTAAAGAACAGGGGTCCCTGGCTGAACTCTGTGCCCAGAATAGATAGAGAACTATTTTAGATGTTACAAGGAACACAAAAAAATTAGAAGATTCATTCCTTATAATCCAGTTATATGTTGGCACTGAAATGGTTTGATCAAAAGAAACTAACAAACAAAGCTAGAGAATACAGGTGATTATGTGATGGTGTCATGCAGGATTCTAGGTTCTAACCAGATGCAGTTTTGGGCTATGGAGATAGGCAAGAAAATAGCATAAAGAAGATGCAATTTGAGTTTCTAAGACTAAAACCTAGACGACAAAAACCTAGACAACCAAAAAAACAACAATAATGATTACTAGCACTTCTATAACATTTTAAAGTTTTGCAAAGCTCTGAACATGTTATTTCATTTCATCCTCAACACAAAATGATTACCTGCATTTTACAGATGAGAAAGCTGAAAGTAGGAAATGTTAAGTGATTTGCCCAAGATCACACAATTAGTAAGTATCTGAGGCAAGATTTGAATGTGGTTCTTCTTGACTTCAAATCCTACACTTTCCCCACTCTGTCATATAGCAATCCCACCTAGATTGGCAGGGGAGAGTGTGGGTGATATTCTGGGTTGAAAAAAACATGAACTCAGGCAGGTAAAAGGGAACAATAAAGCCTGTTAAAATCCTTCTCTGTAAGGCTTCCTTCCTCTACAAAGCCTTCTTTGAACTTCTCCACTGCTCTTTTCCATTGTAACTGGTCTCCTTGGCATCTGTCACATTCTACCAAGTATCCCAGTGGTGAACAAAGCTCTTTGAAAGCAGGAACTATATTATTTATCTTCTTTTTATCCCGTTGCATCCAGAGCCATCTTCAGGTGTCCTGATCTATGTCTGGCCATTGGACCCAGATGGCTCTGGTGGAGAAAGTGAGGTGGGTGACCTTGTACAGCCTCCCTCACTTGCATGTCACGGCATTACCCGCCTGATGTCCTGGTCCTCTTGGAGTACAAAGGACAAACAACAATCCTTGGTGCCCATAGTAGGTACTTTAGAAATGTGTGTTGAACTGAATGGATCATGGTAAGGAAACAAGCCTGGCTGGAACAGAGAGGATAATGGCAGGGCCAAGAAAGATGAGATTATGAGATGTGTGGGAGGAGTACAGAAGAACCCCCTGGAGTGCAAGGTATCCCCATAAACCTGGGCTCTTTCTTTCCAGTCAGACATATACTTCAAAGCCGCCGCAGCTGTAAACGGTGCGTCCAGCAGCAGCTCTAAGGATGCCAGTGCCCACAGCTCTCCGCAGACACCCACAGGCCGGGAGACTCCAGTGTTTCTTTCTTCCCAGGGGGAAGGTGAAGTCCTTTTTTTCCTATTATGCAAACTTGTAGCTATTTTACAAGAGTGGATAGTCTTTTAAAAATGTGATCTTTTTCTCTCTGCCACAAGCTCCTGAGGATTCCAAGTCACTACAGAGTAGAAATGGGAAAAGCCGCAGCTCACAGACATTCTAAACATGTAAGGCAGAAGTCTGGGTTTGGAATCAGATCAGGTGTCAGGACAGGATGCCCTGCCCTGCCACACCACTTCTTTGGCCTTGAACAAATTCTTTCACTGGATGAGGCCATAATTTATTTTTCTACAAGATGGGGGAGTTGGACAGAGTGTTCTCTGTGAGCTTTCAGCTCCAATATCGTATTGTCCCGATTTTTAGGAAGGAGATTCTATTTGTATAGGATGAAGAAATATATATCAGCAACTGCTCTGCTTTCTTTAGAGCACTGAGTCTAAATGCCTTGGCCAGGATTACACAGTCACCTTCTAGAGGGCAGGGACTATCTTTTACTTTTTTGTATCCCCAGAACTTAGCAGGTGTTTAATAAATGTTTACAGACTGACCCTACTTGTGCAAGACTCAAACCCAGACCTTCCTAACTCCAATGCAGGCTGTTTATTCATCATGCCCATTCTACCTTTCCCTATTGTCCTGTGATCCTAAATTGTAGTAAGTATCTGGGAAAGATGTTTCCCACTCCCTCCTCCAATTTACTAGGGATGTGTTATTGCCTATCAGGAAAACATATTTCCCTACCATTCATTGAATCCTGCCATGATTAGGAAATACTGAGGGATGTGGAACAATAAGTGAATAGCAGAGCTTTCAGTCAGGGGTCATGGGACCCATGGCAGTTCACCTTATCATTCCTTTCAACTACTACTACCCACAAAATTTTTATTCATAGGAAATCAGGTCATAGCAAACCCCTAGCAGAAGAATTTGAAGGGAAAAGATGAATAGATGTCACAGATAATGAAATGAGAATGAAGGGCAGAGGAGTATGTCTGGAATAGAGAGGGGTTGCAACCCTTCAACTATGCATGGTGGTATATGTTTGTATGTGTAGGTAGTAGGTCAAAGGAAATTATAAGTGGTAATATACACAGATTATATTAACTTTGAATGTTTTAAAACAATAGCAAAAAACCCATGAACTGACACAGAGTTTCAATCTCTGCTAGCAACTACATTCCTGAGCAATTTACAAAATATAGGACATGTTATCCCAGTTTGTCACAAGCTATGGATGATCTTCATAAACAGTGATAGAATAGAAATTTTCAGGTATATGGGTATTGAGCTAAATTTTAAAGAATTTACAAATTGAAAAACATCCTAAGTTGCAAATTGTGGTAATTTTCCTTCTATAGACAAATAATCATTGAGTTTATGCTAACCACATTGATTTCAAAGCCATAAAAATTAAACCAAACTATTTCTCTAGATGGGATAAATGAGGCATCTCAGGTGTTGTCTATCACATTTAACTTATTTGATGCTACTCCCAACAATTCTCCTATCTAGCTAGTTTTCTAAGGCTTTAATACCTAATACCAAATTATGCTGCCAGTCATTGCATACCAGCATCTTAGGGGAAGAAAAGCATCTACCCCAGATGTGATGGCACCAGAAGTGCCATTCCTTCTGTTTGCATCCCATGTTTTTAACCATTTATATATTATAATGAAGAAATATCATTGCATCTAAAGGCAGAGGTTTAAATACCAGTCTTGCTTCCAGTTACCTGTGTGACTGAGAGCAAGTGTCTTAACCCTATTGGACTTCATCTTGTATATCTTATCCTCATCTCTTTAAGATCATTGAGAATGGGGATAATATCATATCTAAATAAATGCTTTTTTAATCTGTTATTGAATCTAGTCAGATACAGCATCTAGATTTGGGTAAAGGTATGGAATACTTTCTTCCATTGGCCTCCAGAGGGAAAATAGTTTTATTAACTCCTAATTCCTTTCTCTGGTAGTCAGGAATTACAGAATAAGGTCAAATTGGTTTAAAGCTCAGATTCAGTTATATAAAATGGAAGTTTTTGGTGAGGTGAGTACTGACTGCTTGGCAAAGGCAACAGTATTGTTGATCTTCAAGGACCATTGAAAAGGGAGTCTTGGGAAATGTGCTGTCCATATCTGGGGAAGAGATGAGGAGGCAGAAAGATGGAATGGAGACCAACTTGATCCATCCAACTGGCTGAGACAAAGAGGGCTACTTTCTCCATTGCTGGGGCATGGAAGAAGAGTAGATAAAGAATGGAAAAACAGAGAAGCCCAAAGCAACTGCTCTAAGACAATTAACTCTCCCTGTCAAGGTGATTCTTTCAATTCTGAAGTATGAACACACACACACACACACACACACACACACACACACACACTGTTTCCCCATTCAATGTTCTCAACTGCCTCCAGATTAGTTATATAGGAAATGAGTTAAAGATATCTTATGGAGCTTTATCATTATGTTCTTCAGATAGAACATATGTAAGTGTGCTGGCTATATGTCAAAAACACCTTCAATTGTGTAAAAGAAAATAAAAATCCAGGATCTGTTATTAAACTCACATTGACCCATCCATGTAAAGACTGCAGAATGTTTTGCTCACAGTACCCCTTCTAAAGCAATACAGATATAACTCCATCTTACATATAAGAAAATTGAAGTTCAGAAGTTAAGTAACCTAACTATGATCTTATAGTAAGTAAAAGAAAGAGAATCATAAGTTAAAATTCATCTGGTTCACCCCTTGTTTCCTCATTTCACATGAAGAAATTTAAGCCAATAGGTGGAATGACTTGCTCAGAGTCATGTAAAAATTGGAAGACCAGGAGTTTGTATCCAGAGCTCTTTCCATTCTGCATGTCTCTTCCAACTATGCCATCATTATTTGATTCTGGTAAGGCGAAAGATTCTACCCCTGATCTTAGTTGGGTTCCTTATAAAATGTGTGCTTATAGTCCTAAAGGATATGGGTGATTTAGTAATTTAAGTAATTTTCATCCAGAAAGAACAGCATTATATGTCTCTCAACTCTGGAGTCCCAAAACATATCTAGGGCTTGGGACCCAAAATATTTTTGTTGAGCTTTGTCTATCAGATGTGCATTGAACTTTACCTTTGGCTTAAGATAGCCTTAATAAAGAAAAATATACAGTCTCATTCTTATCTTCAAAATAACTACAAGAATCAAGGAAACATAGCTAAAAAAAAAAAAAAAAAAGGAAAATGCTAGAAATTCAATACAGTATGATATATCTAGCTATTTTTAGACCACCTTAATAGAACTCCAAAGTCATAGAATCATGTAATATCCTCTTTGAGTTAGAAAGAGCCTTAGCAGTAGTATATCTAGTTCCATTCCTACCTGAAGTATAGAGACCTTCTGTTATCCTGAATAAGTGGCCATCTAGAGTTCTTTGTCCTGGCACAGTTTCATCAATACAAAGAACTACCTCTGATCGGTTTCAGAGAATAGGAAAAATGCCTGGAGGTTTGAAATTTTTTCAATAAGAGCATCTCCTAGCTATTCTTTACATTAGAGCAGTGGCAACAAACTTAGTTGCTGGCATCTGGTAATAGAAATAATCCCTAAAATGGCTACTGTAAATCTAAGAAATAGGAAATCATCTGCCACTAATAAGGGGCTTTAACCTATAGTCTTGGCCCCTGGAGATGGCAAAAAAAAAATATATCAATGAGTTGAAGTTATAGGGAGGAAAACTTTGGCTTATCCTAACTAGTAACTCCCATTGGTCATTTTTTTGTTCTGTCCTTTCCAGGCCAAAGATCCTTCTTCTTAGCAAGAAAAAAAAAAAAAAAAAAACAGAAGGAAAATAGGAAATTAGCACTTTCATCTGTTGTACTTTCTTCAATACCAAGCAGTGACCCCATTTCTTCTTTAATCCTCTTTTCCCCAAAATAGATTAAAAAGAAACTTTTTTTCCTTGTCCTTTCCTTTTCAATCTCAACCGATTCAAAGCTTGTGCCTTCCTGATACTATTCTTCTGGGACCATACCATACTTTTATATTCATCCTGAATCTTGAATCCATCTTTCTGTCCTTGACTTTTTAAATTTTAAATTAAATTTAAGTTGGTAAGTTCTCCATGTTTCTAGGTAGAGAGCCAGACCTGGAATCAGGCAGACTTAATTTACTTGTGTGACCCTAGACAAGTCACTTAATCCTGTTTGCCTCGTTAGTAAAATAGGATGGAGAAGGAAATGCAAAAACACTCTAGTATCTTTGCCAAGGAAACCAAAATGTGGTCAAAAAGAATCAGACTTGACTAATCAACTAAACAACAACTCCTAAAGCTTAGGTTGCATATCAGACTTTGCCTGGCTTTTCTCTGGATTTCCAGAATATCAATTTCTCTGGTTAGTTTCTATACCATTTAATGAATGAAATTATCATTGAGACAAACCAAGAAATTACTAGCCGTTCTGCCTTAGACAAAAAAGAAAAGTCCCAGTTAGTGTCCAAATAATTAAAGACTTTCATCACTACTAAAAGATATCTGTCTTAAGTTTGTGATCTGTTTTCTCATTTATTCCTTCTTTCCATTCAGGTAATCTGTAGTATAACCTGATAACAATTTAGCTTCTTTCTCTTTCCATTTTCCTTTATATAAATGATCTCCAACTGTCTAATTTCTAGACTTTCTTTCATGAGTACATCTTCTCAATATTCAATGACTCCCACCAATAGTGCCTTTCACCCATCATATTCTTTTTTAAATGAGTTATACCCTTCAAGATTCAAATTTGATTTATAGGTCTTAGCTCACAATGTCTCAGTGATACCTGTGAAGGAGAATATGTATAATATCCGGGCTAGCTCTCTGGAGGACCTCATCAGTCAGAGTCAGGATCAGTCAAAGTCCTTGGTCTTTAGGAGGAGAAGTGAAGGAGATAGGCAAGCTTGCCAAAGATGAATCCTGGACTCTGGAGCCCTCTCTCCTCAGCATGCTGTGGCAGAGAGAGTCTGATTCTCTCCCTCAGCCCTCCAATCCTTGCCTTCAATTACCTCATCACAACACATTCAGCAAGTGCTAACCATGAGGAGAGCCATCAAATCACCATATCATCTGAATATATGTATATAGAATCATTATCTCACATCAAGTAGGAAATTCGCCTTAAGTGCTCTGCTGTCTTAGATTCAAGTACACCTTTTCAGAGTTTGTCTTCTACAAATATGCTTTGTTTTAGGACCTCTAGATCATCTTGCTTGTTGCCCATATTTTTTGCATTTGTATATAAATATCTGAGGCAATGGTTTGTACTGATGGCTTCTTTCTTGACTTTGTCACATCTCTGTTTCTATTCTTCTTTCCAAACTATAATTACTCTCTATGGTGTTTGTCTACCTTGTTGTCTATCCTAGCCAATTTTCTCCTTTTTTCCTTTTGGCTTAAATCATTTTAAAATTTTAATTATAGGAGCTGAAAAGGCCATTTGTTGCCCTCTTTATTTCTGATAGCTTAACCATGTTGCTCCTTTATGATAGGACTATATAGCATTTTCCAGACCATTACTTCCTATGACTTCTTTTACACTGACAGAATACAACTATGGGGTCTAAGAAGAGATGTTGATTTAAAAAAAACTATGTTTAAAAATAGTCATCAACTTGAAGGAGCACTAAATTCAGTCAGACATCATGTAGTCCAATCCCCTCATTTTGTAGATGAGGAAACTGTGACGCCCACACTAGCACCCCAGATACCTTAGAATCAGCTGGAGTCAGGATAAGCAAAAGTCCTTATTCTTTATTCTTGGTCTTAGATTCAGGATTGAACAAGATGGAAGCAGAATCTCTGCAACCGCCTTCTCCCTAGTCTACTGCCAAAGAGTGACTCTGGCTAGTCTTACTTCACCCCCTAGTCCCTCCTACAATCCTCTGTATACACCAATCATTGAGCCAGCACAGGATAGTGGGAAGGACCATTTTCCAAGCATATGCCCACAGAGTATTATTCAATCAGTAGTTAGCCTCAAGTGCTCTACCGTCTGGACCTCAGTGCATCAACTCAATAGTTTCAGCCCTCTACAGGAAACAGCCCCAGAAATGTTCAGTAATTTGCCCAAGGTCAACACACAGCTAGTATTGAACTCAGATCCTATGACTCTAAATCCCGTGATCTTTTCATTCTCCCACATCTGGTCCCATTTTAGTTACAGCCCTGAAGCTTAGTCAGCAACCATTACCCAATTCATATTTTGCAACCATTATGTCTCCTTTCTGTAGAATATGTGGATATATGCACCACTGAGGCAGCTCTAGTTTGAAACCTCCACAGTGTCACCTCAAGCATTTTGAAGATCCAAGAACTTTAAGGCCAGTTTGCCACAATTCATGATAATGTAAAATATCTACCAGTAGCAAAAGCAACAAGATCCATTCACTCAAGAAGGAATGACTGTCTCTCCTCCATTCTGACTGAATAATATGAAATATAGAGGTCTTATTAGTAGACTCTAGGAATCAATCCAATCCCAGGATGTTCCTCAGCTTTGGGAAATATGAATGGTCCTTTAGTCGGTATGCTGGGATTTGGTACATCACCTACAAATTCTTTACCCATTTAAAGATAAATTAGGAAGACTTGATAGTCTAATAACTAATACCCTGATCTTCATTAGCTTATAGGTTTTAGCGCTAGAAGATTCTTAGAACTCACTCTGTTCAATGCCTTCATTTTACAAATGAAAAAAACTGAGGCCTAGTGGGCACTCATAATAAGTTAACAGACTTCAGGTTCTAATATATGCCTTTCTGAATTTTTAAAACGAGTGCCCTTGCTGGTAGATGAATGAGTCCACTAATATAGCCAACTTTCTCTTTTTTCTAGATCCCTCACTGTAATAAAGCTAGCAACATATCTATTTATGTAGGAGATCTTCCAATTCCACACTTGATCTCAAATTTTTATTTGTTTGTTTTGGGTTTTTTTCTGAGGCAGTTGGGGTCAAGTGACTTGCCCAGGATCATACAGTTAGAAAGTGTTTGAGACCAGATTTCAATTCAGGTCCTCCTGACTTCAGGGCTGATGTTCTATCCATTGCATCATCTAGCTGCCCCTGATCTCAAAATTTTAAAACAAGCCCAATTTATGTCTGTCTCACTAACCCCAAGAGCAAACTGACTGGCAGAATTATTCCTTAAATGAGTCTCTCTAGTATTATATTTCCCACAAAAGGACAACTGGCTTTCTAGTATCAAACTTTTGTTTTACCTATAATGGTAGAAACATCTAATCAAGTAATTCTTTTGATAGGTGAAGTAGGAAGCAACTATAACTTCAGGCCATTTCCCTACACACACACACACACTCACATATTCTCTCTCTCTCTCTCTCTCTCTCTCTCTCTCTCTCTCTCTCTCTCTCTTTCTCTCTTTCTCTCTCTTTCTCTCTCTCCCTAATATCAAGAAAGTCATCTCAAAATCAGTACTATCTAAATGCTAACATTGTATAAAGTATTGAGGATACAAAGAAAAACAAAAATAATAAAATGGTACTTCCTTCAAAGAGTTTACATTCTAATGGAGAAGAAATAATATAAATTAAAATATATGAGAAGATGGAAGGAAACCTTAGACAGGATAGTGCTAACAGCTCGGAAGACCTGAAAACATCTCCTGAAAGCTTAAGCAGATTCTTAAAGGAAGCCAAATATTCTTTTTTTATTGAAGCTTTTTATGTTCAAAACATATGCAAGGATAATTTTTCACCATTGACCCTTGCAAAACCTTGTGTTCCAATTTTTCCCCTTTCCCCCACCCCCTCTTCTAGATGGCAAGTAATCCAATATATATTAAACATGGTAAAAATATATGTAAATCCAATATAGGCATATGTATTTATGCAATTATGCTGCACAAGAAGAATCAGATCAAAAAGGAAAAAAATGAGAAAGAAAATAAAATTCAAGCAAATAACAACAAAAGAAGTGAAAATGCTATGTTGTGATCTACACTCAAGATCCTCAGAGAGAGGATCCACAGTTGTCTCTCTCTGTGTGGTTGGCTTTTATCATCACAAGATTATTGGAACTGTTCTGAATCGTTTCATTGTGAGAAGAGCCATGTCCATCAGAATTGATCATCATATAATCTTGCCATTGTCATGTACAATGATCTCCTGGTTCTGCTCCTTTCACTTAGTATCAATTCATATAAGTCTCTCCAGGTCTCTCTAAAATCATCCTAATGATCGTTACTTATAGAACAATATTCCATAACACTCATATACTATAACTTATTCAGCCATTCTCCAACTTTTGGGCAGCCACTCAGTTTCCAGTTTCTTGCCACTACAAAAAGGGCTGCCACACTTTTGCACATTTAGATCCCTTTCCCTCCTTTAAGATCTCTTTGGGATCTTAAAGAAGGGAAGGGGATCTGTATGTGCAAAAATGTTTGTGACTCTCTTCAACAACGAAATGATTCAAACCAAGTCCAATTGTTCAGTAATGAAGAGAGAGTACAGCATAGCATTTCCACCCTTTCTGTTATTGTTGCTTGCGTTTCTGTTTTCCCTCTCAAGTTTTTTTTTTACCTTCTTTCTAGATCCTATCTCTCTTGTGCAGCAAGATAATTGTATAAATATGTATGCATATATTGTATTTAACATATACTTTAACATATTTAATATGTCTTGGACTACCTGCCATCTAGGGGAGGAGGTGGGGGGAAGGAGAGGGAAAGTGGAAACAGAAGGTTTTGCCAGGGTCAATGTTGAAAAATTACCCATGCATATGTTCTGTAAATAAAAAGCTATAATAATAATAAAAAGATTTCTTTGGGATATAAGCCCAATAGAAAGACTGCTGGCTCAAAGGGTATGCACAATTTAATAATTTTTTTTAGCACAGTTCCAAACTGCTCTCCAGAATAGTTGGATCCGTTCACAGTTCCACCAACAATGCATCAGTGTCCCAGTTTTCTCACATCCACTCCAACATTTGTCATTATCTTTCCCTGTCATCTTAGCCAATCTGAGAGGTATGTAGAAATACCTCAGTTGTCCTAATTTACATTTCTCTGATCAATAATGATTTATAATACTTTTTCATGACTGAAAATCATCTGTTTATATCCTTTGACCATTTATCAATTAGAAAATGGCTTGAATTCCTATAAATTTAAGTCAATTCTCTATATATTTTAGAAATGAGGCCTTTACTATAATCCTTAAATGTAAAAATGTTTTCCCAATTTTTTCTTCCCTTCTAATTTTGTCTATATTATTTGTTTGTACAAAAACTTTTTAGCTTACTATTATCAAAATTATCCATTTCGTGTTCAATTATGAGTTCCAGTTCTTTGGTAGCAAATTCCTTCCTTCTCCACAGATCTGAAAGATAAACTATCCTGTTCTTCTAATTTGCATATATCATTCTTTATGTCTAAATCATTAACCCATTTCAACTTTATCTTAGTATATAGTGTTAGGTGTGGGTCAATGCCTAATTTCTGCCATACTAGTTTCCAATTTTCCCAAAAGTTTTTGTCAAATAGTGAGTTCTTTTGTCAAATACTGGGTTTGTCAAACACTAGATTGCTGAAGTCATTGACAATATTGTCCTATGAACCTAACCTATTCCATTGATCAACTATTCTATTTCTTAGCCAGTACCAAATGATTTTGATGACTGCTGCTTTATAATATAGTTTTAGGTCTGGCACAGCTAGGCCACCTTCTTTGGTAATTTTTCCATTAATTCCCTTGAAATTCTTGACCTTGTTCTTCCAAGTGAATTTTGTTATTATTTTTTCTAGATCTGTAAAATAATTTCTTTGGAGTTTGATTGTTATGGCACTAAATAAATAGATTAATTTAGGTAGTTATGCCATTTTTATGACATTTGATCAGCCTACCCATGAATGGAAGCCAAATATTCTAAGAATAAAACATGGAAAGATCATTCTAAGCATGGAAATAGTTGTCATGCACAAGAAACAGTGAATAGGCCAGGGCGGCAGAATCAAAAAGTACTTGGATGGGATCAGAATGTTAGAAGATTATAAGATAGAAAGAAAACAGTTTGTAAAAGAGTTTTAAAAGTTAAAAGACTTTATGTTTAATCATGAAGGTAATAGGTAAACAATGGAGTTTACTGAGAAGGTTGACATAGTTATATGTAAATTTTTTAGAAAATAATATTGGCAAAATTTGCAGGGGTGAATGTTGAAAACTATTTTTGCTATATTTTTGGGGAAAAGTTATTATTCTTTTAAAAATAAATTAATAAAAGAACATGAAGAAGAAATAAAGCAAATTGTTAGAACTTAAAAATAAAAAGAAAATAACATTGTTAGATGAGCAGGGGATGAATTGAGTGGAGATTTCTTCCTGGAAATAGGAAGACCAATGAGAGCTAAACTGAGGTGATTGTGAAAGTAATAATGATGAGATTTGGCAATGGACTGAGTTGAGTGAGAGTAAGTGGCTAGAAAGACAGCAGTACCCTTCTCAGAATTGGGGAAATTCAAAAGAGGGGGACAGTTTAGAATTAAAAATTTTGGACCTATTGAGTTTGATATACCTATAATATATCCAGTTAAAAATTTCTTATATTACTAATGATGAAGCATATTATCTGCCTCCAGAGAAAGTATTTTTTACTTAATTATTTTTTTATTTGAATATCTTTGTACAAAATAACTAATATGAAAATTTTACATGATTGCATATATATATATATATATCTAATTATATCTAATATAACATATCTAATAACTAATAATTATATCTAATACTCATCAAATTTCTCTCAGGGAGAGGGAGGGAGGAACAAGAAATAGAGGGATAGAATTTAAAACTCAAAACTTTAAATAAAAATGTTTTTTAAATTGAAAAAAATATATTCTATACATACTTGGTGTAGCAGAACTGAAGTTCAGGAAAGAGAATAGAGCTGGATGAACAAATCAGGAATCATCTGCAGAGGGATAATAATGGAAACCCTGGGAGCTGATTAGACCATCAAGCAAGATACAGAGAAAAAATAGAAGAGGACCCAGGACAGACCCTTGGGGAATACCTGTAGTTAATAGGCATGAATAGGCATGAATGAAGAACCAGTAAAAGAGACTCAGAAAGAGGAGAATTAAAAGGGAATGAAGTCATGAAAACCCAGAGAGTAGCAGAATAGGAGCAACAGTATTAGATGATACAAAAAAAAAAATAAATAAATAAATAAGGAAAATGCAAATTGAGAAAAATCCATTAAATTTAGAAATTAAGAATAATTGGTAACTTTGAAAAGAATACAGAATCTAAACTGCAAAAGGTTGAAAAGAAGTAGGGAGACCAATTGTGGACACCTTTTTTAAGGAATTTAGCTGAGGAGAGGAAAGAAGAAAAATGATAGCTGGGAGGTATGGTAGGATCCAGGAAGGATTTTTTTTTCTTTTTTTTTTTCCTTTATTAAAGCTTTTTATTTTTCAAAACATATGTGTGGACAATTCTTTAACATTAGCTCTTGAAAACCTTGTGTTCCAATTTTTCCGTTCCTTCCCCCACGCCCTCCCCTAGAAGGCAAGTAGTCCAATAAATGTTAAACATGGTAGAAATATATGTTAAATCCAATATATGCATACATATTTATGCATTTATTTTGCTGTCTAAGAAAAATCAAATCAAACCAGAAAAAAAGAGAAGCAAAATTAAAATGCAAGCAAACAACAACAAAAAGTGAAAATGTTATGTCGTGAACCACACTCAGTTCCCACAGTCCTCTCTGGGTGTAGATGGCTCTCTTCATCACTGAACAATTGGAACTGATTTGAATCATCTCATTGTTGAAGAGAGCATGTCCATCAGAATTGATCATCATATAATGTTGATGTTGCCATGTTCAATGATCTCCTGGTTCTGCTCATTTCACTCAGCATCAGTTCCTGTAAGTCTCTCCAGGCCTTTCTGAAATCATCCTGCTGGTCATTTCTTACAGAACAGTAATATTCCATAACACTCATATACCATAACTTATTCAGCCATTCTCCAGTTGATGGCCATCCACTTAGTTTCCAGTTTTTTGCCACTACAAAAAGGGCTGCTAGAAACATGTTTGCACATGTGGGTCCCTTTCCTCAAGAAGGATTTTTTTAAGGATAGGAAAGAAAGTAAAGAGCCAATAAATAAGAAAGAATTAATAATTAGAGAGATAGCGTAGATAATGATGGGGGCAATTTACTAAAGAAGACAAGAGGAAATGAGAGCAATATGTATGTAAAGGATTGGCAAACAGAAGGATCATTTTATCACTCCAAACCACCTTTTTGTGCAATTTACCAAAAGCAATGAGTTTGATGGTATATTTTCAAAATTACATACAGCCCAATATGGATAAGGTGAAATCTACCCACAAATCAGTGGCAATATGAGAGCCCTTCAGGTAAGTGACAGTGTCTGGATTGTCCATGAAAGGCCACTGGTCCCTTCCTGATTACAAAAAGAATGGACTTTTGGTTGGAACTCATGACACTCCATGTTTTACTAGTCATTACTTCAAAAATCCAACAGAAGTTACAGTCCCTCTGATAGAGTCACTAGCAACAGGTGACTAAAAAACATAGCACATTTAAGTGTACTGTTTAATCAACTGGAAGATATGTAAACTGAAAGACTGAGCTTAGGAACATGCTCAGAATCCCAGTGTTTTAACAGTAGTACCCACACAGTTTCTTTTATGACCCCACAAGGGTAAGAAACAGGTATGCACAGAAATTTATGTGTCAGTTCTAGAAGGGGGAGTAGGCTTGGTTAAAAGCAGTTGTTGAGCAGTTGCCTTAAGCAAGCTAGAAGAGCTTTAATGGCCTGAGTGTGAATTCTATTGGCCTTAGTTGATCCCTTTTCATCTATAAGGTTTGACCTTCTTCATTGACTTCAATTCCTAATTATCCTCTTGATACTTCCCATTAAGTAGTCTGAGGCAATCAGATTTGTGGATCCTAATTTTCTCTGAACAGTTTCAGGTACCCAGGCTACGGTCCTCTCAGCATAAAACTAGGGCAAAATCAAAAGAGCACTGGTTTTTGGAGTCAGAGATCCTAAGTTCAAATTACCACTATGCATATCCCCCCTCCTCACCAACACTTAATACATGTGTGATCTTTGGGCAAGACACTGAAGCCCTCTGGACCTCTGTTTCCTTACATATAAAATATGAGAGTGAGATCAGAAGGTTTCTAAGCCTCCTTCCATCTATAGATGATAGTGCTATGCTCTGCTATCACAGACTTTGAATTATCAATCACAGTTCTTCAGTTGTGTTTAGATTCTTTTAGATATTCTAATGAAAGAAGCCAGAGTAGCCCACTAAGAAAGAAATTATTCTTTGAAGACTTGTGATAAGGTGTTAGATTCCTATTACTTTCTGGGGTAATCTTGTTGAGCCATGTGAATTTTCCTATACATGTACTGAATATGTTACTAGAAGAAGCTGAGATATCATGATGAACAATTCTCCCTATTATCATAATGCCCCTCAACACTCAGAAAATAATTATATTACTGATTATATTCTTTCTTTTAAATATTTAGCCCATGCAGTGTGTGTTTACCTGAAATATTGCTTATTCAAAAACATATATTCGCTTAAATCTCTGTTTTTCCTAATTATGTTTTAGGTGACATTCCCTGTAAAAACCTATACAAGATTCCTCTGAGAAACCTTGTTGGCAGAAGCATTGAGCGACCTCTCAAGTCACCCTTGGTACCCAAGGTCATCACCACCCCAACATCAGTGGGGATTGGCATAGCAGCCATTCCTGTCACTCACTCCTTATCCCTATCTCGGATGGAAATTAAAGAAATAGCAAGTAGGACACGAAGAGAACTACTGGGTAATTTCCTATGGATTGGTAGCACCTTTATTTTAAAATCTACCAGTGATTTTTTTTAACATTAGTCAATCTTCTCAGAATAAAGAATGAAAAGGTAAATTTCTCTAATCAGAATTCTTGTTCAAATCATCTAAGTAAACATTTATTAAATGCCTGCTCTGTGCAAGTTACTATGCACTAGTGAAACAAAGACAAAAATAAGGTAGTCCTGCCTTCAGGGATCTTACTTTCTCCCTGAGTGGGGGGGGGGGGGGGGGGGGGGGGGGAGAGGGAGGGGAGACAGAGAAGTAAATACAAAATAGTTTAAAGGATATGAGGAGAGAACACTAATAACAGGATGCAAAAGAAAGAACTCTAGATGTGGAATCAAAGGACCTGAATTTGAATCCAGGCTTGGTCAAGCAGGGTCACCTCATGATTTTAGATAAATCATTTAATCTTCTTCAAGATGCCATGTTCTTGGCAGTAAAATGACATATTTAGCCTAGATAACCTCTCTGAGTTTCACTTCTTCCTTGGTACAATTAGAGAACTAGACTATGTGGTCATTAGGGTTCCTTTGAGCTCTAAAGCAATGGTGATCCTTTGATCAAGGAAGGCCTCCCAGAGGTAGCACCCAAGTTGAAACTTGAAGGAACACAAGGATCTTGAGAGGAAGACAATGAAGACTGGTGCACTTCAGGCCTGGGGAAGTGTTCAGAGGTGAGGAATTGGCTATCCCACTTAGGGAGAAACAGCCACGAGTCCAGTTTGTAAGAAATATCGAGAGGGCAGATGGGGGAAATATGATATGAGACTGGAGAAGGGGGATAAAGCCAAATTATGGAGGCACCTCAGTAACTGGCATTGCCTACATATATAGGGATCCAGGGAAGGTTTTTAAATAAGAGAGTGATTATTATCAGGCCTGATTTTGGTAGCTATAAAGGGAGTGATTTGGAGAGATAGTCTGAAAACTGGAACACCAGTTAGAACTTTGTTTCATTGATCCAAGTAAATTCAGAGCTGGGAGCAATCCTAGAAGCCATCAAGACCAACTCTGATTTTACAGAGGAGGCAGGAACCTAGAGAGGTTATGTGACTTGCTTGAGATCACAGAGCAGAGCTGGTATTTAAACCCATGTTCTGGGACTCCTAATCAAGTATTATCCACTCTTTACCAAATATCATGTGATAAATATATGAAATAAGGCCATGTCTGTGTATGGAGGAAAGGAGGTAAATGCAAGAGAGGTTGTGAATTTGGAATCAACATTATGTGTCAAGTGATTGGATATGGGAAGGGATAAGGGAAAGGAAAGAATCAAGGATGACTTCAGGATAACATACCTGGTGGTAATATCCTCAAAAGCAATAGGGAAATTTGAAGAAAGGAATGGATTCAAGAGAGATAATGAGTCCTGCTTCAAAATCTTTAGGACTCATATAATATAAGTGACTCATCCAGGTAGAGGTATAGTAGTCAATACTTTATGCTTCTTAAATTGAATGCAGGCAGGCCAACATTCAGAGTAAAGATAAGGGCTGGATACTCAGGATAGAGCCGTGAGGTAGGAAATTCATAATAATCCCACAAACAAGACTGAGAAGATGTAATCAGGCAAGTAGAAGAAAAAATAGGAGAAAGCAGTATCATGGAATAGAGAAAAAAGATGCAATCATTAGTGTCAAAAACTGAAGACATGATAAGGAATATGTGAGCTGAGAAAATACAATCAAGCTTAGTAGTAAAGAACTCACTGTTAACCTTTGAGAGAACAGTTTCAGTCAAGTGTTGGGAATAAAAGTCAGTGATAAGGAAGGGAAAATAATGAGTGTGGGTGACTTTCTAACAATTTGGCAGTCAAAGGAAGAAGAGATATTGGATGACAATCTGAGGGTAGAGGAAAGTCAAGTGAAAGGTATTTTTTAAAAAATGAGGAAGATTTCACCATGCTTATAGACCTTGGGGAATCAGGTAGTAGATAAGACAGTTTGGAAATAAGAGAGACCTAGGCCAAGAGAAAAATACATGAACGATGGGTAGGCTCCCAGAGAAGAGATGGGATTGGATTGAGGGCACAAAGGTTTAGGTTTTGGTAACTAGAAAAGCAATTTTTTCTCTCAAAGATAGGAATTAAAAAGTAAAGAACTGGTAAAGATGTAATACTATTTTGAAGGATGAAGAAGAGGATTGAAGGAGCCCATGGTCTCTGTTTTCTCAGTACAATAGGAGGCAAGGTCATTTGAATAAGTGGGAGTAGAAGGGAATTAAAGAGGTGAATGAACAGGGGTGGATGAAAATCAGGGTGTATATTGAAGACCCCAAATATGAGGGAAAGGTTAGAGTAGAGAAGACTGTGAAACCCGTGTATTAAACCCCATAAGAAAGAAATAGCTTGGAAACCAGTAGATTTACAGCCATAAGTCTCTGGAGAATGTGCTAAGATGTAGTTAACCTTAAAAGATAGGTACAGAGTTTTAAAGAATAGTCTAGAGATGGCCATGAGAAACAAAGCATATGGCCATTCCTCCTCCTGGCCTTTCCTCTAGTGATTGGATAATAAAGAGCAACTGCACTAAAGAAGGTAGTCAGGAATGAAATTTCTTCTGGAGAAAGCTGTAGGATAACAATAAAATGGAAAGAAAATAAGAGTAAAAGTTCTAAGATGAAAGAAAAATTGTTAATAATATGGTAGATGTTCTAGGGACCACAATAGAAGGGAAAGGTATGGGAGAAGTAGAGGAGAAATAGAGCTAAGACTGAATGGAGATGACAATGTTAGAGAAGCATTTTTGCCAACAAACAGTAATTCTCAAGAACAAGGGTTAGGGGAGCTAGAGAAAACAGGAGCCAGAAAACAAAGGGAAGTACCAACTGTTTGGGAAGCCTACTTGTGAAAATTTTGTGTTGAAGAATTATTTTTAACTGGTTGAGGCAAGAACGGACATTAATGTCCTCAGCATATTCTTTCTCCAAATACAGGAGAGTTGGGGGTGTGGGCAATCAGGAGGACAGGAAAAATGCCTGGATCACTTTGTCTAGTCCAAGTTCTGGGGTAGGTGGTTGTGATATGGACTTGAAATCTAGCCCAGATCCAGATTTGGTAACCCATTGCTGGACACCTCTAGCCTCTTGTAATTATGAAAGGAGAAAAGAGAAAGAAGCTATGGAATGTTTGCCGGTTTTAATGACAGCCAAAATATGAAGGCATTCTTTAATTCTAGACTGCTCCAGCTGTGCTTTTCTCTACCATACCTTTCCTCTAGTAAGAATAGCCTTCACATTTGTGGTAATGGGAGGGAGAAAAGTGCAGCAATGAAATGTCTGTGCATGTCTCTGAGGATAAAGGACTGTTTTGGCAATATTATAAAGATAATTAAGAATCCCTGCGTCTTACCTAGACAAACCACTTAGGAACCAATGACTTGTTTTTTACCCACAAGTAAAGTACCAGTCAGAGAAAACCAAATGTCATTTGTCAACCCTTTGTAGGTTACCTGGGTTCTGATCAAGAATCATGTAGTAACTTTGACCTTGAGAATATTTCTGTGTTCCTCTAAACTAATCTTTTTCCCCTGGGCCTAGGACTGTCTGATGAAGTAGGACCCAGGTCTGAAGGAGCACCAAAGCAGAAGACAGCATCCCGAAAGCAGCTAGAAGGGGAACCCAAGCAGGGGGCAGTGAGATCAACAAGCAGTGACAGGTAACCTGATATTCTGGGCCAGTTCTATGTCTTAGTATTGGGATTACAATGCAATAAGGTACTCATGGCACTCATTTAAAATGTAACATTACTTAAATGATACAGTTCCTCAAGTTTATCAGGCATTTATCAAGTAATTACTGCATGTGCCAGGTGATATACTAGGTGCTGGAGACAAAAATAAATACATAAATGAAACATTCCCTGTACAGCAGGGATCTTAAAGTAGTATATTAATTCAAGTCAGACTCTATTCCCCTCTGCCTCCACGTTCCCTGTGGCATCTTGCCAGACTAGGTCAAAAAGGGATTCCATCAAAGCTGTGGCCATTCCAGTAAAACTTCCAATACCAACTTTCCATATACTGAGCCTTTTATGCCATAAGTGACAAGGAAGTCACATAGACTCCTCAGAATGGCTTCCCTGCTTCCTTAAAAGGAAGCTACATAAAACATCTGTCATTCTTACCACACCTGAGCAGTCCACTATAACATTTCACCGAGTGGGTGATTAAAATTAGATAGCTTAAAATTGGTTTTGACAAGTAGGTAGATAAAGCTCAGGTGCTTGTCTGTTCAGACTTACCACATCATTTTGCTCTGACTTTTGGCTTGCCAAAAGGAATTAAATATCAGAAGAAATGTCCTTATTCACTCCTTCTGATAAATAAAGATGGCAGAGAAGCCCATCAGTATGGTGCAGCAAGACAAAATGCTGACCCTGAAGAAAGACCAAATCCAAATCTTGGCTCTGTTGTTTTCTGTCTGTTGTACATTGGCCAAGTCATCTGATGATCTTTGCCCTTCATTTCCTTGTCTTCAGAACTAGAGAACCAGATGAAGTGATGTCTGAGATCTCTTCCAACTCTAACTCTAGGATCCCCGCTCTTTTGAGAGCACTCATATCATGGTATTTGGCAGCAAGAATCAAAGACAAAGAGCAATCGTAGCTATAGGAGAAATGAGAGCTGCATGAAGAGATGGTATCTGCAGTGGAACTTGAAGTAAGAAATAGAAATGACCAGGTCCCTAAGAAGTACAATTTAGGTATGGAGGGGACAACCTGCACAAATGTACCACACAGGACAGTATCAGAGAGTTAAGAGTCATCTAGTTTTCTACATGTAGAAAAAAACTGTAGTAGGAATTTTTTCCTCAAAGATACAGTGATTTTCATCTCTTCCAATCAATTTTGGTTTATGATCCTAAATGAATATGTTTGTTAAACTGAAGATAGCAAACAACAGAGCTAAAACTTGAGTATAGGTAATCTAACTTCCTATCTAGGATAAAATATAAACCACTCTGTTTTTAAAATATTTTCCATAAGATTACAACCTAATTTGAGGGGTTGATTATATTACTCTATCTTATGTGTTCCACATTTCAGCTAGTGAAGTCCACTTGCCATTCCTTATACAAGATATTCCACCTCTTACTTTCATCCCTTTCCTCAGTCTGTGCCCATGAAAGGAATGTGCTCCCTCCTAATCTTCATTCCTTGGAATCATTCACTTCACTTATAGCTCAGCCCAAGTGCTACCTCCAAAGAGGTCTTTTCTGACTCTCCCAGCTATCAATACTTCCTCTCATCAATATTTCCTCCCATGTACCAGAAAAACTGTTGAGCATTTATGTAGTATACATTTTGTGTTGTTTACCTGTGTACATATTGTTTTCTCTCAGTAGTATGTAAACTCTTCAAAAGAAGGGACTGTTTTGTTTAGTTTGAATTCCTAGTAACAGGCTCAATGCCTCGCACATAGTAAACATTTAATAAACGTTTGCTGAATGGAATTGAAGTTTGAATGATCTACAAACTTTTCATGAGCCAACAATGGCATCACATTGTTGACGCAAGTGGTAAACAAGACAGCTGGGGCTAGCCTTGGCTGCTATACAAGGGAGATTCTAAAGGTTCCCTGCCTTAACCAGGCTACAGTTGGAGTCCTGAGTTCAGTTATGGGCAGCATGTTTTAAGATGTGTCTAGATAAGCTAGAACTCATCTAGAAAAGAGAAAGGGGGATAATGAGAAGACTTGAGACCATCACATAAGAGGATCAGTAAAAGAAATTTGGTATCTCTTAAAGGAGACTTATGGGGGACTAGATAGCAGTCTTCTGGTACTTGAAGAGCTAGTGTGTGGAATGGACTTTGACTGGGTTCCCATAGGCAGCATCAGAGGCAATAGTACGGTACAAAGAAATAATATTATTGTTGATCAGGTACAAGTTGGGCTGGAGAATTTTAGAGCTACCTGCAACTCAACCCAATAGACTTGCATTATTGTCGGTCATTTTCAGTCCCATCTGATTCCTTGTGATGCCCTTTGGCAAAGATATTGAGATGGTTTGCCAATTCCTTTTCCAGTTCACTTCACAGATGAAAAAATTGAGGTAAACAGGGTTAAGTGACATGTCTAGGATCACACGTGTCTGAGGCCAGATTAGAATTCATGTCTCCCTGACTCCAGACTAGAGCTCTATCTAGCGGCCTCAGCTTACTCACAGAGGTTGTTGTTGTTTGTGCTTCATTCTCAAGAGGGCCAGGACATCAGGGAGGTGGTGCTGGGACATGTAAATGAGCTGGATTCCAGTGAAGGCTCTGCAAGGTCACTGGTCTCACTCCCCCACACACACCCTGAGCCATCTGGGTCCGGTGACCAGATATAGATCAGCATGACTGGAGATGGTCCTGGATGCCATGGGAGCCTTTTTAAGCTAAGGTCTTCAACGGGTCTCAGTGTGACTGAGGCAGCACCCATTCCGTGATTAAGGCTGAGTAGCAATTGAGGCAAAGAATCTCCTCTTTCACCTAGTCCAAAAAAGAAACAAATCTAAATAAATGAATTTTGGAGGGGAAGACCCCCAGGATTTCTGGCCAAAGCAGAAATGGCTGCTATATACATTCAATCTGAGTTAGTGGTTCCCAAACAATGACCAAATGGGACTTGGCCTAAGACCATTTGGTGGCCAATGAGAATCAGAGTGGTTTTGGTTTAAGGCATGGTTCTTAAGAAAGAAATCTAACCAGCAAACCCCAAAATATCTTGGGAGGGTTCAGAGGTGCAAAAGAAAAGAAAAAAATGCTCCAAACATTAATTAAATGCCTACCATATGCTTGGTGCCATGGATGTCAATGCAAAAATGAAAACCAAGGAATGCATATTATGCTGGGAGATACAATGTACAAAAATATATAAATAAGATAATTTGAGGTGAGAATGAACAGTAGTAATGCAGTGGGGAGAGCCGCAGGAGAGACATACCAGAAAGGGAACAAGGAAAGACTAAACATAGGAAGACTTGAACTTGGGAAGGTGTCTTCCAGACTCCAGGCCCAGCACACTATCCACTGAGTCACCTAGCTGCCGATAGAGTGTTGCTTAAGCTAAACTGTGAAGGGAATGATATTCTAAGAGACATAGGCAAGGAAGAAGCAAATTCTTGATCTTAGATGGACTGTTGAGTTTGGAGAAAAGTATGTGAACTAAAGTAACTGAAACAAAGATGGGAGGAACAGTAGAATAAGGATAGCTAGCGTGTATAATGTACTTTAAGGTTTGCTAAGTGCTTACATATTTTTTCATTGATCTTCACAATTCTGAAAATGGGTGTTATTATTATCCCCATTTTACAGAGAGGAAACTGAAGTTCAAATAGAGTTAAGTAAGTCCCCATGGTCATTGTGTCACCTAGCTGCCTAGTCATGAAACAAAGATGGAAAGATAGGTTGGAAACAGTTTATGAAGGGCTGCAAATGTCACTCTGACAAGTTTTCTATTTTATCCTAGAAGCAATAAAGAAGCTGTCAAACATTTTTGAATAGGAAATGGACATGACTTCGGTTCTGTGCCTTTAAAAGAATTATTTAGGCAGTTGTATAGAAAACATAATAAAGATATGAGAGACTAGAAGTGAGGAAAACCATTAGGAAACTTTTGAAATAGTATAAGTGCTGGGTCTTAATTAGTGCTGTAAGTAGAGATAAGAGAATAGATGTAAGAGAGGTTGTGGAGCCACAAGCCACAAGACTTAATAAATTACTACATGTGGCAAGTGAAGCAGAGGAAAGAATCATGGATGAATCAGAGATTGTGAACCTGAGTTATTCATAGGATGATACTGCCTTCCACAAAAATAGCAGAGTATGGAGGAAGGGTTTGTTTAGGGGAAAGAAAATGTGTTTCATTTGAGACATGTGGTGTTTGAGATATCAATAGTACATTCAAGTGAGATACCTAGCAGATAGTTGGCAATACAGAGCAGGACAGACAGGACAGATATATGATTTTAGAGTCATTTGCATTGAGTTAATAATTCAATCCATCAGAGCTGAGGAGATCACTGAGAGAGGCTATCAGTCAATAAGTAGACTTGGGGGAGGGTGACCAATTAGTAAAATATTAAAATAGTTCAGATTTGAGATGTTGAGGGACTGTACCAGCATGGTGGAAATGTCAGCCAGAAGGGAGCATATGCGAGATATGTGATGAGAGTAAAATCCACAGGACTTGGCAACAGATTGGATGGAAGGTGAGAGAGAAGTAGAGAGAGTATTTTAGAGATCATAATCTTGGATCTGGTGCCTTTCTTAGTGGTGCTGAGGTGAACAAGCCTGTGAATGAGCAAGTTATAGTGAAGATGGCATTCATGAGGGTCTAAGAGTAAGAAGTCAAGGATGTAGAGAAAGAAGAAAATTCTTCCCATTCTTAGATTCTGTGATTTTAGATTATATGAGTCATCAAAAATGACTGATATTTTGAACCTGTATGAATGAAAAGATAGCATTGTCATAAGCAGAATTAGGAAGGTTGGAAAGAGTGGTAAGTTTTAGGGAGAGAAATAAATTCTGTTTTGGACATGCAGTTGGCAGGAGGATATCTAGGCAGCAAAGTGTCCAGATATCATTTGAAAATGTAGAATATAAATTCATAAGACAGATCAGGACTGGAAATATAGATTTGTAAGTCTATTGAACTGAGTCAGTGTTTCACAAGAGAATAAGTACACATACTCATTTTAAGCAAAAGTCATTTTACTTAAAGTTACAAGTACAGTAAAAAAAAGACAAGGTTTGCTATTAATATATTACCAACTATCCCTGAGCAAGGTAAATAGAAATCCCCTCCTTCCCAGCCCCACTTCTCATCACACAAGTACTGGTGCTCTTTCATCTAAAATATACAACCTTTATTCTCAGGGTGGATACCTTATTTACATTTCATGCAAAAACTACAATCTCAGCCTTTTAGAAGGTGGGGGAGAATGGTGTAGAGAGGTGTAATCTTCATTATACTGTTCTACTATACCAGAGAATGTCATCTAATTATTGTGTAATGGTTAAGTATCTTAGAACAATCATAGATACTAATCATATATAGATAGATATAGATAGATAGATAGGCATTTCATACTTTAGGATGTAACTCATATGTAAGGCCTCCTTGGATTAACTTTCTCTTCCTGTTCTAATATCCTGTCCCAGGATATTCTCCACTGACCTTATGTTACCTCATGAAGTCAGAATTTAGTCGACAAATAAGTATTAAATGCTTACTAAGTGCCATGCACTGTGCTAAGAATTAGTAATACAAAGAAAAGCAAAAACAAAAAGCAAACAAAAAACCAGCAGCAGCAGCAGCAGCAAAAACAAAAAACTCAATCTGTCCACTCAATGAGTCTAATGGGAAGAAGAAAGACAAGAAGAACATATATATGGCTTTTATGTAAAGAAAAAAGAAAATAAGGAGGCATTCCATTTGAGAAAAAGGACAATGGAAGTAGAGCTGAGGGGGAAAAGGAGAGTAAAAAGTTTGGAATGGCTACTGGAGAATCAATCCAGGATAAATAATAGCAGTAGCAAGGGTCAAGCTAACGTTAGATACATTCAGTTTGTTATGGACTTGGTGTGGTCATCTGATTTCACCCTGAATGACTCCTGAGATAAGCAGAAAAAGCAAATTGCAGAATGACCTAGAATTTGCAAGACAGAAACAGGACAAGTCCCTAATTAGAGAAGAAGAGATTGCAGTTCATAGTTAGCAAAGATATGAGTACAGCAGGGATTCAAAGGTAGAGGACCATGAGTGGTTTAAATATGTGACTACTAGAATCAGGACTGCAAAGAGAATAAAGTGAATCCTGAAGGGGGATAGTGGATGGGGAGAACTAGGGGAGATTGAGGGGCAGGCAGTGAAGATGAAAGTGATGAATGGATTTGTCAGAAGTGAAGTGGGAGAAGTAAAACAGGAAATTGTAATCAGAGAAAATTATTTTAGAGATCATAATCTTGGATCTGGTACCTTTCTTAGTGGTGCTGAGGTGAACAAGCCTGTGAATGAGCAAATTATAGTGAAGATGGCATTCATGAGGGTCTAAAAGGCCCGAAATCTATCATTAAACAAACCTGACAAATACTTATTAAATGCTATATGCATGGCATATGCTATATGTAAAACTCATTACTGGAAATTAAAAAAAAAAAATTAGGACCTGGACTCTGTTCTCAGAAGAGCTAAAAATATAATAAAGAAGAAAAGTTAAGTATATAATCAACTCTAATATATGAGTATATGGGATAAATGCAAAGGAGAAATCCAGATAAAAATATTATAAAAAGAAAAGGGAAAGATCATCCCTTCCTAGTCAAAGATAAAAATATTGATAGCTATCCACAAGGGTAGAAATATTGTTGGAAAGCTCACCAAAAGTTCTTTCTCTGAAGCACATTCAAAACTATCCTTTGAGTGACTGAAGAATATTTGTATTAGTTTTCAGGAGAACAAAAGGAAAATATCAACAATTACATGAAATATTGCTTAAATCATTAATGACAACAGAAATTCAAATTAAAACAATTCTGTGATTTTACCTCATACCCATCAATTTGTCAAAAATGATTTTTTTAAAATGGAAACAATCAATATTGAAGAGACTACAGAAAAATAAGCAGTTTCTATATGCCAGGCATTTTGCTAAGTGCTTTACAAATATCTCATTTGATAATCATAACCACTCTGTGAGATAGGTTCTATTATTACTATTATTTTACAGGTAAGGAAATTGAGCAAAGAGTGAATGATTTGCCCCAACTCATAGCTAATAAGTATCTGAGACTGGCCAATGCACCGCCTTGCTGTCTGTGATAGGGAACTGTGAATTGGTCGATTCTGGAAATCAATTTATAACAATACAAGTGAAGTCACTAAATTGTTCATGCTCTAACTCATTGGATAGAGATCCATTTCTGGGTCACAGAGAAAGGAAATAAGAGCAGCAGCAAGGCCAAAGTACTCAGGGACAAAGCCAAGGAGATAGATGCTTTAATCAGATTTCAAGAGAGGGTGAGAGTAGAAGCAAAATTGATCCACATGGATCAGAACTGACAGTTTGACTGCTTCCACCCCAGGGCCATCAGCTTGGCTTTTTTCATTCTTTCTTTTTGCTACCACAAAGAACATTTCCATGGATATTTTATTATATATAGGACCTTTCTGTCATTGTTCTCCTGGTATGTGCAGGATGCAGGGTAAAGGAGCATGATCCATGTGGGTCAATTTTGCTTCTACTCCCACCCTCTCTTGAAATCTGATTAAAGCATCTATCTCAGACTTCTGGCTTTGTCCCTGAGTACTCTGGCCTTGCTGCTGGTCTTATTTCCTTTCTCTGTGACTCAGAAATGGATCTCTATCCATGAGTTACTACTATAGCTACTGCTCCTCCTACAGCTACACACCTCCTCTCAGACCTGATCTGAAAGCAGCAAGATCAAAAACCCTCTGAGCTGACCGTCCCTGACCCATGAATGAGGGCTGGTTTTTATGGAACTCCTTCCTGTGTATCCTGTGTGTGCACACAGCTGTGTGTGCAGCTTGGAAAGAGTACAATTCATGTACTAATACTTCAAGCACTGGCCTTGGAGTTCTGTTAAACTAAGAATATGGTGACCTAAGATATACGATGGTCTCAGGGCAAGAATGGTCAATCTTTGTGTGACATGTGCTTGTGTCCGAGACCTCACTTGGGCTGGCTGCAGCCCACGGACATGCTCTAGCAGCCACAAATGGAGAAACCAACCACCCAGGGATAGGACGGGGGAGGTCTGAGCAGGCCACAGTTATCTGAAAAATGATCTGGGGGAGTTCAGCATATCACATGACAACAAATTTTTAACTGCATTAAGAGGAGCATCCTGCTATATATATTTTGTCCAGGTTAGACCCTTTCAGGGTTTGTGGGCAGCTCAGAACATCTTATTTTAGAAGGATCAGTGATAAGTCAGAACAAATATATTTCCCAAGGCAACATATTCCACTTTTGGATAGTTTTAATAGTTAGGAAGTTTTTCCTTACACCAAGCCTAAATCTAACTTAGATTTGGCAGGTTCTATCATTGTACCCCTCTCCCCACCACCTTTGTGGTTGAGTGAAAGGAGGAGAAGGACATGGAACAGAGTCCATATGACCTCCTGTATAATTGTGATTATGTGGGGTACATCCATTAGACTATCATGAGGTCAGTGTTAGTTAAGGACTGAACCCCACTTGGCACACTTCCAAAGCCAATTGGGCTAAAGAAGCATGGATGAACTTCTGGACTTGGAGTCAGAAAAAGCTGGATTCATATGTTACATCTGACCTGCCTGTGAGCATGGGCAAGTTGACTGACCTTTTCTAGACCTCAGTTTCTTTTTGTAACATGGAACCCTGTAATAGCTACCTCATAGGGATTGTTGTGAGATTCAAGTGAAATAATATATGTAAAGTACTTTGAATGTCTTAAATTCTGTGTCAATGACAGCCGTTATTATAGAATGGAATATGGAAAAAAAATGATTTTTTACAATGGCAATTTTAGGACAGCAGTCCCGAATCCATTGTACCCCTGTAAGGAAGATGAAAGCCACCTTAACCTGACCAATTATTTTACATAGTAATTTTTCTCTCTTTTCTTATAGGATCCTATCAGGCTCGTTTGAAAGACCTGTTTTTGAAGACAACTCTGATGGGCGTCTCCTTTCTACAAGTTCAGATCCTGATACCTTGGCCACCAGAGAGGAGAGTCCACCCTCCGGAAGCCCATTTCAGCTCACAGCTTCCTTTGATGAAGATATTATTGACTTGAAGTAAAGACAATCTTAATCATATTTGCCATCTTTATTTTTCTTACAGCAGTTTATACTCTCTAGGAAAGTTTTGACACCACTTCCTGAGGAAAATCGGTCACTGATCTATTGAACCAACTGTTCTGCATATTAGGCCAGTATGGGTAAATCTTCAACATTTGGTGCCATCTTGATCCTTGCTTTCCCTGTTCAAGTACCATCAGCCCCTCTTGGAATAAAAGTGGTAGATTTCATTGAGGTTTTAGATTGAAACTTTTAATAAAATAAGAGTATTCATTCTTCTTTACCTCAAACCTCTTATATTTGAAATACTTAGATAAACAATTATTTTTCATTACAATTCTAATTTATTTCACATTATAAGTATTTCGTAGAAATGTTTTATAAAGAAGTCATTTGATTTTATTACAAATAAGGATTTTCTTTAGCTTTGCTTTCTATAACCAAGAAATCCTGCTCCTGTTGATAACTCAGTTTCGCTTAGATATAAAGAAGTGATGAGGTTACACAAAGTTATGACCAGTTGTTTTCTTATTCTGCCAGTTCTGTACCCACTCTTTAGAGGGAAGCTGATTGGTTAAATTTCAGAGGTAACTTTCCTGATATGCAGAAGAATGAGAATTATTGAAAGCAAGAGACACTATGGTTTCCTTTCTTTAGTGTCCTTGTCTTTTATGTTAATTTATTTTTATTTTTGAATCAGAATGTCAAGAAAAAATGTCTCTTGAAATATTGTGCATATTTCTTGTCTTTTCACTAACTACCACCCAATGGGTAGACCTCCCACATATGCATGCAAAGATGTATACTGTTGTCATTCCTCCCTAGTTTAACATAGGAGGTTAAAAACAATTTGGGGCTGGGTTGTTAGAACAAATTTCATGGCAAAATTTCAGCCTTTTATATTAGAAGACTACATTATAATGTAGAGGTGGATACCTGATCTTTTTTGGTTATAAAAGTTTGATGATCCCTTTCTCACCCTCCCACCACCCGGTGCTCTCTCCCTTTAGTTCTTTAATTCTGTTGGCAGATTTCTTTCATTTTCCATCAAGCACAGTTTTATAACCCTTTAATTTCAGTACATCTAGTTACTTTCATTTTTTGTATGTATAGACCTTTGCTGTCCACCTAAGAGAGAGTGATACAGTATATATACCACATTAAATCTAGCTCTAAAAGGTAATTTCCTACTTTATATATTGATTCAATGAAATATAGCAGGTCAGTGATTTTACAGTTTTTATAGTTCAGGCTATGACAGGGCTGTTTTTTTTTAGCCCACTAACCTGTGAGATACAGCCTTAATATAAAAATAGAAAAGAAACATGCAACATCAATACTGTCTCCCTTGTTTGCATATTATGGATTACTTGGAAAAATCCTTACCTCTGCATGATGAGCTCAGTATTAAACCCCAGAAGAAAGGCCAGACTTTTGTTTGGCACAAGATGCATGATGGTTGAAAAGAATAATTTCAAAGGCAAGACCAAGCAGAAGAGTCCTTTTACTTAGGCATCATTTCAGCCTAAAAGTCAAAATTAGGAACTGATCCATTAGCTTTTGGAGCATTTATGCTCCAGAAGTATCGCATCATTTTCTGTTCACCTCCCCAATTGCTATTTTATGTCATAGGTTTTTTAAAAATATTTTCTCAACATAAGCTTATTTTTATCTTCTTCATCTTGTTATTTTTCCTACTTTGGCTTCTCCTCATCCTGATACATATGAATAAGAAATTGCTAAAGGTTGTTTCCATGAAGGGATCAAAAGCATCAATTGAGCCAGAATATTTGAGGAGTCACAAATTCAAAGGAGCATTTAAAAATCTGAGAGAAGTACCAAGAGGGAGGGAAGTTGAATGTAATGCAGAGGAAAAAAACCAGAAGGAGGCCACCATACACGTGACAAGCTGTTTTCATTCCTAGCCTTTTTCACACAGTGAAGATAACAGACACAAGAACCATAAGGAGCTACAAAAAAAAAAAACAAAACAAAACAAAAAACAACTTGGAATAGATACTTTAAGCTATAATAGTAGCTAACATAATAGACTAGGATTGTTTTATTTCTAGTATTTGGGAGAAGAATTTAACATTTCTTTATTTTAAGAATCCATTATTTCATTCTTGTGGTTCTCCCACCATCAGTGCAGATTGTGACTCTTCATATTGTAAAGCCAACCCAAAGAGTTCTTTTACTTAGGCTTCAGTTCATCCTGAAAACCAATACAGCAACTGATCCATTAGCTCTTGTAGTTGCTGTGGCCAAAAACATCCCTGAACTAACGGCCAACCCTGGTGCTGAGCCTCTCTACCTTTAGCTAGGCTGGTCCTGTGTCTATTGTTGGGCCTATAAGAAAATTCTTTCCAACTTGGAAGGATGTGCCAAATTTCTAGATGGCAGAGTCTTCTAAAACCCAGCATCACCTGCACACCATGATGGGAGAGGTTTTAGTGTCAAAAAGGAGGAACTAAACAGCATTAAATATAATTTCTGATTAATATGCCGAGGACAACAGGTGATCAACCACAAAACTCTCTATAGCATTTGGTCACTTAAATTCAATTCTGTGTAAATACTCATAAAATTAATTAAGTGCTGCACGTGGTCTGTAGTTTTAAGCAAAACGTTCTAGATGGTTCTTTCCTTTGTTTTAAAGTACTGAAAAATATGAAGGTCAGTAACTCAGGTGAATTTCCATTTTTCATAAAATTATTTAATTGTAGTGTACTTGTTATTACTACATACATGATGTGTCAAATTACTATCTTTAACTATGAAGTACTCCGAGTTTTGCAATATAACATAGATAATATTTCTGGTCCTATTTCTAAAATAAAAAATTTTGAAGATTTGTTGAAATTCACCTCAGTTACTTACTTCATGTAAGTTACTAAAGAAAACAGGCACTTTTATAAAATGAAAGCATGTATCTAATTAGATCTTTCAGGAGAAAAATTTTTTTTTGTAATGTGAGCATACAATTTAGCTTGAAAAGAAATGGAAGAAATTGTAAGGGGAGTGGGGGTAGTTGAAAGATGATTAAAAATGATTCATATTATCTAATATAATACAACTGAAAACCAGACCTATTACAGATTATTATCTTTGCCTATCTTGAATATTTATCTACTATGTCATTGATAGTGTAAAAATTAAGAGAGAGAAATTTATTTGATAAATAGTACTATATCCATTAACTGAATTATATTGGAGGAGGAAGTCTGGTACAATGTAAAGAGTAGTAGATTTGGGAGAAAGAAAATATAGGTTCACATTCTAACCCAACTTACTTACTATCTTTGTGACCCTGAGCAAGCCATTTTATCTTTCTGGGCCTTTGATTCCTCTTATATAAAACAGTGGGGTTAGATCACATGACCTCTAAGGGCTCTTCCATCTTTAAACCTATGAATTTATGAAGTGGGAACATGAATGATCCACAATATAATGTGTATATATGTGTATATATCATATATGTGCTTGTGTGAATACATACACACAAACACATATAATAAACCTGGACATGAGACATTTGATAAAGTTAGGACATTTGATAAGCTTAGGAAATATGAGGCGAGTGATAGTACAATTACATTGATATGAAGCTGATTCAACAACCATACCCAAAGAATTCAACCACATTCAAAATGTAATTAAAGTCAATTGGAAAAAGAAAGTTCTAGTGTTGTGTCTCAGGGTTCCAGCCTTAACTTTGGCCTAGTCAATATTTGTTTCAGAAATTTGCATGAAGACACGGAAGGAATATTTGTTGATTATTCATGTGGCACAAGATTCAGAGGGATGGCCATTATGATGGATGACAGAATCAAGCCCAAAAGCATCTCAAAAGCCTGAGCTAAAACCAAGAAGATTAAACATAACAGGAAACAGAATTCAATTCTCAAGATATGTGGAGAAAAAAAAAGGAAGATACTAAACACTTGGAAAAAACTCAGACCTTATTTTTTAAACAACTAAGAAAACATTCAATAACTACCAACCCAAATGCCTATTTTCCTTCTACAAAAATTTCATGAGAACAATCCACATGCTAACTGACAGCATTGTTGATGAAGATTTGAGAAAGAAAGGATCGGGCTTTCACAAATGACATTCTACTACAAAACACCTCTTTACAATCATGTAAGTGACTGAAAGTTCTAAAGAATACAAAATCCCACCATAATTATTATTTGTTGACTATAATACAAAAGTTTTTGTTCACTGAAGCAGAGGCTTTCCTCTTACATGGTATCTTCCATAATCACATAAGATTGTTGGAAAGTTTAACTATCTGACTATGAATATTAAGCAAACAAAAAAAAGGACATAATTACCCAAAAAGTGTTTGCCACTATCACAGAGAATGTCCACTACAGATTCAATAGAAAAGAAATTCCCTAAAGACACTGAAGTTCTCTGAATGCTTCTTTTTGCAGATTACAATATGCTGACTTCATCAAACTGCAGAATATTGCAGAACTCTTTAAAGAAGTCCATAATCATTCAAAAGAGTTCATCTTCACTAGGCAGAGAAAATAAACCAAGTAGAAAAAAAAAAGAATTCCTTTTGTTGAAACTATGATGTGCAATTGGATGGAAAGCCTTATAGAAGTGATACAAATATATGGACAGAGACTGAACATGGACAATGATTTTAGCCTGAAATTGAACGAGAGGAAGAGAGAAAGCAGGATCACTTTTGGGGAAACACACAAGTACTTTTAGTGGCATGCATAAACACACACGTTTCTCCCTGAAACAGAGGTCCATCTTCTTAATCGTATTCTTCTAATGATACTGTTTGAGTCATGGAATATTACAATCTTCAAAGAATTAACACTGCAGATATTTAACATGCAATGAAAAGGCACATGGTCAGCATGAATAGACTGTGTCACATTATTGGTGAAGATTGCACACATGTACAAGTGAGATGTCATCAGATGTATGAACAGAAAAAGAGAAGTGCTCATCATGTAGCAACAGCAATTAGTAACTAATGGACTGCCTGCAAGCCTATATGAAATCAAGAGATCTACTCCAGCCCTTTGGAGGGACCTTTCTGTGGAAGATGTATAGAAGAGCATGGATAAAAGTTGCACTGGATAAGAAAGTATGAATGAGTTGCAATCTCCTTTTGGAAAAAATACCAACATTAATGAGATCATGTATCTGTCAAAGTAAAACTAAATGGATAAAGACTGATTATTCAGTTAGTGAAATGCAATTTGAAGACCTGGAGGCTTAGTTTCAGATTCAGCTTGAGTCAAAAGCATGATTTTACAATTTTAAAAAGCTATAAGAATCTTATACTTTGGTACTTTAAAAAATCCATCATTTCATTAGTTTTGGCACCCTTCCTGAGTTCAAAAACTTTTTTTACATTTTAGAAGACAGTCTTCATGAAATGCTGCAGATAGAACAAATTCATCACCTAGTGGCCAACCTGATGTCAAACCTCTCCCAATTTAAATAGGTTCATTCTCAGCTGAAAGACACAGCATCATTCACCAAGCCCATAACAAAAACATTTCCAGCCTAATAAGATGTGCAAGAGTTTGTATTCTCTTAGCAAAGCCCTTGAGATTCTAGGATAACCTTCATACCATACTAAGGTATTAGAAAAATCCTGTGGTAGAGGACTACAATATCAGACAGCATTTATTGAAGTTTACAGAATATCCCCAAAGTCTTAGTATAGTCCTAGACTTTTAACATCTTAAAGCTACAACAAGTCTTTGGGGAATACCCTGTATTATCTAGATTAAGAAATATAATAGTCCTCTATTATCTTGTGCTGCATCTAGAGGACTGTATTTTCAGTTTAGGGCATCATATTTTAAGAGAAATATTGACAAGATGTATGGCAGTCAGAATAAATTATTTAAAACCATGTCCTCTGAAGAATGGTCAAGGGAACTGAAAGGCAGAGGAAGGAACAAGAAAACTTCATTCAAATATATAAAGGATTTTCATATGGAAGAAGAAAGACACAGGCTTGTCCTAGGTTGGTCCAAAGGGCAGAAAAAATAACAAATGGAATGCAGCACTCAGCTCAAAATAAGGAAAAATTTTCTAACAATAAGAGCCTTAAATGAGAGCATCGAACTCTCCATCACTGGAAACATTCATGGAGAGTCTTGTTCTGCCACCTGACAAGGATGCTGCAAAATGGAGGCAGTAAATGGGAAGCAGCATCATGTCTTAGAGAAACCATAGACAGTTCTTGCTTTATACAAATTTACATTATGCATTTGAAATCAGAAAACCTGGGCTGAATCCCAACTTTGCTTACTTGCTGCATGAATTTGAATAAGTTATTTCCATTCCGAGATCTGGCCTTAACCTACCTACTGTTAAATTCCCCTACTCCATAAAATAAACACTCTCAGCCACTCTTTAATCACCATTCCCAAAATGTGCACTGTTTCCACATTGTTGAACTTTAATTCTTAAAGTGCCCCCCATATCCTAAACTCTGTCTATTAAAATCCAACCCAATTTTTCTTTAGTTCCAATGTCATCTCCTCAACAATGCATGACTTAATCCAGCCTGCTGATTCCTGCATCCTCTGTACCTTTAAAACTCTTATTTGTACTACTCATAAGGCACTTACTACTTACTGCCTGACATTATAAGTACTTCTGTTTGTGTCTTATTTCTCCTACTATATTTGAAACTTCTGAGGGCTGGTACCATTTTTGTATAACTTTTTATCTCTCAGTGCACTGCACACAGCCACCCATTAAATATTTTTTGAATGAGTGAATGAACATGATCTGATTCTGTAACTTTTTATTCTTCTAAGCTAAAGCAAAGAATTTCATGATAGCCTGCTATAGTCTTAGAAGCCATAGATTTATTTCCAGCCTTGAAATTTCACTGTGACAGTTTATCAGCACATTCATGAAGAATAATTTCTTTGATAGAGAGTTCTAGATATAGTAGTGTTTACATTTCCTTAAATGATGCATCAGAAAGCATCTTTCCAAGACTTCAAAAGATATTATAGTTAGAGATAGGAAGATTTGTCAAGTCAAATCTTTAAATAAATTCAGCCTCTCCATATCAGTATTGGAAGCTTCTTTATTGTCCTCCTGTCTCCACAGAATACTCATACATGGCTTTTCTACAGGCATTCTTCTCATGAGAAAATCCAGCAAAATTGTTAGCAGCCTTTATGAAGACTGATGTCTCAAGATAGCTTGGACTCATAGAAAGAACAAAAATGACCCCAGATTTAACAGGAATTTTCTGTTCTTTTCTTAGCTTTAGTTTCCTCATTTGTAAGATGTGGAAGATAATATACTTGGGCTACCTGCTTCACAGGACTTTTGTGAGCCAAGTGCTTTGTAAACCTTAAAGTGCCACAGAAATAACTTAAAATTGGTTAATCTACCAGTATTACAAATTCTTGGCATAATAAGGATTATTACTTCCATTGCTCTAGAACAAGGTTCCTTTACCTTTCTTGTGCAAGGGACCACTTGGGCAGTCCATGGTTTTAAATGCATAAAATAAAATAAATAAAATTACAAAGGAAACCAAACGTTAGTGAAAATAAATATACAATTTTTCATATACATGTTCACAGACTCCTGAAATCTAACATGAGGTCCAGACATCCCCAGGTGAGGAACTTTTGATATAACATGGCAGGGTTTACAAATCCTTTTCATCATATACATCCTATGAAATAATATAAAATATTTTCCTCATTTTCAGATGATGAAACTCTCATATGACTTACTCAACTTTAATTATGAATCTGAGGTTTGAATTACATCTTTTTAATCCCAAATTCATTACTATTTCTACTCTGTCACTCCCATCTACCTCACAATTATATTATAAAGAGCTAAACTCAATATCTGACTACTTCCCAGCTAAGACCACAGGCTATATCCACAATGTTCAATTAATATTTGTTGAAATGAATTCACTTTAGATATATGTCCAAGAGGTTTGGAAAAATCAAAAGCTCTAAAAAATATTTTTTTCCTCACAGTATTATTACCTTCAAAGAAGGAAGAAAGAAAGGGAGGGAGTAGTTGATTTAGATGGAGGCAAATTCAGTCAGATATTTTTCCTGTCCAGCTGGGTATTTTTTTTCTTGTATAAGAAGCTAAAAACTACCTGGTATTTCTCTAAATCTATTGAGATTGAAATAATATTAATGTCTGGGTTTATGTTTTTGTTTTTGGTTGGTTTTTTTTTTTTTTTGTATTTATATAGTTTATCCTTCCCTACTCTATTTGGTCACTCTAAGAATGCAGTTATTTTGACACTTGAATGTGTAGATTCAGCGGAAATTTATTTGGCATTAAAATGAATGTAGTTTGGTGGAAAAGGGATTAATTTGGAGTCCAAAGTGCTAGGTTTCTCTCCAAGTCAACTTCCCAACTTACTGGTTGAAAGCAAATCAGTTTCCTCATATGTGGAATACAGGCACATAGAGGACATTTGACTAGATGAAATTTAAGGTTTCTTCCACTTTTAAAGATCCTACAAATTAACTGACAGATGCCAGTAAATTGATCATGCTCTAAGAGAAATCGATCCAAATTGAAGTTTCCTCCTATATTTCAACATCCCCTACACTAATGAATCCCTAGTAATATTTCACAGGAATGGTTTGTATTTGGTATGCACTTGTTCACCTCCTGCATGCCTATTTCTTTAAATAAGGAAGAAAAAAACATAGACAGTTCTTGCTTTATAGAGATTTGAATTTATGTAAAGAATTTTGAACGAAATCCACATTAAAAAAAATAAAACAATCCTCTGTTAACTTTACTGTATAGTACTGTGCTTGCTGTCTCTCCTCTCTTACCCCTCAGCTCTGCACTCTTGGACTCCCATTCCCTACTCCCCCACCCCCCAAAACCTCCAAGTGAAAGCAGAAAAATAAACTTGCAGAAAGAACACTGCCACTTCTGCCAGGTTGGGAACTTAGCTTGAGACCTCCCTGTGCTAATCAAGAATCCCTATGCCCCAATCCACCTACCCATCCTCTTTTCTGCCCCCTCTTCGTGTCTGTTTTCCTTCTGTCTGTACTCTAGTTCCGAATGTTTGTCCCCTTTCCCTTGGTTCTGATCAGGCCCTCATAGGATTTCCCCTGGCCCTACTTATTTCTCCTCTTGCTCTGGATTCTGTCTCTGGCCTTCACTCTTCCTACCTCCCTTTTTCCTTCCCTTCTCCACTTCTACAGGCAAATTTGTATTATGTAAAAATCATTTTACACAGTGATCTGTGGAACTATCCACTTACATAAAGCAAGAACTGTTTGTATTTAGTCTTGACTTAGTAAATTTCAATAAGGCATTTAAATTCTAACTTTAAGTAATTTTGGGAAACAGGGCTCTGCATAGGGTCTCAAATGTGGAATCTTAGGTTTTAGAATCCAGGGTTTTGAGACACCATATTTTTAGGAAATATTTTGACAAACTAGAGTGTATCCAAAAGAAAGGCAACCAAGTTGGGGAAAAGACTTTAAATTGTGTTTCATAAGGATAGGTGAGAGGAACTGGGATTCCCATTTCATCTAGAAAAGAGCAGACTTAGCAAGAATATCATCACTGTCTTAGAGTACTTGAAAGGCTACCATGTGATTGGACTTGTTCTGTATAGGGCAAAACTAGAAGCTGTAACTGTAAGGGAGACTGATCTTTCTGTTGCTTAGAGTAGTCCAAAAGGAGAGTGGTTCCCCATCACTATAGTCTTCAAGTGAAATCCGAATGACTACTTCAATTCTGAGGTTCTGTGAAATAATCCAGTCATTTATTGTTTAGAGTTCTTAGAAGGTGAGGGTATGAGGGAGAGGAAAATGAAGGAGGTGCCTAAGTTCCACAGTTATATATGTTTTTTTGAGGCTATGATTAGTATTTCTGCATTGTTTTACTTGGAAGATCTGTAGTAAAGTGTAATAGACTGTGGTAAGAGAAATGACCAGATACCAGAGGACAAATTGAACATCCTTCTGGGCCTAGGTTAAAACCTCTAGGACTTGGATTTTCAGGATCATAATTTGCCTTTACTGCTAGGCCATCTACCACATTGCTACAAATGAGGCTGATATTGCAGCTGTAGGGGATTACTTGATTTCCCCAGAAGTCATTTGAACTAGGCAGTTTGATATTGATTTACTGACAATTTGGTCCAGACTCCTTTCAGTCCTGTTACGGACCTCTTAAGTTTCTAAAAGACTAAACATCTATCATATATATAAATAAACTGCAAATGCAAAAGTAGACAGTTCTGGCTACAGCAGCAGATTGGGAGTATTGCAGTTGTAGAATTCCAGACAGGCTTCCAATGGTACTAGGGTCTGGGAGGGTTCTAGGCTAAGGGTATAAAACTCAAATAAAAAAGGGGACCACCATTCCATACATAAGTATCTCTGTGGGCTACATATTGACTTAATTTTAAATGTGATGGTATCAGATTTATTGTATTTGTATTTTTTTTTCCCTACCAGGAAAAAAGCAACTGGCTCAGTCTCCCTACCTTTTAAAGGAGGCAGACAATCGGAAAGTGCAGGAAGGCTCATTGCTGAGTAAATTGGACTTGCTCAAAAACCTGATTATATATGTTAAATATTTTCCAATTACATTTTAATCTGGTTCTCCCTATAACTGGAGAGCATTGTGGGCCCCATAGGACATGTGGGTGTGACACTATCAAAATGCACCATCAGGAACCTGTAGGATCCTAGGCCAGGGAGATTGAAGTGTCTTGCATAAAGTCACACCAGTAGTAAATGCTAGAGGTAAGAGCTGTAGCCAGGCTCTTGACCCCAGAGACAATACTGTCTCTGTACCATGCTGCCACTCCCCTGGGCTCTGATCCTCGTTCTTGACTGAACTTGCTGTATGATCTTGAAAAATCATTTCCCTTTTCTGAGCCTCACGTTCTTATCTGTAAAATGAAAAGGTTAAGCTAGCTAATAACCACTTCTCTATAATATTTTACGTACATTATCTTTCTCAATCCTCACAACTCTGTGGGATATGTGCTACAAATATCATGGCTTTCCCTGCATCACATGGCTAGGGAATGAGGCAAAATTTGAACTCGGGCCTTCCTGATTTCCCCACCATGCTGCCTTACATGATCTCTAGCCCATTCCTACTTTAAATTCAATGAGTCTATAAATTCTACAACCCTTCCTAAAGTCTCTTCAAACTCCCAAGATTAAGGTTTGGCCTTAGTTCTTGCTGAGTGGGTGTAAAGACATCTGTAAGATTAGTTTGTATGTTACCTCCTAGAGCAAAATAGACTTTTTCTTTAAACAGACATTCCTCTGTCACCAGAATGGATGTAGGTGGTTCCTTCCCTAGTACAGCATTACTTAGAAAAGCAAGCCACAGAGAGCCAATTTCACTGTCCACTAAGAAAAGAAGGGGGCTAGAAGTGAAAGTAAACACGAATTCCTCGTAGATATTTACAACAGAATTTTGTGTGTATATTCATCCTTGCTGATCCTGCAGGAATTACTGTGAAAGTTTAAGCTGCTCTTGTTTGACATTCTATGACCTGCCACTGTCCTTGAGCATCCTTTAAAGATGTTCTTCTTTGATAAATGAACTCCCTTAAATGAAGCACCCATCGCACTTCTGTTTGAATTTTTTTTAGCGGATTTTCTTATGACACCCAGTTGGGAAGGCAGTGGCCACTCACAGCTAGCCCATTCCTATTACTTAACCTGTTACTTGAGCTCTTGCCTCCTCCAGGGCCTCCTTTCCCACACCTGTGTGACTCAGACCGCCGCAGCCCGGAACTCCCTGTGGGGCCCCCCCACGCCACGACCCTCCCCCCCTTTTTTGCTGTTAGAGAACTAGTCAATCCCAGCTCTTCCGCTCCTGGAAAGCTGTGCCACGTTGGGGAAGTCTCTTTTCCACAAACCTGCTGTTTCACTAGTGAGATGGAGGGGTTCGTTCTAGACGTTCGGTCCTTGCCAGCACTGGCCTCCTCCAATAGGTGGCGCGTTGAGCGGGGCAACAGCGCCGGCGCAACCAATTGCGTCTCCCTGCGAGAAGGGGACCCCTTTGAAGGAGGGCACCTGTGGCGGTGGGAGACGAGTTAAACATGAGATATCACGCAGGGCTCTTTCTCTGTGCGTTTTATTCCCCGGGCTGCCCTTCCCTGAGCCTTGTGCTGCCTAGCCCTTACTTACCACGCCTGCGCTGAGGGGCTGTGGCTCAGTTTCCCTCTGTGCTGTCTGTCTATCAAGGGACGAACCACCAAGTGTCTTAAATCCACTTTGTGCGCATTGTTTTTCGTGCCCAGTCCGTCTGTGCCGTGACTCCGTGTGTGGCCGCTCAGCTCCGTCGGCCGTGGCCGGGACGGCTCTCGTGTCTCTCCTCGCCCCGCTCCCGCCCCAGACCCCAAATAAAGTGTGGGATTTGATTGGCCCTCAGTGTTGGAGTCTGACTCTGTCCGCGCCTCCCACGCTGTCATCCCCGGGCCGTCAGCCGGCCCCCCCCCCCCCCCCGGGAGACACGAGCCCAAAGGCCGCACCTCCGCCCGCCCAGAACCCATCAGGTGGGCTCGAGCACCGCCCCCGTGGTGACCACGCCCCTTCCCCGGCCCTACACTGAGGAGGCGGGGTGCGACTCCGCCTCCTGTGCATGACCCCGCCCCACGCCTGCTTGGGCCTGCCGGGGCACGCGCTCCTCCCCCTTGCCACCCCGCCGGAGAGGTTCCGCCCCCACGCCGGGGCGCGGGGCTCCCGGGCCGGGGTCCGCCGGAGCAGTGGCCGAGCAGCCGCCGCGGCCTTAGCTCCCCGGTATTGTGGCTGCGGGAGGGAGCGGCTGCACTGACGCCATGGATGCCGAGGCCACTCAGCCGCTGCTGGGCCCAAGGACCAAAGCCGAGGAGCCGGGCCCGCGGTGAGCCGGGGCGGGGACGCTCCCAGAAGCCGGGCGGGGGGCGGGCAGGGGGGGCTAAGCCGGGCAGTCGCGGCCGCGGCGCGCCCCCACCCTCTCACCTGCTGCTGTCTCCGCAGCGTCCGCCGGCCGCGGGGGCTCTTCCTGGCAGCCTTCGCCGCCACCTTGGGCCCTCTCAGCTTTGGCTTCGTGCTGGGCTACAGCTCGCCGGCCATCCCGAGCCTGCGGCGGGTCGGACCTGCGCCCCTGCGACTGGACAATGACGAGGCCTCCTGGTTCGGGGTGAGACCGCTATCCTCAGACCAGCTCCCACCACCCCACACTGCACCCTCTCCGCCGGCCGCTGCTTTTTGTGCCCCTGGCCCCCTTCCCAGCTTCTCCCCAGGACCCCACCCCTGTTTTTCATCTTGCCTTCCCAGGATCTCTCCTTTCTCCAGGTTCCTCCCCCCAGTCTCCCTTACCCTGGCCCTGAACCACCCTCTCTCCTCCTAAGCCTCACCCTCCTGTGGCCGCCCCCAAGGGTTCCCTCTCTGAGCAGAGAGAGGCCCCATTGCCCAAATACATATCCTGGCGGGTCAGAAAGCTTAGACCGTCGGTTCGTGTCCTATATGTGCCGTGTATCTTCCTCCGCACCTAAAACAGAAGCCCTGCCCAGAGTTGGTTGTTGATAGAATCAGGTTTTCCATTTTTTTTTTTTAAACATGTGAATCAGCTCTGGTAACAGAGGCTGAAATTATCTGAATCCAAACGGAATAAGAAGAAAGATAAACCTGCATCCGAGTCTTAATGTGCGTTCTAAAGCGCAATGTTGTTATTTTTGACTTACTACTATTGGGCATTATGTCTTTCTTTCATTTCCCTACCCAGACATTACTCTTCCCATGCCTCACTCTTTGGATATGGAATAATGATTTAAATGGTTTACGCTGCTGTGCTGCTTTTGTCCTCTTTTGAGTAGTCCCTGGTAACTCTTGGGGCTGCTGCAGGTGGTATACTAGGTGGCTGGTTGTTAGACCAGGCTGGAAGGAAACTGTCCCTGATGCTCAGCACAGTGCCCTTTGTTGGTGGCTTCACCCTGATCATTGGATCCCAGAACGTATGGATGCTGTATGGAGGTCGAATTCTGACTGGCCTGGCAAGCGGGATTGCTTCTCTTGTTGTCCCAGTAAGTCACATGTTAATTCGAACATCTAAAATGGTTCCCTGAGAAAAAAAAGAAAAGAAAACCTTTTCCCCTTGGAGGTGAAGTTGTGGAGAATTTCTGCTTCCCGGGACCGTTTCAAAGGCCAAACTAGTTAAATAGATAATAACAAGAAATTGCTATCTGGAAAACACTTAGATTTGTCACAGGAATAAAGATTTTAAAACACTCATGCCCTTGAAAAGTCTGGCAAATGAAATTGATGATATATGGGAAAGGATTGTGGCCCAGTTTAGTCTGGTTCTCACCGTCAGGTGACCTAGACTTGGAAAGAATCACACTGTCATCTCAGATACTTTAAAACTATCTGTTCATATGTATCACATGAAAGATCGTTAAGATAGCAAGATTTTCTGGTTCTCAAGCAGAACCACCTGTCCTTAGTCTCATTCTGGTCGAGTTTAAAGAATCTTATGCTGAACTAAACTTGTAAAAGTTTCCAAGAATAAAACATAGGTCATCATTTTAGAGTTGAAAAGGGGAATTTTGAGATCATGTCACCAAAGGGTGAGCAAAGTATGAAGACCAGGCCCTGGTTGTTTGTTTTTATTCCTACCTGGTTTTGTGAAGACACAAGCTAAGAATGATTGTTTAAATGACTTTTTTTTTTAAAGTGTTACTGTTTTTAAAAATGTAAAAAGTATTCTTAGCCCCCTGGCTGAACACCCCCTGGATCTGGTTACTTCTGACGATAGTTTGTGAACCCCTTCTCTAGTTCAGTCCCTTTTATTTTACAAGTGAGGAAAACTAGGGCTGGGAGACATATTCACCTGCCTGGACTTGTACAACTAGTGACTGACTAAGCTACCATTTGAACCCAGGTCTTCTGACTCAAAATCTTGGTACCACAACCAGCTACTTCTTCCCGCAAACTTGATTTTAATGAAAATGAATACTGAACATATTCGTTCTCAGGCTTTCTTGTCCACTGATATCTCCTTAAGGATTATAGGGTGGGATTCATAGGTTTGTTTTGGCCTGAAACTGTGGTTTCTTAATCATTAGTGATAAAGAGTTCCCTCTACCTGCTCAAATCAGATTAGCAACTAACTATTCTAGATAGTTGCCTGGAGGTACCAGAAAGGTTAAATGATAATTAGCAAACCAGATTTAACACATACCTCTAGATATGAAATTAGGGGGAGAAATTGGAGTTTGAAGTCTGCCTCAATATCCTCATCTGTAAAATGAAGATAATAATACCTACTACACAGAGTTGTTGTGAAGATAAAATGAGACAGTGTTTGTAAAGTACTTTGCAAATATTAAATCTTGATATAATATTAGATATTACTTACTATTACTTTCTTTTCCTTGTCTTCTGGGAAAATTATCTTAAAAAATGCAGAGTTTACACAAATTAAATCACAATCTGAATTCAACTTGATTTTTCTTCCCAGGATAAAAGTGCCTTCTAGTTTAGTTGGCAATCTTCAAAAATTTGAAGGGTTATCAAATGAAAGAAAAATTATTCAATTTGTTCTCCTATATCTCAGAGAACAAAACTAGGAAGAACAGATAAGTTTTAGAAAGGAGACTTTCATCTTATTGTTAGAAAAAAAGTTCCTGATTAGTTATCTAAAAGTGAAATAAATTTCACCTATAAATGAAATTGGAAGGTAGGCAGCTAGATGGTATAATGAAGAGAGTATGTGCCTTACAATCGCAAAAATCTGGGTTTGAAGTCAGCCTGGGACATTTACTAGCTGTATGGTTGTGGGCAAGTCAATTGACTTCTGCCTGCCTTCATGTCTTCATTTGTAAAATGAGGATGTAGCACTTACCTTATAGAGTTGCTATTAAGAATCAAATGAGTTAACATAAATATAAAGCATTTTATAAAACTTAAAGCTTTATATACACACTAAGTTGTTGTTTTTATTATTGTTATCATTATTTGTGGATTCTGCCCAATGGAGATCTTCAAGAAAAGACTGTATGACCATTTACTAATGATGTCATAGAGGGGAATTCTTGGATTCTTGGTCATTTTAGGTTGAATAGATCAATCAATCAACACTTATTTATTGAGCACCTATATATATGCCAGGCACTATGCCAAGTGATGAGAATATAAAGAAAGGCTGAACAAAATTTCTGCTTCAGGGAGCTTACATTCTAATGGGAAAGGCAATATGCAAATGATTTTGTGGTTCCTTGAATTCATTCCTTCTAACTAGTTCTTTTATGATTCTGGCATAATTTTAATGTATTTTCTACGGTTGAGATGGGGCTTCATATGTACCTATTACTGAGTATGCTTTTAAAGCAGTGGGATGTTATCTTTTTAATTTAATTTTATTTTTTGCTGAGGCAATTGGGGTTAAGTAACTTGCCCAGGGTCACACAGCTAGGAAGTGTTAAGTGTATGAGAACAAATTTGAACTCAAGTCTTCCTGACTTCAGGGCTGGTGCCCTATCCACTGCGTCATCTAATTGTCTTGATGTTATCTTTTTTAGATGAATTTTATAATTACCGCAAAAAAACCCAAACCTGTTAACTTGGTTATTTTATGTACAAATGTTAACTGAATTAGCAAATTGGTGCATATAAGCAATACAACTACTATTTAAAAGTTTGTTGTTGTTTTTTTAAAGAACTTGGGCCAAAATTTGTTTAAAGCAAAAAGCTGAGTAAGTAAATACTTAAAACAGCAGACTTTCCAGAAGGGGGGAAAAATCAAAACACTAAACTTTTACATTTAATCTGAATTTTTACATTTTTCCATCATTTAAGTCTAGATAATCGGCAAAACAGTAAAGAAAGCTCTGCTTTGTAGTGTTTGCCGATTTCTTGAGATTGAAAATTTAATGATCAGCTTTCATCAATTTGAGCTGACTCCAGGACACTCCTGCTTATCCCCACAGGGCTTCAAAAAAGAAAGTGTCCTAATATTGTTTCTCAGCAACTACTCAAGAAGAGAAATAGATTTGGGGGCTTGGAGGGGAAGAGTGTTTATTGGTTTGTTTTCCTCATTTTCTCATGGAACCTACCCTTGGTTGATGCTTAATAAGTTGAGATAGTCTTTATTTCTTAAGAGGAAGGATAGTAAGAAAATAAGTTTATATGTTAATTTCTTTTAAAAACAAGCTAGCAACAATAATCTTTTTGTTAGAAGTTATTATTCCAATATTATTCCTTTTTTAAAGATTTAACTTTTAGAAACCTATGTGATGGAGTGTAATCTTCTGGCCCATAACAATTCAGTTCAGAGGATTCATGATGAAACATGCTACTGATGTCCCAGAAAGAGACCTGAGAATTCAATGCCAAATGACGCCTATTTGTTTTGGACATAGCCAATATAAAAATTTGTTTTTCTTGATTGTACATGTTTGTAACAGGATTTTGTTTTGCTTATTTTCTTATTGAGATGAGGAGAAAGAATAAAGTAATATAGTAAAATTAAATTTCAAAAATAAAATGTTTTAAAAATAAGAACTGATGTGATTACTGGGCATGACAATATCAGTATGTGATGCTGATAAGCCCTGCTGCTAGAGAGGCTGAAGCTGTTGGATATCTTGCCTTTGGGAGTTCTAGCATTAGGTTAAAAGGTAATGTTAGAGAAGAACCCCCCAAAAATTTTTTTTAATTCAATGAATCATTTTTCAAATAGGAAAAAAAAATAGGCTAGGAATTTTAGAAAGAAATACGGACAGGTGATTGTATTAATATATTAAATTTAATATTTAGTTTTTCAAAAACTTTCAAAGACAAAGTTTTTCAAATACATAGAGATTCATGGTTTTCTATCTAGTCTTTCTATTTATATATAAAGATATGTTAGTTGGGGGCAGCTAGGTGGCTCAGTGGATAGAGCACCAGCCCTGAAGTCAGTAGGACCTGAGTTCAAATCTGATCTCAGACACTTAATACTTCCTAGCTGGGTGACCCTGGGCAAGTCACTTAAACCCAATTGCCTCAGCAAAAAAAAAAAAAAAAAAAAAAAAGGCGAGTTGATGCTTGTTAAGTTGAATAAGAATGAACAAAAATTTAAAGGAACCTATGAATGCAAATTAAATTCAAATTTCTACCTATTTTACATTAGTATTATTCACTTTTAATGCTTTATGGGATACATAGGTATATATAGCTGAAATAGCTTACCCAGAAATCCGAGGACTGCTTGGCTCTTGTGTGCAGCTGATGGTTGTCATTGGGATCCTTGGAGCATATGTTGCAGGTACAGTTTTCTGGACTTTAGCCATGACAAAGCCTTAAATTTAAGTGGTGGTATTCTTTTCAAAATGCTTATGATACAGCAATGATACAGTGGTATCATTTAGCAACAACTCCAGTATCCATAGAGCATTAAGCTTTATACTGTGCTTCATTCCACTGAGAATTAAGTGACATTTTAAGACCATAGGATGTCAAGCTGGGAATACCTTGGTCATCATTTATTCCATTTCTCTCATAGAGACTCATAGTGCTAAAAAGAACTTACTTGGGATCCTAAAAACAATAAATGTCAGAGCCCAAACTAAAGTTGGGAATTCTGATGACGAGTTTCTGGATTTTTTTCTATTATATACACAATGGTTCTCAGCTACTGAGAAAGTTGGTTATTGCATAGCTTGTCCATGAATGGCAGAGCTGGATATATGGTGAGAGTTTTTGTCTTCCATTCTAGCACTCTTTCAGCACTACTACACTGATCCTTAGAACAATCTAGTGAAGTTGGAAGGGCAGGTATTCCCCATTTTACAAATAAAGAAACTTAAGTTTCAGACCCTGGACTAAAAATTCATGACTAAAAATTCCCAAGTCCTGTCTTTTTCCACTATACCACCTTATCTGTACTATGCTGAGGGATGGTTAGATTTTGTGGACTGAAGGTAGTAGGTGATTGCTGTGGGCTTACTAAGGAAAGAAACTAAATATCCCATTTCTCTTTTGTGTGAGGGTTAAAGGAATTAACTAGAAAAGTCAGGTCAGGATTGTATGAAAGCCTTTTTAGGGAGGTGAAGAGGGAAGTGCAGTTTGGAAGCAGTCAGGATTAAGTGACTTGCCTGGGGTCACACAGTTAAGTGTTTGAGACTAGATTAGAACTCAGGGCCTCCTGCCTCAGTAGTGTGTCCACCTACCTGCTCCATGGATTGTATGGTATTCATGGAATTGTCCTCGGAAGCCTTCTTTATGCCTTCTCTTATCCTATTCTCCCTTCTCCACTTTCTCCACAGGGCTGGGCCTAGACTGGTGCTGGCTCGCTGTGCTGGGCTGCGTCCCACCTTTCTTCATGCTGCTGCTCATGTGTTTCATGCCTGAAACTCCAAGGTTTCTGCTGATTAAGCATAAGCAGCAAGAAGCAATAGCTGCAATGAGATTTCTGTGGGGGATAGACCAGGAACAGGAAGTAGAAGAGAAGGAATACAGTCATGAGGATCAGGTAAGGAGGTGGACATTTATACTTTGTTTCTGGGTAGCAATAAAAAGTTTCATCCTAACAGCTTCTCTTTCCATAGCACATTAAGATTGACAAAACACTTTTCTATACAACTTTACCCTATAAGGTAAGTAATGCAAGTATCAATTATCATTGTCCCCATTTGATAAAGAAAGTGTTTATAGCTGGGATGCAAACCAAGAACTTCTCTCTAAAAAGTCCAGTGACTCTTCACTATGCTGTCACACCATGCAGACTTTTACAAAATGTATCGGAAGTGGAAGAGACTTTAGATATTGTCCAGTCCATCCCTATTTTACACATGAAGAAATTGACATCCATAGAGGTCCAGAGACTTGGGCAGTGTCATAGAGGGGTGTGACTGGGTTCAAATCCTGGAGTTACTCCTTGTCAACAACAATAAGGAGTAACTCTGAGATTTGAACCTAGTCACACCCACCCCCCAATGACACAGTGTATTTGCCACCAGCATGTATGGGTATGTGTAAATAATGCTACTGAAATGACCGTCTTTTCCTTTGTTCATGATAAATCCTCTCCCTGCCCATTACCTGCTGTGGAAGTTTCAGATACTCTAACAGTTGGTCTGCAGGGATGATTAATGAGGCCTCCTCACCCTATACTTTCTGACCAAAACTAGCAGAGCTTTGGGGACCAAAGAATGGTTGATTAAGCTATCTCTGTAATTATAATGCTGAGTGAATGCTTCATTAATATTTATTCATTTGGTTTAAACATCACTAACCAAAAAGCCCGGGACATGAATTCAGAAGGAGTCAGATCATGGAAGCTGCTAAAAACAGGAAATCTTCATCTGTCAGAGGCCAGGTTTGCCAGACACATGGCAGAAATAGTTTTCATAAAGCTTTTGTACAGACTTACCCTTTACTAATCGTGCCTTTTATGGGTATAAAAATTGCTGGTTTTCTCCAAAGCACTTTCACAAACACCTTTTCCATTAGCTCCTTTGAGAGAGGAAGGGAAGATGGAGATTACCATTACATTGCATTTGATTTGGGAGGGGCCTCAAAGACTGTTCGAGCCCATCCATGCCTGAACAAAGACTCCTCAGCAAATGGTCTGTCACTCAGCCTTGTCTTGAAGCCCTTCAATGAATGGGGAATTCATACTAATTACCTCATAAGACAACCAGTTCAGTTTTGGAACAGCTCTAATTGTAAAAAAGCTTTCTATCTAGCTGAAATTTTCATTCTCATAACTTTCTCATGTTGCTCTCTAGGGTGAATAGGTTTCATCCCTCTTCCATTTGGCAGTCCTTCTAACACCTGTAAAAAGTCTTATTTTCTCCAGACTAAACATCCCCAATTCCTTCAATGGATAGATACTCATGGCATGGTCATCAGTCCATCAGTGTCTTTCTTGTAACAGAACACAATATTCCAGATGGGATCTGAGCAGAATGGGTGAGGAAACGGCAACAAAAATATTATGGTGTTTTTTCTACCATATGTGCTTTATCGACTTGGTTTTAGCCACATTCTAATATCTAATGCTTTCTCCTTTTGTGACTCTTCTACCCCCCAGGGGGAAAAAAATGTGACAGACCATATAATTTAGTGGAAAAACTACTTTGCCTCCTTCCATGGGAGTCTTTAGAGTCAGCATGGATTGTGGCTCCACCAGTTTCCAAATATGACTGACAACTCTTTTCATTCTTTCTATCCTCAGTTTCTTTATCCTTTTTTCTTTCAGAGTACTGAAATAGATGGTCTTCCAACAGTTGTGTCAAACTTAGAAACGGGGCCATTAATTCCTAGAAAAGGATCACTGCAAGCTACAAATTGACTTAGTTTCAAAATATAATTCTAACTACTTCTTATTTTATTTGTATGTATTTTATTAAGTTTTTCCCAGTTACATCAGGTACACTCAGGAGTGTTGTAAGCTGCATCTTTGACACCTCTGGTCTTCAAGAGCCCTTCCAAATCTAAGATTCCTTTTTTGAACATAAATTAATTGAAAATGCCTATTTCTGAAACAGGGATTTCATCTGGCAAGGTTGAAGAATCCAGCCATTTACAAGCCATTTCTCATTGGTGTGTTGCTGATGGCTTTCCAACAGTTCTCAGGGATCAATGCAATGATGTTTTATGCAGAGACAATTTTTGAACAAGCCAACTTTAAGGTACAAGTTGACACTTTCAAAGTGACCTTACGTTTCTATGAGCTTGGTTGATTTATTATAATGTTTTTCTAAAATATCCTTGTTGGTCAGTGGAAGTGGTACTTGTGCCAGGTTCCTGAATACTCTAAAATATTACATCTTTGTTCTGGAACTCTCTCTCCAAATTTGTTCTTTCTTGGAGATGTTAATGCTCTGGATCCTCTGTCTTCTGCCCAGGACAGTAGCCTTGCCTCAGTCATTGTGGGGGTCTTGCAGGTGGTCTTTACTGCCATAGCTGCCCTTATCATGGACAAAGCCGGCCGGAAACTACTCCTGGTGATATCAGGTGAGATGAACACAATCCCAGACCTTACCAGCATTTTCAAGGAAATGAAATAGTTTGCACTACAGTTCTCAGAATACTTGATATCTTGGTCTCTGGACCAGTGTCTGCATGTTTGACTCATAGTCAAAGGGAACTAACTGCCCAGTCTTGTAGACTCAAGACTTCCAGCACCTTTCTCATTTATGCTTACAGTCCCTGTCCTCAGAGAGAAAAGATCTTGCTACAGCCACCTTAGGGATAAAGAAAGTGGGACAATTTATGTTTCAATGGCTCTAAACAAAGCATTCTTTGCACTTGTTTGGCTCCTCAGAATAGTACAATAATAGTCAATAATCAATACAACATTTATTAAAAAATTTAAAAAGCAAGTTCACAGATTCCAGGTTAAGAATACCTACTTTAAGATTTTCCAAACTGAATAAGGTATAAGAAATCCCAAAAGATCTGAACTGATCCTGATTAATGGGTTGGTTACAAGGCAACTAGAAAATTCAGTAGAGCAAGCCCTGGGCCTGTAGTTAGGAAGATTTGAATTTGACCTCAGATGCTTAATAGCTGTCTGAGCCTGGGCAAGTCACTTTACCTTTGTCTGTTTTGATTTCCTCAACTTTAAAATGGGGATATCTTCCAGCATGGTTGTGTGGATCAAATGAGATGATATTTGTAAAACACAAAACACAGTGTCTGGAACAAAAGAGATGCAATATAAATACTTGTTTCCTTCCTAATTAGTAAGTCCAAGCATCTCATAGCATCAAAGGAAATAATAGTAGTTTGCATTTTTATAGTGATTTAAGATTTCAGAGCATTTTCCTTACAGTAATCTATGAAGTAAGTACTGTAAGTATTAACCTCCTTTTTTAAAATGAGCATACTAAAACTTGGATATCATACCCATCCCTGTTTCTTCCTCTCTGGGGGAGAAAAGCATTTAACAGCTGTTCTGCACTGCATCCCACCCCAACAAATTTGAAGATGCTTGTTTGATTAGCTTAAAATGTTTTGTCACACAGGGATTTTTCCTTGAAGCTATCTGGCCCAAGAATAGAGACCATCTCTTTAATACAAGGGTTGGTAATACAAGGCGCACCCCACCTGTACCTTGTGAACCAGGACATTGAAAAGTTCTCATAATTCCCTTTCCCATACCAACCCTGATCAGGGAGTGATAGAGAGAGCTCAGTCAGATGATCATCTAATCAACAGCTGCTTTTCAGAATTTTATCTGAATTTTAGACTTTACTCTTCTTGAAGCAACAATTATAGCTTAATATTTAATATATATACATAAAACCACAAGAAAAAAAAAACAAAAAGTATTTTTTAAAAGTCTCTGCTGGAATCTTTCTCTGTCAGGGCTTTATTTTTTTGTTTTTTTAAAGAGCCTCTGCCTTAGACCCAGGCTTCTGCTATTGATTGTTCTCTTCCTCCTGCAGGTAGTATCATGGCCCTGAGCTGCATGATGTTTGGTATCTACTTTAAAATTTCTCTTCCAAGTCCTAACAACTCTTCAAATCCTGACCTACTCACATACTTGAATCCAGAGTCTGTACAAGCCAGCTCTGGACTGCCATGGCTAGCGGTATTTAGCATGGGATTCTTCCTCATAGGTGAGTTGTCAGATGGTTCTCTCAGGCTCCAAATTCCATCCTGACTCTCACCCATCTTTTCCCCATACAGACTCCAGTGCCATCTAAACATTCTTCATGACCTGCTATGAAAAAAAAAATTCATCCGCCCCAGCCAACTTTATGCTACAGTTTTTGTAATTTTCTATTTGTTTGCCATTTCAGGTTTTTCTCTAGGTTGGGGTCCCATCCCCTGGCTGCTGATGTCAGAAATATTTCCCCTCCAAGTCAAGGGGCTGGCCAGTGGCGTTTGTGTGCTTTCCAGTTGGATCATGGCCTTTCTGGTGACAAAAGAATTCAGCAGTCTCATGGTAGGAGCTTCCTGTGACTCGGGAGTGGACTTTTACCTCTTCTTCTGTTTGGGGGGGAAAAAAACATTTTAAAGTATCCATGTTCTATAGTAGATTATTGTGGTTTCCAAGGGCAGCAAATGTAATGTCATGTGTATGTGACACAGAACCCAACCATAATCACGAGACAGTAGAAAGATAGTCTCAAGGAACAAGAATGTCAAGAGTGGGAGGGGGAGGGGTGAGCAAGGGGAAAATGCTTGTTCTGCACCTTAGCTTTGTAATCTTTTGCAACTCTTCTCACTTGTAGCAGTGCACTGTGGCCCCTTATCTAAGTTTGTATTTGGAATTTAGGAGGCATTTTTTATGTAATATTATAGTTAGACTCCCTAGGCCATTTACAAAAACCTGGTCACCTTTTAATGTAACTGAAATATTCTTAAGTGCATTCTTCTACATTCTGGGTAGGTAGCAGCAATAGCTGTTTATAGTGAAGAGAAGCAGTTTATAAGCTTTGAAGTGCTAGATGAATGTGAGGTATTATCTTTTTTTTTTTTTTAATCATCATTGAGTTCACTGTCATAATTGTCATAGGTAACTGGGCCCTTACCACTGAATTGTAACCATCTGATTAATCCCTTGATTCCCCATCACATTCCTTATAACCTTATTTTCTAGCATTTGAAATCTCTGACTTACTCATTTCCTTCTTTCACAGGGTTAAGCGACTTTCTTCTACCTATGACTTTAATGCCATCCTTTCCTATCTTCTTCCAGCTTCATTCCCTCATTCCCATGTATTTTCAGTTTCTTCCTCTCCTGGATTTGCCCTTCTACCTACTACTGCTTGTTCTAAACAATAAAAAACCCCTCAAATTTTTGCTACCTTCTACTCAAATTTTCTTCTTTCCTCCCTTTGATTGCCCAAATCCTAGAAGGTAAAAAGTCATCAACTGTGAAGTTACTTTCCAGGGTTTGTGTGTCTCTGATCATTTCCCTTATATAAACCACTTTCCTAAACAGTAAAGGGCAACTGCGTCTCTCTAACTCCCTTCTGTCTTCTATTACTTAGTTAGAATTCTTCAGACTCACTTTGAATCAGCAGGTATTACCTGCCTGGTATGTGCAGACATGTCTCTCAGAAAGGACAGTCACAGCCTGCAGGGAAGAAATTTCTTACTAAGGATAGTGCCATCTTAATAGATTTCTAATTTTAGCCAGGGAAAGGTATTGAACTTTCTTACCTCCTCCTGCTTAAGAGTTTAATTTGTTGGACCTAGTTTTCTTTTTAAACTACAAGTTTTTCTTTTGTTTGCAGGATATTCTGACTCCATATGGAACTTTCTGGCTTTTCTCTGCCTTCTGTGTCCTCAGTGTCGTTTTCACATTACTCTATGTTCCTGAAACAAAAGGAAAGACTTTAGAGCAAATTGAAGCTCATTTTCAAGGAAGGTGATGACAACCTTCTGATTTTGTGTCCTTGCCAAGCAAGGGAAGACTGATCCTAATGAAAGAATGGTGATTTGAAAATGGAGTTCTTCTGTATCTCCCAAGAAGCATAATCTCTCTCCAGAACTCTCGAGCCTTAGGTGGAACTGAAAGAACCAATACAGAATACATGTAAAAACAAGTTTTTAATTGCTGCTAAATCTAGTCAGGTTTTTTTTTTTGTTTTTTGTTTTTTGTTTTTTTCCAAATCATCTCCACAGTGCCCCAAGTGCTCTCATTCTTGAGAGATTTTAGCCAAGTTATATGGGATGGATCTATTCCCATTTAATTCCAGGTTAAATTGGCATGAGGGGGATAAAAAAAAAAAAACCTACAGCAATCTTAAAACCTCAGCACTGGTCTCTTTCATACAGGTATTTTTCCTTTGAAAAGAAAGCGATGAAACTCAATTATTATATCCATCGCCCTTTATCAGACTAGCAAAGATATTTAGAAATTGATTCCTGTCCAAATAATTTTTATCTTTGACAATAATCTAATGAAGAACTGTGTTTTCCTCAAATAAAAATTTTATTCTAAAAATCAAGTGTAAGCACTGTATTTCATATTGACTTCATGGGATATGGTAAAAAAAAAAAAAATAAGGAAGTTGTGGGAAAGATACCTTCCCAAAATACCAGGTAAATCTACTGTGTCACCTGAGGCAGCCCTTTGAATAATACTTACTGTTGTTAATGATATCTCTAAAATTGGTCCACTGATTCTAATTCTGCTTTCTGGAGCCAAGCAAAATCAGTCAGGAAGAGACATTAGAAGAGCAGGAAATAGAGGAAGAGGAGAGGACACATGCAAGGGTATGGCCTGACAATGGAAATAGAGACTCTGATCCTAAAAAAAATAAGGGGAAATATCCTCAGAATCCAAGGTGGTTCAAAGTTATGGTGGAGCAAAGGCGATGATGACAAAGTAGAGAAACAGGGATAAGAAATTAAGTAAGGGAATGTTTCAATCTTTCTATAAGATGATATATGATTGAATAATAGGCTTTGAAAATTGGGTGACTTCAATATCTACTTGCCAAAATTTTTCCTTTTTTTGGAAATAAAGGGGTTGTTGAAAGGGTCACATAAAAATTCAGGAAAATGATATAAGGTGACCACAACAGTAAATTGGAAACATCAGAATAAGATATGTAGATGCCACTTGGAGGTTCTTGGGCACAGCCCTGAGCTAGGAAAGCTATTTTTGAAAAATCAATTCTCAGTATATCTCCAAACAGAAACTGACTACTTAATGCAATCAGACAGTTCTGGACTTCTCAGAGATAAAAGTAATTAAACACATAGGTCACAGAGACCTGTTTCTGTTATTTTAGTCCTCAAAGCTCAGTTAGTAGAGTCAACAGTGATGACAGCCAGTGAGAATCAGTTACCAGACTTCCCAAGGTTTACATTTTTTCATTCTTAGATAAGCTATTTCCTTGGGAAAGTTAGGCTACCTTGATTCAACTCCTTTTAAAAGGGGAAAAAATGTATTTTATCTGGAAAGTCTTATACATTTCACCAGATTATTACTGAACGTTTTGGTCATCTAAAAGGGACACCCTCTGACAAAATTTTATTATAATGCTTTCCTAAATTAAAGTCATATTTCTCTCACCCTATATCCAATAGGAACTATATTAAGTTTTTTTTGTTTTTTTTTTTTTTTAATAGCCTTTTATTTACAGGATATATACATGGGTAACTTTACAGCATTAACGATTGCCAAACCTCTTGTTCCAATTTTTCACCTCTTACCCCCCCCACCCCCTCCCCTAAATGGCAGGATGACCAGTAGATGTTAAATATATTAAAATATAAGTTAGATACATAATAAGTATACATGACCAAAACATTATTTTGCTGTACAAAAAGAATCAGACTCTGAATTATTGTACAATTAGCTTGTGAAGGAAATCAAAAATGCAGGTGTGCATAAATATAGGGATTGGGAATTCAATGTAATGGTTTTTAGTCATCTCCCAGAGTTCTTTTTCTGGATATAGCTAGTTCAGTTCATTACTGCTCCATTGGAAATGATTTGGTTGATCTCGTTGCTGAGGATGGCCTGATCCATCAGAACTGGTCATCATCTAGTATTGTTGTTGAAGTATATAATGATCTCCTGGTCCTGCTCATTTCACTCAGCATCAGTTCTATATTAAGTTTTAATAATGTTTGTCATTGTAAAAGATTCATAAAAAGTGATGATACTTTGAAAAACTTAAAACTATTTACATCAATTCAGCTCTAGGGTTGTTTAGTCATTTCAATCATGTTCAGCTTTCTGTGACCCCATTTGAAGTTTTATTGGCAGAAATACTGGAACGGTTTGCCATTTCCTCCTCCAGCTCATTTTACAGATGAGGAATCTGAGATAAACAGGATTAAGTGACCTTTTCAGGGTCATACAGTGTCAGAGGCCAGGTTTGAACTCAGGAAAAGGAGTTTTCCTGCACTCTAAACACTGCCATCTTGCCCAGGGTCACACTAATAAGTATCTGAGGTAGGGTTTGAACTCCAACTCTAGTACTCTATTACTCCATTCCACTTATCTGCTTAGTTCATTTCTATCTGCTAACAATTCTTCAAGGATGGGTAGGTTCTTTCTTATTATTTCCCTTCTTATTTTGCTAACAATTTACAGATGACACAATCCTGGAAGGAATAATCAACTCATTTGACAATAAAAAGATTTTCACAAACAGATTATACTAGACTGATTATGAAAAAAATTTATTAAGGATAGATGTAAAGTTTTACACTTTGATTCAATAATCAGCTATATAGTACAGGGTGAGCTAAACTAAAAGTTTCATCTTTACTACATATGTGACTGGGCAAATGAAGTAATTATATCATCCATTACATTTATTTCATTAGGTTTTCATTACAATTCTATGAAGTAGGTAATAAAAATAAAATTATCCCCAATTTGCAAAGGAAGATATTGAGAAGAGAATTTCCTAAATTCACATAATTAGCAAGTGACAAAGTTGAAATGCTCACCTGCATTTCCTGACAAATCCAGGATTCATTCCCCAAAACCACAGTTGTTCTGAAGCTCAATTGTGAAGCACTATGTATATAAATGTACATCATGTTTGTTTTTGTGTATTCATCATTATGCCACCCACAGTTTAATTCTGAGAACACTGTGAATCCCTCCATAATTTTCTACCCTGATGCTTCATGAGGGAGAGAAGTGACCTAAATTCTCAAAGATTAGGACACCACAGCCCAAGTTCTGGTAGGTTCTGTCACACTAGTAAGGCTGGATCAAGTATAATCCAGGCAAACAGATTGATTCTGTTTTCTGAGGACTAGCCTAGCTAGATAAGAAGAGCCTCATAATAGGCTGACCAATACATAGTCAAATAATTATTATTTATTAAGTAGGCACTATATTAGACAAAAGTAAAAATGAAATTCCCTGCCCTCAAAGAGTTTACAATCTATTAGAGAAAATGCTACAAACTTTGAAAGACATCATTTGAAGGCTTGATCATTGTGAATTTGGAGCAACAAATTTTGAGTTTTAATTTTAACAAGCCAAGGAACCCTGTTCCTTATGCTGTGCATGTGTGTGCACTACAGTCAATGAATAATCCTATCTCAAACCTATTCATCATGGTAGGCTGGTCACCTTAATCATCTGAGCTACCTCTATTAGATGTTTTTCTGCTGGGTAGCCTCAAAATTGTTGTGCATTGGATGTTGTTATGGCTAGGATTGCAAATGCATTAAAAGAGGCAGCTAATAAAAGTTTTCACAAAGTTCAAAAATAGACTAAAGGGATGTATATCACAAGATAGTAGTTAGGTTGAATTTTAACAAGAACGATATGGTAATCTTTAAAACTTAAATAACCTTTAAAATGTGCGGTTTTCAGGAGATCTTTATACATGGCAACAAGAAGATTATACTATGATCAACTTTGATAGACATGACACTTTCTAACAATGAGATGATTGAGACCAGTTCCAATGATCTTGTGATGATGAGAGCCATCTACATCCAGAGAGAGGACTGTGGGGACTGAGTGTGAATCACAACATAGCATTTTCACTCTTTTTGTTATTGTTTGCTTGCATTTTGTTTTCTTTCTCATCTTTTTCCCTTTTTGAGCTCATTTTTTGTATGATAATTGCATAAATATGTATACATATATTGTATTTAAAATATATTTTAACATGTTTAACATAAACTGGATTACTTGCCATCTAGGGGAAGGGATGGGAAGAAGGAAGAGAAAATATGGAACACAAGGTTTTGCAGGGGGTCAATGTTAAAAAATTATCCATGCATATGTTTTAAAAATAAAAAGTTGAATAAAAAAAGAAAAAGAAAATGTGAGGTTTTTCTTAAAATATGTGGCATTATTTATGCTTTTGAAATTATTTAATCTTAAAACTGCCCCAAAACTTTGGGACATTCTATAGCCTAAGGGTATGTGATAGACCTGGAGCAAGACCTGATTTCACTTACTAACTGAGAGACTCTGGCAAATCATTTAATCCCGTTTGCCTTAAATGAAGTGGAGAAGGAAATGGCAAACTACTTTAGTATCTTTACCAAGAAAACCCCAAAAGGAGTTTGGAAGAGTTGGACAGGCCTGAACAACAATAACATATGTAAGCATTTACAGAACCAATGTTAAAAAAAAATTTTTTTTTTTAGTTTAGGGAAGGAAGTCACTAGTAGTTGGGGAGAAGATTCAAGAAAAAATATACAAGCATTTGCAGAAATGTTATAAAAAAAAGTAGTTTAGAGAAGGAAGTCACTAGCAGTTGGGGAGAAGGTTCAGGAAAGGTTTTAGGAAGAAGATGGTATATAATGTTAGTTTTAAAGGGATTATAAAAGAATGAGGTAAAGTGGGGGAGAACTTTTGAGGCTCCAGAAACATCAAATGGAAAAAGGCACAAAAGAATCAAGAGCTGGGGGAAGAGTAAGAAGGTCAGTATTGCTAAACCACAAATCCTTGGAGAGCAATGCAATATGAGACTGGAAAAGGAGGGTGGAACTACATTGTGAAGAACTTTAAAAGTCAAACAGAAAAGTTTATATTTTGTCCCAGGGACCATAAGGATCTGCTGCGGTTGACTGAGTACAGAACATGATGGGGTTCAGACCCATGGTTTAATCACTTCAGCAGCTGTGAGGAGGATGGACTCTGGAAGAGGGAAGGTTAGGGGATGGGGGGACTTAGGGCAGAGAAACCAATTGCAGAAGGCTGAACTGTATTAGTTGAGGTAAAGGGAAATGGGGACCTAAACTAAGGTGGTGGTGGCTCAGTATTGTCTGCCAGACAGCTAATGCTAAGCACTGTTGGATTTGTGCATGACCACCATTGCGTGGCTAGAGAAAAGTCAAAAAGAAGATAGCTTTTGACCGCTAATGGGATGTTATTAATTTGTATTTATTCCCCAAAGTATCTCAGCATCTGTCATTTCAGGGTTTATGGAAGTAGTTGGAGGCATGAATGACCTGGAAATTGGTCTATCTAGATGACTTCATTGTCTTTCTAAAAGCAGTAGAAGATAAGAGAGAAGGATCATTCTATATATTTTTGTTAAAGAGATCTCATTTTTTTTTTCAAAAGGGGAAAAGGGAAAGAAAAGTTGTTGACTGAAAAAAAAAATAAACCCAAACAAGAATTATTGAAGATTTTTTTTTTTAATGTTTAATGTACAGGGGGGGAAAAAACAGACAGAAGGCCAGAAAGAATCCAGACAAGCAGGACAACTTTGAAAGCTGCTTGTTATGAGATATATATGTATGTATGTGTATATGTATAGAGAGAGTAAGCTGTCTGTGAGAGATTAGTAGTTTCACATATAATCCTTTTTTTCTCTATAGTACTATGTATATGCAAAAAAATTAATTTTATGTGGTATTAAGTTCAATTTTTTAAAAGTAGGGGAAGACTTAAGGAAAGTCTGATGAAAGTTGATTTGGTTGAAAAATGCTGATTTCAAATCATCAGTTGGTATGTACCAATTTTTCAGAGACTGTCAACCATATGGGTAACACAGTATCTTATCACTGATGCTGAGTGAATTAAGTAGAATAGGAAGAACATTGTACAACTATAACAGCAACACTGTACTGTGTCAACTATGATTAACTTAGCTCTTCTCAGCAATATGATCCAAGACAATTCCAAAAGACTCATAATGGAAAATTTTATCCACATCCAGAGAAAGAACAATGGAGTCTGAATACAGATCAAAACATACTATTTTTACTTTATTTTTTTCATAGCTTTTTGCCTTTTGTTCTGTTTCTTCTTTCACAACATAACAATATCCAAATATGTTTTACATGATTGTACATATATATTCTATCAAATTGTCTATCATTTTAGGGAGGCAGGAAGAGAGAGAATAAGAAAATTTGGAACTTGCACCAACCCTGAAGTCAGGAAGACCTGAGTTCAAATCTGACCTCAGACACTTAACACTTCCTAGCTGTGTGACCCTGGGCAAGTCATTTAACCCCAATTGCCTCAGCAAAGAAAGAAAGAAAGGAAGGAAGAGAGAGAGAGAGAAAGAGAGAGAGAGAGAGAGAGAGAGAGAGAGAGAGAGAGAGAAGAGAGAGAGAGAAAGAAAAAGAAAGAAAAAAGAAAATTTGGAACTCAAAATTTTATTTTTAAAAAATGTTTATAGAAGGGAAACAATAAACTGGGAAAACATTTTTACAGTCAAAGGTTCTGATAAAGGCCTCATTTCCAAAACATATAGAGAATTGACTCTAATTTATAAGAAATCAAGTCATTTCTCCAATTGATAAATGGTCAAAGGATATGAACAGGCAATTCTCAGACAAAGAAATTGAAACTTTTTCTAGTCATATGAAAATATGCTCCAAATCATTATTAATCAGAGAAATACAAATTAAGACAACTCTGAGATACCACTACACACCTGTCAGACTGGCTAGAATGACAGGGAAAGATAATGCAGAATGTTGGAGGGGATATGGGAAAACAGGGACACTGATACATTGTTGGTGGAGCTGTGAACGAATCCAACCATTCTGGAGAGCAATTTGGAACTATGCTCAAAAAGTTATCAAACTGTGCATACCCTTTGATCCAGCAATGTTTCTACTGGGCTTATACCCCAAGGAGATACTAAAGAAGGGAAAGGGACCTGTATGTGCACGAATGTTTGTGGCAGCCCTGTTTGTAGTGGCTAGAAGCTGGAAAATGAATGGATGCCCATCAATTGGAAAATGGTTGAGTAAATTGTGGTATATGAATGTTATGGAATATTATTGTTCTGTAAGAAATGACCAGCAGGATGAATACAGAGAGGATTGGAGAGACTTACATGAACTGATGCTAAGTGAAATGAGCAGAACCAGGAGATCAACAACAATACTGTATGAGAAGGTATTCTGATAGAGGTGGATTTCTTCGACAAAGAAATCTAACTCAGTTTCAGTTGATCAAGGATGGACAGAAGCAGCTACACCCAAAGAAAGAACACTGGAAAATGAATGTAAACTGCTTGCATTTTTGTCTTTCTTCCCAGGTTATTTTTACCTTCTGAATCCAATTCTTCCTGTGCAACAAGAGAACTGTTCGGTTCTGCACACATATATTGTATCTAGGATACACTGTGACATATTTAATTTGTATAGGACTGCTTGCCATCTGGGGGAGGGGGTGAAGGGAGTGAGGAGAAAAGTCGGAACAGAAGTGAGTACAAGGGATAATGTTGTAAAAAAAAAAAAATTACCCAGACATGGGCTCTGTCAATAAAAAGTTATAATAAAAAATAATAATAATAAAATAAATTATTTCTATTAGTTTAAAAAATGTTTAAAATTGCCTTAAATCAATTAAAATTACATTAAAGTGTAATTGGAAAAATGAAATATTTAAAAAAAAACAGTATCTCATCAAGGAATGAACATTGATCTTGAGAAAATAGAAATATTTAATTGTCCATGTCTAAAGGCTTTTTGAGGTCTAATATTAGTTTATTTTTCTTGGCTATTATAAATTTATTAAGAATTATGTTGCTAGGGTAGCTAGTCGGTGTAATGGATAGAGTACCAGTCCTAAAGTCAGGAGGACCTGAGTTCAAATCTCACCTCAGACCCTGGCTATGTGACCCCAATTGCCTCAGGAAGAAAAAAACTTATGTTGCTGGCAGGGAAGGTGGTGCCTTCCTTAATCAGTATGAGCAACATAGAGGGATTGAGACTACTTCAGGAAGAGAAGCAAGGAGGAGGCAGGAAATAAGACCCTTAAAGACCAGTGATTTAGCCAGTTTATCTTATTATCAGGAATTTGAGAGGATTTGAGAGTAATTCTAGGCTGTTAGATCATCAATCAATTATTCAAGGAAAAATATGTTACTGCTTTTGAGAATGTGAGGAATGTGATCCAGGAGACAAATGAACAGATTCTACCCAAATGTAGAGAATTAATTCAGCCCTACCTGAGCCAGTCTACCTAGAAATTGTAGTCAGCCATTTAGTCTACAGATTTTAGCAGAAGGAGCAGGAACAAAGCAGTTTTTAAAATCACCACTTGTTTGATCATGTATGACACTTCATGACACCATTTAGATTTTTCTTGGCAAAGATACTGAGAGGCATGCCACTGCCTTCTGCAACTTATTGTACAGATGAGGAAACTGAGGCAAATGAGTAAATGATTTGCCCAGGCTGACACAGCTACTAGATGAATCTTTCTGACTCCAATCTTGGCATTCTATCCACCTTGCCACCTAGTTGCCCTTGATTAGTGAAAAATATTGCATAACCTAAAGGGAATATTTCTTGAGAAGAGCAAAACAACAAACAGATGATACTTTTGGATTGACAAATGTGAGCAAGCTTTTAAGGATAGTCTGGTTTATCTCAAATCCATGCTTTTGTGGCTTTTTCAGATCCAAAAAAGCCTTAAATCTGGATGCTACCTGGGAGTTTTGAGAACAATCCTATATCCCTAGAGTGAAAGTTCTATGCCAAAAGCAGAGAACTTATTGACAGTGAAACTCACTATCCCATTCAGAAAATGAGTTCTTGGCTTTGAAGAGAACTGTCACTGAAAAATTTAAAGACTATTTATGGAACCAAAATTTAAATGTCGATGGACAACAGCCCACTAACATATAATTTGAACAGTGCCAAATTGGATGCCAGCTGCAACAGTCAATTCTTAGTTCAGCCTAACAGCCAGGGTAGACTAGGATGGATAATTTCTCATTTCTGGTGGCCATATGACTATAGTGATTATCTAAAGAAGTAAAAGTTGTCCATGATCCTCAAAGTAATTGCTGAAGGAGCATTTTAGTACTTTGACCAGACAGTATGCCAGCAGTATACAAGAATCTTATTTTACCAAAGCAACTCTCTTTCTACCAGGTGATTGGATGACTAGTAGAATGAACTCACTAATAGCTGACAAAAGACTGAGAGAAATGCTATAAGCCAAAAAACAGGGAATGAACCTAGGGGATTCAAATTTCAATCCCTGGAAGGTACTTTGCTCTTGAAGCGAAGGCAAAATTGGATCTGTGTAATGGAATGCCAGGTTAGACTATAACCTGCCACACATGGCACCAGTAAACAGTTGATACCCCATCCCCTGATATGTATACCTCTACAGCAAGAGAAATTATTTGGTCTGGCCCTGCCAAGGCAACCACAGGCAATGATAAGTGAAGGTACAACATTCCATTGCTTGAGTTTTTAAGTTGTTAATTTTGTCCAGCTCATGAATGATGTTATAAATAACCAAATGGCCCTTGGAAGAAAAAAGGTTATCCAACCCTGCTCTATAGCCATGAAGGCATTAAATGATGACTTGGACTTAAGGTTCAAAAGAGAATCTACTGACCCAAAATGGCAGCAGATGTCATTAAAAAGAGACGAGGCCAGTGGAGGTTTTTTCCCCTGGGAGAGGCCAGGCTTATGGGCAAAGCCAGGATCTGAGAGTTAGAAACCATAACTTCCAAAGCCTTAGCAGTTGTTAGGCCCATATTCTTAGACGCTCCTAGTCCAAATTTGGAATTTGAATATCTAGAGTCAAGCTAGTCTCAGGTTAGACTCCATTTCCCAGGATCCCCTTCTGTTACTCTTTCTCAGGGAAGCAATAACAGAAGAACATCGAGTGCAACTCTTCAAGGTCTTGGTGAGAAGAGTGCCTAGCATAACTGTGCTTGGCTTTAGAGATGAATGAAAACACACCAGAAAACACACAGAATCATTACCACCACCACCACCACTATCTGCCCCTATTCAGGGATTCCAGAAACCTCAAGCACCTCCCAAGGCAAAAGAATATTGAATATCCTATAAATTTGAGAATGAGGTTTCTGGTTGCCATGCCAATTGTCACCACCTCCACCATCTCTTCCCTGGCTTTCAGGAGAGGACAAACAATCTTTTCTTCTTTAGTTCTGCCCTTTCAGACTGATGTGGGCACTGGGAGGTCTCTGTTTTCTGCAAGTGCTTGCCTTTTCTTGTCTTTGTACTGTACTTCAGCTGTGTCTCTTATCGGGAATGCACTCCCTAGTAAACCTTTGCCTCTTAGAATTGCAAGCTTCCTTTAAACCTCATCTCCAATGGCACTGCCTACAAGAGATCTTGCCTAATAATTCCTAAAAATTCCTTTGTTATCTACTTTATAATTATATGTGTACGTGTTTCCAGCTTCCCTCCCTGCCCCAGTTACCATAGAAATTAGTAATCCCTTTAAGGGCAAAGATTCTTGCTTTTCTTTATTGCTGTTATCTCTGGTGATTTAACAGTATGTAACACAAAGCAAGCATTTGTAAATAGTTGCTGAATGAATAATGCTCCTACTCTTCTAATATCTGTGATGTTGAGTTGGTGTCTATTACATGTATAAATTTACCTTGAGAGGTGTTTTATATGTATATGTCTATATGTGTATATATGTGGGAAGTGGGTACATATACTTGAATGTGTGGATGCCTATATCCATGAGCTAATGTTTCTTTGTGATTGGGAATCTTGGTGTATTGTGAGCTAGTATAGATTGGATGGGACAAAAGAGTAATATTCTTTATAATTCAGTCCACTAAGAAAATTATTTTAACCATCTATTATGTGCAGAACTCTATAGTAGGCAGATGATGCCTGCCTTCACGGACTAATGGGGGACAAGATACATATGCAAAAGAAATTAATAATACCTAACTGTATGAAAAGAGTATCAGAAAAGAACAGATAAAAGGTTCTTTGACTTCCATTGAGGAAAACTGGTTATTACTGCTTACACATCCCCTTTTTAGTTGGGCCATTGTTGCACAATGGTTAGAGCACCAGACTTGGAATCAGGAAAATTTATGTTCTTGAGTTCAAATCCAGCTTCGCTTTCTAGCTGTGCGATCCTGAGCAAGTCACTTAACTCTATCTCAGTGTCCTCATCTGCAAGTTGAACTGAAGGAAATGGCAAACTACTTCAGTGTCTTTGCCAAGAAACCTCAATTGGAATCACAGATAATTGGACATGACTGGATCAACTAAATAACAGGCTGCTGGGACTGCTGCCAAGTATTAGAGTAAAAGCAGCATAGTTTCCAGAGCACAGAGAGATGTGGTATCTGAAGCACCTCCAAGCTATCTCTTTGCTATGCGCCTCTGTTTGATATACATCTTTTTAGTCCAAACATCTCTTGATCATCTCTGAGGAACCCTGAGGACAGGTTTGAGGGTTTCTCTTGCTAACTAACTCTGGCCAATCTTTAGTGACAATTGCCTTCCATGGATTTCAGATCTTGGGCTTTCAAGAATAGTTTTTCTCCTGAATATGTTCAAATCTAACCCCCCAGATAAGAGGATACTAGGTAGATATTGCCCCTGGAATCACAGGTACACATAGGGTTTCAGAAATAAAAAGTAGATGAGTAATAAGAATCAATCCAAGAATTTTGATTACATAAATTGAAAAGCTCTTGCACTAACAAAATGAATGTACTTAGAAAAGGAAGGGAAGCAATCACATGGAGAAATTTTTTCTTTATGCCAAGTTTCTTTTTTTATTATAGCTTTTTATTTACAAGATATATGCATGGGTAATTTTTCAGCATTGAGCATTGCAAAACCTTTAGTTCCAACTTTTCCCCTCCTTCCCCTTCCCCCCTCCCCCAGATGGCAGGTTGGTCAATACATGTTAAATATGTTAAAATATAAGTTAAATACAATATATGTATACATGTCCATACAGTTATTTTTATGCCAAGTTTCTAGGTTAAAGGAATGGTATCCAAGATATCTATAGATACCTTAAATATGTAAATCCAAAAGCCATCCTGCAATATTGTTCTTCCTTCATTTCTTTGAAGAGGACTAATGAAATTACAGATTGATAGCATAACTCACAAATGAATTAGATTTAAGTGACACAGAGCTACACAAAGTCATCAGCCTTACTCTTTCTTCCAGAGTCACCAAAGCCCAGTGGCAAGACAAAAGTCAAAATAATTGGTAATGACCCAGGATGCAATGTATGACTTTTTAAAATGTTTGACCAAGATCTAAGCACTCCACAACACCTGCTTGCCACCTTCATGGAAATTGGAACAAATTGTTGTCATCTATCCATTCCATGGCAGGCAAGGAGAGGGCGTGGCAAAATAAGTCTTCACACGCTTGGGGTAGACATTCCCCTAATTCACCTATAGGTTTGAGATCTATTGGTTACCCCCTAATTGGTTTAGTCTGTCTGTTGAGATACTACGTGGGTATGGCTGCTGCATATACCATAGTTTCTTGGAACCACAGGTAAGAGTTGGGTAAGAGGTAGACACCAGAGGTGAAGAATGCTCAGTCCTGAAATAGACAGCAAGCCCATACACAAGAAATGTGCAAATTATTAATAGCTATAGGAATGAATCCTCCAAATTAATGATGTGTGTGGTCTATGGATCCTAAAGGGTTCTTAAGGTTTTTTCAGAGGATCTGTGAAGAAGAAAAAAATTTCCATATTCTAAAACATTTCAGTATTATGTATTATTTGACTTTTAAAATACTCTTCCTCCCCTTTTCAACCACATATCCGTATGAGGCCAGATTGTCTTTATATATTTCAATCAAATAACAGATTGAATGTAGAAGTAGATATAAAAAAACAACTAATTTCTATTAAACCAGTCATTTGCAAAATAAATTTTTCAATACATTATTTAGAAATCATTATTGTTTTAGAAAATAGTTATTTTTCAATAAAATATTTATGTTAATATGTAATGGATTTATTAATTATTTTAAAAGAAGTTATAAATAAACATTTTAAAATGTATTACTTTTAATATATATTGTGATAGATAAACAAAAGTTCCTCAGGTTTCTTAATAATTTTTAAGAATGCTGAGAACAAAAAGTTTGAGAGAGTTGCTCCAAATCATTAATAATAAGAGAGAAGTATATCAGAACAACTCTGATGTTTCACCTCACCCCCAGCAAAATTGCAAAGGGGAAATGACTAAACAAATTTGGTGCATGAATGTAATGGGATATTGTGCTTTAAGAAGCAACAGTGGGCCAACCTCCAGTCATCTTGATCTATATCTGGTCACTGGACCCAGATAGCTCTGGAGAAGAAAGTGAGGCTAGTGATTTTTCACAGCCCTCCCTCTCTTCAACCCAATTCCCTTGCATGTTGTGGTATCACCCCCCTAATGGCATGGTCTTTTTCAAGAACAAAGAACAAACTACAACAAGAAACAACAAATATGATGAATTACTCAGAAATGTAGAAAGATTTACAGAAAATGATAGAGAAAACAATATACACAATGGCTAAAATGTAAATAGAAAGAATACCAAACATTTGAAAGTAAATATTATAAAATTACAATGAATAAGCATGGCCTTAAGACATGAGAAAATGCTCCTCCCTACTCTATTGCAAATTAGGTTGTGCCCAATATTGTATGTAGTCACATTTTTTTTTCCTATGTATTGATCAGTTTTGCTGATTTTTTTTTTCTCTTTTTCCATTTTTTCTTAGAATGAGGAGAAGGAAAAGGATACAGGGAGAAAATTAGATGACAAAAACAAAAGACATCACTATTTTTTTTTTTTTTGAGTCAATCCAAGAGAGCAGTTTGGAACTATGCCCAAAGAGTTATCAAATTGTGCATATCCTTTGATCCAGCAGAATTTCCACTGGGCTTATATCCCAGAGAGATCTTAAAGGAGGGAAAGGAGTAAAAATGTTCATGGCAGCCCTTTTTATAGTGGCAAGAAAATGGAAACTGAGTGGATGCCCCCATCAGTTGGAGAATGGCTGAATAAGTTATGGTATATGAATGTTATAGAATATTATTGTTCTATAAGAAACGATCAACAGGATTTCAGAGAGGACTGGAGAAAGTTACATGTACTGATGTTAAGTGAAACAAGCAGAATTAGGAGATCATTATATATGACAATAACAAGATTATATGATGATCGATTCTGATGGATGTAGCTTTCTTAAAATATGAGATGATTCAGACCATTTCCAATGATCTTGTGCTGAAGAGAGCCATCTACACCCAGAGAGGCCTATGGGAACTGAGTGTGATTCACAACATAGCATTTTCACTCTTTTTGTTGTTGTTTGCTTGCATTTTATTTTCTTCCTCATTTTTCCTCTGCTTGATTTTTCTTGTGCAGCAAGATAATTATATAAATATGTATATATTGGATTAACATATATTTCTACCACATTTTTTAAAAAGAGTCAGTCCAAGGAGGAGAGGGATATCTAATCCTCAACTTGATTTTTAATTTCTTAGCACTGAGGCTAGAGAATCATAGAGAGGGACGGACATAGAACTACTTAAGATCACCCAACCAGTGGAGGTTCAGGCTTAGAGGAAGTAACCATTGCAGCAAGATAGCAGACCTGAACCACATGTTTCTTAATTAACAGTCTCTTTACAATGGCTGTTTTCTAGCTGTACTTCTTGAAAAATTATACTTGTGAGGATAATTTTTTTTGATAAATTTTTTTATTTTAAACTTAAATAACAAAATAGGAAAAGAAAAAAATTGCCACATATACAAAAGATCAAAAGAAAGGATTCAATATAAAATAACAAATGTCCATTTCAATAAAACTTATTTAATAAATACTATACATTATTTTCAAAGCTGTACAGCTTTGTTTCCATGTTTGTTTTCTTTTATTCTCTGCAAAGCATTTTTTACTTGATTTTTTTACCTTTCCCTCCCCATCACTCTAAAGGCTACAATTAAGTGTGGATATATATATATATATATATATATATATATATATATATGTGTGTGTGTGTGTGTGTGTGTGTGTGTGTATAAAACACATATATATGCAGAAATATCTATAAAGATACACATATATGCACAAATACACTTGTACACATATATGTAAGACTATACTATGCTTATTTCCTCCTATCATCTGTTTCTCTGAAAGTGGGTGGATCTTCCTTCATAAGTCCAAATCTTTCCAATCCAATCAAATCCTATCTGAGAAATAGTCTATGAAAGTTTCCTCCTCAATTTTCTGTATTCCTTCTATTTTTGGCTACATATATCTTACTTACATGAGAAAATTTTAATTTAAAATCATTAAAATTGTCTTTTTTTATACTTCATTTTTAAAAAGAATCACCACATCATACAGTCTATGCTTTTCTTTCAAACTATCCAAATAAAGGGTACTACTAATGTTTTCACATATTTGAAATGAACAATTTGACTTAATGAGTCCCTTATAATGGGTCTTTAATGTTTACCTCATATTTCTCCTAGATGTTATATGTTGAATATTCCTTAAGTTCTGAGGATCATAAAATCTTGAAAGTCTTTGAGTTCATTAAATATCTTTTTTTTTTTTCATTTAGGCTTAACTTGATGGATAAGTTAACCTTGGTGATAAACCCAGATTTTTTGCTCTACAGAATATAATATTCCTAGATCTAATATTCCTTCAACATAATAGCTGCTAGATCTTATATAATTTTTATTATAGCTCCATATACCTTGTTACTTCCAATATTTTTTCTTTATCCTGGAAGCTTTGAAACTTGGCTATGGTATTCCTCCTGCAATCTCTTTTAGGTGGTAATCAGTGCATTTTTTTCTATTTTTACTTTGTCTTTTTGTTATAAAACTTCAGGGAAATTTTCCTTAATAATTTCTTTTACTATTACATCAATATATAATTAGTGTAATGTTCAGGTAGTTCAACTATTCTTATATTATTTTTCCTTGATCTGTTCTGCAGATAAGTTGTTTTTCTTACGGGCTTTTTTCACTTTCTCTTCTATTTTTTCTTTTCTTTTGATTATGTTTTATGATTTATTGATATTATGTTATTAGCTTTCCCTTTCCCAATTCTAATTTTCAAGGGATTATTTTAATTTTTAGGTTTTTGATTCTCTATTTCCAGTTGGTTGATTTTCTTTTCATAATTTTCTTGGATTACTCTGATTTTTCCTCAGTCTCTCTTGTGGGGTTGATTTTTGAATCCTGGTATAGAACTATATTTTATAGAATTAATGAATAATTAGAAAAGACCTTCTAATCAAACTGGTATCTGAACTAGGAAGCCCTTCCTCTACAACATCTCTAGCAAGTGGTTATTCAGTCTTTGTTAGCCCAATAAGGAAAAATCTACAACTTGAGGCAGCATGTGACATTTTGGAATAAGTCCAGTTTTTAGAAAGGTTTTCCTTGCATAAAACCTAAATATGTAATTTCTACCTATTTCCCCTTTTTCTGCATTCTAGAATTAAGCAAAACAAATCTACTCCATCTTCCATAAGGTAGCTCTTTGAAAAATATAAAATTCTTTCTCTATCCACAAGATTTTGAGGTTTCTAAGATCATAAATCAATGGGTCTAATAATTGGGCTCACAGAAGTCTCATGAGTTGGGTAGGACAAGTATTATGCCCATTTTACAGATGCACACATGCCAAGAAAAAGCATATGACTTGTTAAAAATCATACAGCTATTTGGTGACTGAGTTTGAAACTATTTCCCATGCTTCCCATCCTGTTTTTTTCCTATTAATTATTGCTGCCTTTTTAATAATTTTTAAAAATTGAAGTTCTGTACAGGCTTACTAAATTTTTCTTGAATTAAATTTCCAGACCATATCTCTTCTCTGGAACATACCATAATCACAAAAACTGAATCAGGACTTCAGTGTATTGTATGTCTTGCTCATTCTAAAAAGACTGGGGTTATTTCTGTGTTGCCTCTGACATCTTACACTGGGAAGTTTGTGGCTAACACTCAGTTTGTGTGAACAGATTCTTAGCTTGATGAGATCTTCAAGGGAAGATTGACATCTTCTATGGCTCCTTTCTCTTCCCCAGAGAGGTCAACTGGTCATTTATTAAGAAGGAGAAATAAGTGCTATACTCGTACCCTTGAGGTACTTAAAAACAAATTAAAAAACCAAAGGAAGACCTCCAGCATATTGAATAGGACTCCTTCATGGAATACAAACACATACACACACCACACACACACACACACACACACACACAAGTGTATGTGTGTGTGTGTACATATATATGTATGTGTGTATACATGAATGTGTATGTATGTATCTACAAAAAAACATGTTTTTGTAGATACATACATACACATTCATGTATACACACATACATATATATGTACGTGTATACAAGAAAAAAAAAGAATCACACTGGGCAAAAAAGTATGGATAGCTTGAGCACTATATTAGTAGAAGGAGCAGAGATTTGTTTAAGTCAACTTTGTCTTACCTGGAATATAAATTTAACCCATCTTCTTCCTCGCTTGTCTCCTTCATTTCTTTTTTCTCCTTTTTTGATCCTAGTTCTTTATTGTGTTCACACGTTCCATCCCTCTTTCACACACAGGAATCAAGCTAATTGTATTGAGTAATTGGGTTCCTGAGCACTATGAATTTTTCAAGGTAAACTCTAAGTGTAGAGAATCTTAGAAATTAAAGGAGCTTATCACCATCTGTTATCTCATGTGGAAATATGGCCAGAGCCAGAGAGAAGCCAGTTTTTTTGGGAAGCAGAAATTAAAATATGAAGAATGTTACTACCACATCTCTCAGAGATAGGAGAGGCAGTGAAATGGAGGGGGAGACAGTAGAAGTGTGTGTGGGAGAAGTACAGAAACTGTCACTTTAGTGTTTTGTTATTAGTAGAAGGTTCCATTCCTTTTGATTTAAATGTTCTTTTCTTTTCTTTTTTTTTTTTGAAAAAATAATCCTAAAATTATGTGCCAAATAAAACAGAAATATTTATATACATTGTTGATTGAAAATGTTGGATGAAACAGAATGATTGCTTTTTGGAGCAACAATATAGAAATTTTCCTCTATGGAACTGATCAGTTGGTCACATTCTTTGCATATTTTATTTAACCAACTAAGAATATACCTACTATTTCCATGCCTGAATGGAAGCAAATAGCCTGATTCCCAGCTAACTACTACAGCAAATATCTAAAACTACACCAGAAAGCCAATGAGAATATACAGTTAAATACATTCAATAAGTCAGCCATAAATCCATGGGCTGGCAGGAAAGCTAGCACCAGCAGGCAAGCAAACAAGATGTAAGCCTTCTGATGCGATCAGAGATCAGCTAAAGGCATTTGTGGCCTACAAGTTGCTGGATCCACAGAGACAGCAAGAATGGAGACTACCCACAAGAAAGATGTAGGGGGGCCAGAAATTCACAGCATGGACTTTGAAAGCAAACAGGAGAGAATGGCAGAAAAAAAAGTCTGAAAATAATAGTGTTCAGACAAGAACTCCTCAGATCACTAGGTTTGACTGAGTTTCCATGACAACATAAAAAGTCTTCAGTTTCAACATTCTGAATCTCAAAGAGCCAAGGTCTGGGAGGGGGAGCACCAATCTTTGCCAGTCCTCTTAGCATGGACCTACTCTGGGAGATGGAGATCAACACAAGAACCCAAAGATTCCAATTCCTAGCTGAGACCATCCCATGTAAAGCACAGCATGAGACAGTAAGTGGTAATTCAGGAACTAGGTTTAGAGGGATAAGTAAATAGAAGATTTACTCTACTAACATTTACTCTAGATCCAGAGATATTCAATCTACAGAGAATAATTCCATAGCACTATAGACAGCTAAAGGAAAAAATGAATTTTCCACAATGTCTATGTTAATACCTAGAAGAAATTAAGCAAAAAAAAAAAAATTTATGAAATAAAAGATTTAAAGGAAACAACTGGTAAGAGAATAAATAGCTCAGAATAGAAAGTAGTAATTTTATCCAAGTAATAAGCTTTATGAAAATTAAGATAATTCAAACAGAAAGAAATTATTTTTTGAGACAACTAGAATAATTAGAAAGAGCTAAACAAAATAACCAAAAAACGAATTAAAAAGTGATTGTAGCCAAAAGAAAAGTTTAAGTTTTGAACAGAATTTTAGAAAAATTAGATATTAGAACTCTTTGCCAGTTACTGAATGGGATTAGTATGTATATTTCTCAGCTATAAATAACACTTTTACAAAATCAACCATATATTAGGACATATAAGCTCACAAAAGCTAAAAAAAATTAGTAACCTTAAGTACATTTTACTAATCAAAAAATTATATTAAATATTGTCATTGAAAAAAACATTAAAAATCAGCTGAAAAATAAATAATTTAATCCTAAAGAATTACTGGATCAAAAACCAAATTTCATTAAAGATAATTACATCAATGAGATAACATGCCAAAAAATTTGGAATATAGCCAAATTATTTATTAATAATATTGATTAATAATTAATACAGTTTTGGGGGGAAATTATATCTCTAAACATTTTCATCAACAAAAGAGGGAAAGATTAATGGCATACAATTTTTAAAACTCTAGGAAACAATTTACAAAATTACAATTAAACATCAAAATAGAAATACTGAAAATCAAGGGAGAGTTTGACAAAATTGAAAGTAAAATAACCATTCAATAAACAAAATTAGGAATTGTTTTAAAAAAAAAACAATAAAATAAACAACCCATTAGCTAATTTGATTAAAAAGAAAAAAAATTGTATTACCAGTATCAAAAATGAAAATGAAAAATTTTCAACAAATGAAGAAGAAATCAAGGATATTATAAGAAATTATTTTGCCCAATTATTTGCCACTCCCAAAAAATCTTAAATAAAATAAATGAATACTTACAAAAATAAAATACTCATATTGACAGGATAAGAAATAGAGAACTAAATAATGCATTCACAAAAAAAAAAAAGAAATTTAAAAAGTTATTAAATGAACTCCCAAAGGGAAAATAAACCATCTGGGCCCAGATGGAGTCACAAGTGAATTCTGTCAAACACTGAAAGAAAGAATAATTCTAAAATACACAAACTGTTTATAAAAAAAAAAAAAAAGCAAAAGAAGGAATCCTACCCAATTCCTTCTATGACACATGAAAAAATGGTCTTGACATATAAACAAGGGAGCCAAAACAGAAAAGAAAAATATAGACTAGAAAGTCTCAAATATTTTGGTCTTGGGACTCTTACATGCTTAAAAATTATTGAAGATCAATAAGAAGGTTTTTAAGGTGAATTATATCTATATTTATTATTTTAGAAATTAAAACTGATTGTTTCTTTTAAAATATTTATTATCAAAACAATGTGATACTAAGGAATAAACTGGTAGTATGAACAGAATAATCTTATATTTAATAAACCCAAAGTTCCAAGCTTTTGGAACAAAAACTCCTTATTTGACAAAAATTTCTGGGAATATTGGAAAATAGTATGGCAGAAACTAGATAATAGATCAACAACTCTCAGTATATATCAAGATAAGGTCAAAATGGGTATGTGATTAACACATAAAGGGTAACACCATAAGTAAATTAGGAGAGCATGTAATAGTTTCTCTTTCAGATTTATAGATAAAGGAAAAATTTAGGATTAAAAAAAGTTATAGAGAACATTACAATATATAAAATAGATAATTTTGATTATATAAAATTAAAAAGGTTTTGTACAAATAAAAGCAATGCAACCAAAATTATAAGGTAAGCAGGAAACTAAAGAGAAATATTTGCAACAAGTATTTCTGATAAAGGCCTTATTTTTCAAATATATAGAAATTTATATCAAATTTATAAAAATACAAGTTATCCCCCAATTGATAAATGGTCAAAGGATATTTGCAAGCAGTTTCCAGACCCAAAAAAAAAAAAAAAAAATCAAAGCTATCAATAATCATATTTAAAAATGCTCTAAATCACTATTGATTAGAGAAACACAAATTAAATAAACTCTGAGGTACTACCACACACCTATCAGATTGGCTAATATGACAGAAAAAGGAAAATGCTAGATATTGGAGGACATATGGGAAAACTGGGACATTAATGCATTGCTGGTAGAGTTGTGAAGTGATCCAACCATTCTGAAGACCAATTTGGAACTATACCCAAAGTGCTATATAATTGTGTCTATCTTTTGATCCACAAATATCACTGCTAGGTTTACAACCTGCTTAACATTCAAAAAAGCCAGAAGGAAGGATCTAAAAGATCTTATATAAAGGTGTTATATAAAGCTGAAAATATATATTTATAGCAACTCTCTTTGTGATGGCTAAGAATTGGAAATTGAAGAGATATCCATCAATTGGGGAATCACTAAACAAACTGTGGTATATTATTGTAATGAAATATTATTGTGCTATAATAAATGACAAGTTGCATGATTTTGGAAAAACCTGGAAAGACTTACATGAACTGATGCATAGCAAAGAGAAAAGAACCAGGAGAACATCCTACATATTAGCAGCAATATTGTTCAGTGAAGAATTGTGAATGACTTAGTGCTTCTTAGTAATACAATGATTCAAGACAGTCCTAAAGGACTAAGGATGAAGCATACTGCCTCCAGAGAAAGGACTGATATTATTTGACTGAGGCTTGCTATTTTTCACTTTCATTTTTTAAAAAATTTGAGTCTTCTTGTACAAAATGACTAATATGTAAATGTTTTACATAATTGCATATGTGTATCCTATATCCTATTGCTTAACCCCTCAGGGAAGGAATAGGAGAGACAAGGAAAAGGGATAAAAATTGGAATTCAAAACTTTAAATAAAAATGTTTTTTAAAAAATAAAAAAGAATTATAAGCTCCTTAAAAGCAGAGATGCTTTCTCTCTGGTCTCTGTATTTTCAATGCTTAGCGTCAGACATATAGTAGGCATTCAAATGCTTTTTCTTCATTCATGTATTCATAAACTAAAAGATGACTCAAGAGATTAGGGAAAAGACAATCACACTTTATCTTGGATTAACAATTCCTAAATATAGGGATCAATTTCTATATTTCTCAATGAATCAGAACTTTTAAAAACTGTAATACATGATCAACTTATAAAAATTCTATGTGGTGTCAAGAAATATATATACACTTGCTATTTCATTTAAATATCATAAGTTTTATAGGTCTAATTTTTCCCATAAAAACAAATTATTTATTTATTTAAGAACAAAATCATTAATGAACTTAGAACTGCTTTACATACTTTTGCAAAGCTCTTCGGTGTCTATTAGATGGCAGCAGAATTCTCATGTTTATTTTTTTTATTCAGTCTGTTGTATTGTTATTTTGGTTGAAATTTGTGAAGAAAATTTGGATTCACACAGATATTTATTTGGAAAAGAAAGAAACATTTTAATTGGCAAATTATGTCTTAGCATTGTTATAAAAACAATTTTGACTGTAGATTATTGAAAAGTAAGAATCACTGTTATTCTTTAATAATATTTCTAATGAACATTGAGATAAAATTTTAAATGAAATATTAATAAAAAACCTATGGAAACATATTATAAAGATTATACAATATCACCTGGTTGGTAATGTTCCAAGATTACCAGATTGATTTATTTTCAGAAAATGACCATGTTGATAACAAAAACAATAAAAACAGAATTAGAAATATCAATAGATATAGAAAAAGCTTTAAACAAAAAACAACAAAATTGAAAATGTAGGAATAAGTAGATTTTTCCTTAACATGATAAATAGCATATATCTAAAACCAAGAGCCAGAATTATATATATTAAGTAGAAATGATATTCTTTTACAGTAAGAGCAGTGAAGCAAGGATGACTATTGTCCCCACTTTTTGACATAGTGCTAGAAATGCTCATTCTAGCAATAAGATAAAAAAAGACAATAAGAGAATAAACATAGGTATAAAGGAGAAACAAAAATGTCTTTCTTTCTTTTTTTGCAAATGACATAATGGTGTTCTTAGAAAACCTAGAAAGTTGACTAAAAACGTAACTGAGATAACAGCTTCATCAAAGGTGCTGGATATACGATAAATCCAAACAAACCATCAGCAGCTTTTTGGTATAATACTAATAAAACCCAACACAAAAAGATAGAAAAATCCATTTAAAATAACTATATGATGTATGTTTTGGGAAGCCTTGCCTATAAAGATAAACAAAAAAGCTTATAGGCATACAACAAAACATTTTACAAAAATAAAGACAGGTTTAAGTAACTAGAGAAATATTTTTTTGTTCTTGGGCACACTGAGTCACTAAACTAAAAATGAGAATACTACCAAAATTAACTTACTTATTCAGTACCAGTCTAATCAAACTACAAATGGATTATTTTGTAGAACTAGTGAAAAATAATAACCATATTCAAAGTTCAAAAAGTCGAGAATTCAAGGGAAATTTCCAAAAGTGAGAATTAAGGGGACCTAGCAATACCAGATCTCAAAACGAAACTGCAAAGCAATAATTCAGATATCTTAAACTGGAAATCCAATAGACATCTTAAATTCAACATAATCAAACCTGAACTTATTATCTTTCCCCCTAAGTCCCCACTCCATCAAACCATCTTATAATTGTCCAAGATCAATATTCTCCTTCAGGTCCCCCAGGCTTACAACCCACGTATAATGCTCAATTTACCACTTTCACCCCACCCCAACCCCTGGCTTCTATATCCAAACTTTTGCCAAGCTGGTTGATTTAACTTTGAGACATTTTTCAAATACTCCCCATTCTCTCTTCATGCTCCCACTATCTTGATGCAGATCCTCATCATCTCACATTCAGACTATTGTAATAACTTTCTTGTAACTCTTTACAAGTCTCTCCTCACTCTAATCCATTCTCCATTCAGTCACCAAAGTGGTTTTACTAAAGTACAGGTCCAACCATTATTCTCTCTACTCAATAAATGCCAGCGGCTCCTTATAGCTTACAAGGCAAAATATAAAATCTGTTTTGCCTTCAAAGCTCTTCATAACCACCTACTACCCTCCTACTTTCCCAGTCTTCTTACACTTTATTGTAAAGTTATTAAGCTTCCCTAGATTCTTTCAAGTTCCAGTTAACATTCTATCCTCTACAAGAAACCTTTCAGAACTCCACTTCGTTTGCCTGTCTTCTCTCTATTAATTATTTCCTATTTATCCTATAGATAACTTGTTTGTACATATTTATTTGTTGCCTACCCCATGAAACTGTGTTCTTTGAGGGTAGGAATTGTCTTTTGCCTCTTTTTTCATCTCTAGAACTTAGTATAGTGTCTGACATACAATAAGTATTTAATAAATATTTACTGCCTGATTACTTTTCTCTTCCTTCCTTTTTTCTCCTTCTTTCTCTACCTTCCTTCCTTTCTTCCATGTCTAATTTTTCAGTGGGTGGAGGGAGGTGGGAGAGAAAAAAAGTGAATACTTGATAATTCAAAGAATATGAATTTTTCTTAAAAAAGGAAATATTAGAATAAAATCAAAAGATTTATGATACAGAATAAAATGAAAAATATCTATTTTCAAAGATAGCTCACCTAGAAAACAGATTAAGGAGAGATAATTTAAGGACCACTGAACTCATTGAAATCCATTTTTAAGAAACCTGGATACTATATTTCTATATACATTATATATGCAATTCTATATAAAAATTGCTGATATCTATTAGAACTATTGGAAAGATAAAAGAATCCATTAATCCTTCCAGAAAGAAAACCCTAAAAGGAGAAATCCCAGGAATCTTATAACAAAAATGCAGTTTTCACATCAAAAGAAAAAAAAACCACTATAGATAGTTATAAAGAATTCAAGTACAAAGGAACCATAGTCAGGATTGCATAAACCTGTCAGCTTTTACATTAAATGAGAAGAGATCTTGGAGTATTATAGTATAATAAGCAAAACAGTAGAAACACTGCTGGGTCAAAGGGTATGCACAGTTTGATAACTCTTTGGGCATAGTTTCAAATTGCTCTCCAGAATGGTTGGAACCATTCACAGTTCCATCAACAATATATTAGTGTCCCAATTTTCCTATATCTCCTCCAATATTCATCATTATCTTTTCCTGTCACCTTAGCCAATCTCAGAAGTGTGTAGTGGTATCTCAGAGTTGTCTTAATTTACAGAATTCAAAGTTTTTTTTTTTTTTAAATCAGATGTTAAACATTGAATTTACATATAAGTGGGGAAAATAGATTTTTTTAAAATTAAAAAAATAATAATCATTTATCCAAAGTTGATACTTTAGTCAAAAAATTCATCCTGGAAAGAAATCTGGAAAGAAAAACACAAATACAATAGCATATCCACTACTTGGATTTTAGCCCTTATCTGACATTAAAAACTTCATAAAGTAAAGGAAATAATTTTTGAAATGCAGCAAATGAAGTGAGAGCTTAAAAACCTAACAATTATAGGAGAGCTTAAAAACCTAACAATTATAGGATGAGATCCCACAAATATTGAATTTGTAACCCACTCAATGCCTTTTGTAGACTCCTTTACCTTTTCAGCTTATAGTTCTGCTGTCCATAGTCTCATCATTGCCAAATTTCCATAACTGCTTCCCCATTTCATCTTTTTGTCCCACATCCCTTTGATATCTTTTTTTATTCTTCCTTGAGAAATTATTACCTCTCATAATGTTGCCAGCCACTGATCTTTTTTTCCCACTAAAATTCTTCAAGCTTTGACTTTAGGGGGGAAAGATCCTTTTTATAGTGCCACTGTTTCCTACAGGATGTGATATATAAACTTTTTTTTAAACTACTACTCCTTTATTTCATCCACAGATCAAACTCACAGAAATCTCTCTCAAAATTGTTACTATAATTGATTACCCCCTCCCTACTATGCACCTGAATCAATTATATTCAATAAGTGTTCATTATCTAATGTGGTATGGGGTATAGTGGAAGATAGCAAAGAAGTATGTACTTGAGAGTTTTTGTAAAATATAAAGTACAATATATTGTTATTTGAAATTGCAGTCTAGTCTTCAAGGTGTAATCGACATTCAGTGGGGCAACATTTTCTTAAAAGTGCAAGGCATTTTGCTGAGGGCTGGAGATACTAAACAAAAATGAGGCGATTCCTATACTCAAGAGTTTAATCTTGGACGTATACAGATAAATAAATACAGGTTAAATTGAGGACAGAATATCAATAAAGATAATTTGAAAAAGCTTAATGAAAAAGGTATGGAGCTGAGGAATGGATTACAGAAGGGAGATCAGAAGCAGTGTGACCAATTTGGAGGTTGTTTCTTGAGCTAACTCTTAAAGGGAGATAAAGATTCTGAGACACAGGAGATGAGGAAGAAGCACATTCTAAAAAGGAGAAATGGTCTGTGCAGATGAATGGAATTATAAGATCATGAAGTATGGAGTAATAATAGTCAAGTCTGGAAAGTTGGAGCCAGATCATGAAAGTGTTCATATTCCAGGCTGAGGAACTTTGTATTTTATCCTAGAGGCACTAGGGAATGATTTAGGGTTTTCAAGTTGGGATGAGAAGGAGGGAGTTGGGGAGGGAGTGGGTAGGGGAAGGGTCATAGTCAGATCTTTTCATCAGGAAAAGTGGAGAGCTGTGTAGAGTATCAACTGGAGAGAGGAAGAGATCAGTATTAGCAGCAGGAAGAAATATTTGGGATGAGGAGATAACAAAGTCTGTTAAGGAAATGAGCAAAGCATCCCAGGTAGGTGGTTAGGTATAGATAAATTCCAGATCCCATCAACCAGAAACTGGAGGGGTGGAAGTTTTATCATGGAGGAGGCAATCTCTTATCAGACACCTAATAAGTTTGTCCGGGGAAGAATCAATCTTTCCAAGTCCCTGGGACTCTAGACTGGGCTAGGAAAAAATTCAATTCAGGCTCCAAACATGTATCTGCTCTAAAGGACACTCAGAACTACAACTTCCAAAAGCCTTAGCAATTGAGAAAAGGAGCATTTCAAACTTGCTAAGTGAAAGGAACAATGGGATTCTGGGAGATGAAGTCTGAAGGCAGGCATTCTGGTGAATGAAGTCCATCCAGGCATACATCTTAGCCTGCTTGCAAGAGTGAGCTTGGTAAATAGATAGAAAGCCTTGATAAACTTGGAATATATTCTTTCTACTTCTTCTGCTTCTAATGCACACACACATATATATGTTGTTTATGTACATATGAATAAATATATTTACATGTATATAAACTATGTGCACATATGTGCAAATATGTAAACAGTGCAATATATTGCATTTATAAATGATCCTATTGTGTGTTGTGCTTATTGTGCATACATGTATGCATATGTTTATGATGTTTATATGCACTACATAGAGATGTATACTTACATGTGTGTATATTGTTTGTATATGCATTTATTGTGTTAATATCTACATCTATCTATGCATGTATATGAAATAATCTGAGTTGAGATGGCACCACTCTGATGGCAGAAAGTGAAGAAAAATTAAGAAGCCTCTTGATGAAGGTAAAAAAGAAGAGTAGAAAAGCTGGCTTGAAGCTTTCATCAAAAAAAACTAAGATCTTGATATCTGGTCCCATCACTTCCTGGCAAACAGAAGGAGAAGAAATGGAAGCAGGTTTAAGGACTCAAAGATCATAGCAGACAGCAATTACAGCCATGAAATTAAAACTCTTACTCCTTGAAGGAAAGCTATAGCAAATCAGGACATACTAAAAAAGCAGAGACATCTTCATGTCAAAGATTCATATAGTCAAAGTTGTGTTTTTTCTAGTAGCAATATATGGCTGTGAGAGTTTGACTATATGGAAAGCTGAACACTGCAGAATGGACACTTTCAACTTGTGGTGCTGGAGAAGAGTTTTGGGATTGCTTGGATAGTAAGGAGATCAAATCAATCAATACTTAAATTAAGTAAGGCTGTTTGGAAGGTCAAATACTGAAGCTGAAGCTTAAATACTTTGGTCACATAATGAGAAGATGGGACTCATTGGAAAAGCCCCTGATGTTGGGAAAGGTTAAAGGCAAAACAAATCAAAAAAAAAAAAAAAAAAAAGATGACAGAGGAGATGGTTAGATAGTGTAATGGAAACAATAAACATGAACTTGGACAGACTTCAGGAGAAAGTGAAGGGCCTGGAAATGCTATGATTCATGGCGTCCTGAAGAGTTGGAAACAATTGAACATGTCTATATGTATGTGTGTGTGTGTGTGTGTATAGTGCATGTATGGTATATATATGTACATGTATATATAGATGTGTATGTTTATCTGTACGTAACTATACAAATCTGTATGTAGCTAGATGGTACCATGGACAGAGTGCTGGATTTGGGAGTCTTCCTGAGTTCAAATCTGGCTTCAGACACTTGATAGCTGTGTGACCCTGGGCAAATCACTTAACCCTATTAGCCTCATCTGTAAAATGATCTGGGGAAGGAAATGGCAAACTCCTCAGTATATCTGCCAAAAAAACAAAAAAAAAAAAACCAAAAAAAACCCAAATGGGGTGATGAAAAGCCAGACAAACTGAAAAACAAAATGTGCATATACCTATGTACACATGTATATATGTATAGGTATATATTTTTATGTGTAATTTATATTGTGTGTGCATAGAGAGATGATAGTTAGATACATAGAACATGGATGGATGGATAGATTAGCTAGATGGACGAATGGATGGATGGAAAAATACATATACGCATAGATGGATGGATAGATGGATAGATGGATGGATGAATGGATACATAAATTAGATAGATTAGGGCTAGCTAACTAGATAAATCGATAGATACATAGATGGATAGATACATAGATGGATACATAGATGGATACATAGATGGATACATAGATGGATACATAGATGGATAGATGATGGAAAGATGAATGAATTAATTTGGGAGACAGGCACGCCCTCCGTAGGGACTCCTGAAAAGGCAGGCGGGGTAAGGGGGACAGGGGCGGGGTTCCGCGCATGGCCGGAAGTGCCCCGGCGGGGTCTCGAGCCTGGTTCAGCCGCTGCTGGGGTAGCTAGCGGGCTGACCGCGCGCTTGTCGGGCGGTAGGAAGAACGGTAGCCTAGGAGACCCCGGAGCGTGCACGCCCACGCGCCTGCGGAGAGGCAAAATCTAAGCGCGCTACGTTTGCAAACTCAACTGACCTGGATTTGAGGCCTGCCCCTTCCCCCTTCCAGCTGTGTGACCTTGGGCTGGTCACTGGCTTCTTTATGGCCCTAAAATGAGGTCTCACCCGATCCCGAAGGACCCTTTGGACGTCAGCATCCTTTGATCCTAGAGCTGACCGGAGTGTTCCACGGTTCTTCGGGACCAAGGTGGGAGAATCAGGGAAAAGAGCATTTTCTGAATTAGCTGCTAAACCTCCTGAATTAGCGAGAATTCAGGGTTCCAGGGAGGGCACTCTTCTCTCCGCCATCCAGAGACTGCCAGGTGGCAGCGATATTAGCGCACTCGCCCCCAATGCGGGAAGAAGGTGAGACATTGGAGGACTGGTGGCGGGGGTCAGTGCCCTGGAAGGATGGAGTAATGCGAGCCCTCTCGCCTTCACTCCATCACCCCCTCCCCACAAGGGGCCCGCTGGTTAGGGGAAGAAGAAATTACTCTCCTCCCTGATCTTTCTTGCCGGGGGTGCGGTAGGTTCTGGGAATGAACATTTGGGGCGTAACTTGGGCTTCTTGGTATTTGGTTCTTCCCTCTTGGCTTTGCTGTTTGCAGTAATGCAATAGAGCTCGCGGAGACATTCTTCCTTGACTTGCATACCCCCGGTGGGCCTGTGGGTGGATGAAAGGGCAAGCTATTGTGACTTGCTGATTATACTGAGTCTTGTTACCGTCTGATCATTAGACTGTGTAGGAGGAATAAAGTTGTAAACTTCTTAGTTCTGTGTCAGCTTTGTTCCCCAGGAATCATGTGATTTCCCCTGTGATCATCATAAGGGATTGGGACTTTGGCTAGCTGGCAAAGTCTGTGGGCTTTTTATCTGGCCCTGAGAAACATGTTGTTTCACTTGAATTCTCTCTTTCCAGTAAAAACATGAGATTTTCTTATTTGGTGAGACTGAGAATTGCAGCATTGGCCTCTTTCATGATTCCTTTCTCTTATAGCTCTGCCTTCTCAGGACTCTGTCCATTCCGAAAAAGGGAGACTAGGAGATGAGGGTATGGCTGGTGTGCTTTTGTCAGCTAGGTCCCAGGTATGTTAGAATGTATTTTCTCATTTTTGGATAAATTTCCCTCTCTAATCCTATAGAGTTTTTGTGTAGCTAAGTATTACTTAGGTACTTGAGCATGAATCCCTCTTTCCTTCCAGGAGATTGAGCCATTGCTAATAATCATGAATTTCATAGGGAATGTTCCCATTTGCCCAGCTTCCTTTTTTCTGCAACAACATCTTCACATTTTTATTCAGACACTATGTTCAAGTGAGCTCTGCAAAGAATATAAGATTTAAACTTAATTTTTACCTCAAATTTATATAGAAGAATGAAGATATACATGAAGTATTTAATAGGTGTGATTGACATGATGTAATGGAAAGGTCATTAGATTTAGTTCAAAGATACGGATTTGAATCTTAGTTTTGTTTCTGACTTAACAAATTAAACTCCACTCATCTTATCCTTAAAATTAGATAGACTCTTTGTCTGATGTCCCTTCCCTTACTATAAATATTTCATCCTTTTGGAAGAGATCTAAACGTCAGGAGATTGGGTTTGAGACCTAGTTTTACTATATCCTTACCATGTGTTCTTAGGCAAGTGATTTTACTTCTTGGGGCCTTAATTACTCATATATAAAAATAAAAGGATTGGATTAAGTGACCTCAAAGGTCCCACCCAAATCTTTTTAATTTACCATGATTTATAATTTCAGTTCATGTCATTGGGAGGCTTCATGGACAAAATGGGGGGGACGAGATGAACTATACCTTGAGAAGTAAGTAGGATTTTTTTTTTTTTTTTTAGCAAGGAGGGTGGAAAGTAGTTGGGAATAGTCAAGCATAAGAAAGCATGTAATCTCCACAAAACAGTGTACATTTGACTAGAACTGATGTTTCTTATTAGAGAATGGATGAGAAATAAGCAAACCTTATTTCTTATATCAAATACCAAAGTATTTGACAAACTATAGAATCTTCTGGAGGCAATCTGTAACCCCACAAAAGAATTGTCCCAACCATCCACATAAGAAAGATCAAATGGTTGAAGAATATGTTATCCAGATTATGATATATATTTACTTTTCATGTCAAAAACCTAAAAAATCCACAAGTATAATTAATAATCAACATTAACTATAGGTATTAATGCATGGAAGCAAATTTAATCTCATAAATAATTATTGAGACTTGATGGAATGAGGCCTCTAAAGATAATATGATTCTAAAAAGTTACCTTATATAAAAGAGACAGGTAGTTGGCACAGGGAATAGAAACTTGGAACTGGAGTCAGGAAGATCCAAATTCAACTCCATTCTCAGACATTGCTAGCTACCTAGTTATTTAACCTTTGTCTTCCTCAGTTTTCTCATCTGTAATGAGATGATAATAACATCTACCATCCAGGGTTGTTTAGAGGATAAAATGAGATAGACATTAAACATTTGTTAAGTACCTACTAGATGTTTAGCACTATATTATGTGCCTGATACTATTCTGAGTGCAAAAAGAGAGTCTCTGCCATCTTGGAGCTTACAGTTTACTGGTGGAAGACCACACACACAAGGCTAAAAAGTGGGGGGAGGAGGAGAGGAAAGAGACCCAATACAAAGGCATAGTGGAGAAGTCAGAAGAGTAATAGAAGTGGTGCAGCCAGATAAGAAATGAGGGGATATCTGAGTTAACTCCCTCTTTAAATGGAAGTTTTGGAGATTATGACCCTGCCTTCCAGAGGGACAAAGGGTGGCAATGAGAAGATACCAAGACTAATGGAAATCTTACAGGTGGGATAACATTATCCAGTAATGAGCTTCCTGGAAAACTGTGGAATCAAAGAAGTACCAGAGTAGTATGATCAAGTAAGAAATGAGGACATTTGCAAAATCACTTTACAAACCTTAAAGCACTATAAATACTAGCTCTTTTTTTTCCCTTTTTTTAATTAATAAACTGTTGCCCCAAATTGAATACAATACCCCATGTTTGATCAAATAAAATAATTTATTCTTGCTTCCTTCATTTTGTATACTTTGTTTCTATTAAGATTACCTAAGATAAAATAAACTTTTTAACATCCTTATTTAATTCTTAGATAGCTCTAATTATTAGGAAGTTTTTTTCTTTATCCAGATGAAATGTCATCTCTACATCAATATATTGTTTCTAGTTGTTGAAGTCATAGACTATAAAAGCTAACAGTCATAAAATTCATCTAGTCATAAAATACCAGCTCAACAATTTCATTTTACAGATGATGAAGGTGAGATTCAGGGTGATTACATAGCTTGCCCAGATCCATATAGATCTCAAGTATTTACTGCTCTTATTTCACAGATGAGGAACCTGAGAATCAGAGAACTTACATGATTGACTGAAATGGACATCTCTGCTGAAAGACGGTGTTTAAGAGCCAGGACTTGGACCCACTTTTTAAAAGGCCAAGTGCATTGCTCCCAAGTAGTTCTCTCTTTAGGACTGGATAAGTTAACAAATATAGTTTCTTAAGTGCTAGATACTAGCACTTAAATGTTAGATACTAGTTTTGGTTTTTTCTTAGCAAAATCATTAGCCCAAGAAGAGAGAAAATTATTTCATAATTCTTTTTTTATTATTATTATGAAGAAAGCCTAATTGTCATAGGTAGATATAATGCTCAATAAATGCTTGACTTGAAACACCCAGAACATCAACATCATTAGGAACTATTTCTATAGCATATGGTTAATTCTTCACTTAATTCTCAACCACTTTTGCCCTTTTTCTAGGACCATGTGGGAGTGGGAGCCTTGAATGGATAGAAATATTTGGTGTTTCAGGAATCTGTGGCATTTAAAGATGTGGTCATAGATTTTACTCAGGAGGAGTGGAGACAACTAGACCTTCCTCAGAAAGATCTGTACAAGGACCCGATATTGGAGAAGTATAGCAATCTGATTTTGCTGGGTAAGAACAATTGCCTTTTAGTGCATCTTCAGCTCTCTAATTTTTAAAACCCTAAGTATCATCTGAAGTGTATAATTAATATTTGGCTTAGGATTTGTGGGTTATAAATATCTAAATTTCCTGCACCTGGGAACATATTGTTTCATTCCCTGTTCCTAGGCAAATGTCATGATGGATTTGAGACCTGTACTTTTCTCTATATCTTTATATTCTCCCCCCAAAAAAACAAAACAAAACAAAGACACACTTTTCTCTTCTTGGCTTAATTTCCAAAGACTCTACATGGTTAAATTAAGTCATTTTCTTTATGAACTAAGAATAATCTCCTGACTTTTCTCTTCCTCAAAGCATGTTCCTAAGATCCTTCATATTACATCTTCTCTTATAAGAATAAGGGCTACTACTGAACTTTAAAATGGTTCTTTGTGCCAGCCACAAATGTTTAGATCCCATCTCTTCCCCTATGAGTAGGGCTTCCAATTTCTAAGCCTGATGGGAACTCTGAGCAAGAAGACTCATGGATACCCAGGAAAGAAGTTTCAGGAAGCATCTGTTCAAGTGAGTAAGAGAATGAGGGAATCATTTAAAATTTACTTAAGTTTTGCACCTAAGTAAAAGTGACTTGAATTAAGAATGAACAAACTCTGTGAAAGGGTAAATTTAGAAAGAGCAAAAGAAGAGAGTCAAAATCAGCTGTGAATGACTACCTCAGTTAAAAGTGGAAGGAAAACAAATAAGGAAAACCAAAAAGAGTGGTTACAGAGCTATGAAAATACCATTGTAGTATGATGTCAAACAAACTAAGGAAAGCAAGAATTTAAGATATAAAAATAGATCAAATTTAGTGAAAAAGTCCAGGGGAACAGAGATTGAGAAAATGTCACTGGATCTGACTAGGAAAAAGTAAACATTCCAAATGTATTTCTTCTGTCATAAAACGGGCAGAAAAGTAGTTCAGACGGATAGGGATGAAATGGGTAGAAAGGAAATGGAAACAAGACCAACAATGTGAATAAACAAGGACTAAAGGGGCAGCAGGATATAGAAAGTTCTTTTTAGATAGAAGAAACCTGTGCAAGGGTATATGAGTGAGGTGAAAAATGAAAATGTTAAGGAAAGTTATGACAAAGTATACCTTTGGAGAAAAAGAAATGAGTTTCATTTTGGACTTGTTGATTTTGCGATGCAATATTATATCTCCTATATGTTTCCTCAGTGCTGGAATCTTTTTCCTCTTCATTTCTGCTTCTTAGAGTCTCCAGAAAGCTTAGTTTGCCATGTCTTCCCCAGAACCTTTGCTCTTAACTTCAAATTGTTAGTGTTATCCCCTACTTAAAGCTACTTTGTATTTATTTTGTCCATATTTTATATTTGCTTCTCATTATAGGTGCTGTATCATGCTAGTAGAATGTGACCTCCTAGAATGCAGGGACTGATTATATATTTGTATTCTTAGTGCCTAGCATATTCCCTTGCATAAGCATATAGTGGGTGCTTAATAAAAACCTTGTTGAATTAAATTGAATAGTTAATGTGAAAGATTTCTTCCAGCTCTGATCATCCATGATCTATATTCTGTGTTATGTAGTGTTCTAACAAAAACATCTGGAGGTCTTGGGACCAACCTTCATTTCAGGAGAATAATCACCATGAGAATACCTAGAGATAAAGTCCAAAAATCTTTATTGTCTCCTTCACAGTCTTGTCTCCTTGCCTAGGGCCCGGGCTAGCTTTCTGGAGGTCCTCCAGAACGTATCTTGGTTTCTGTGCAGGAGGCAGGAGGACCACCACGATGGTCTCTGTCTTGAAGTCTCCCTGAGTCAGGAGCTGGTGCTCTAGCCTCCAGTCCTGTATCTTTCCAGAGTCTGTTCCAGTCCTCCTCTAGGTCTGACTGTGGCCTCTTAAAAACTCTATTACAGTTAAATCCATTCATCATACTGAGTATAAGCCAATCATTATATCACTAGGGGAACCATTATTTTTTGTAATATTAATTCAGTCATACTGAACTAGAGAGTTCATACTGAACTATTAATCACCATGCTAAACTAGATAACCATTGTCTTATCAATTCCACTGAGTTAACACCTTGTTTAAATCAGTCATACAGAATTTCAGCCCTCTACAATGTTAAGATTCTTTAAAACATTTTTCTGATTCTGATTTAATGAACTGCCCCAAATATTTACATGTACAGTACAAAGTAAAACAGAAAAAGAGGATTATATTTGAAAACACTAATTTCTGTTATGTAGTTTGCTTTCTTTGAAATGTATATTCTCATTAAAAATTCAGTATGTTAGTTTCAAAGCTGTCTTACTTGTCATTGTTTCCTTTTAAATTTCTTTTGTTTTCTAATGTGCATTAAAAAATTGCTTTGGTGACTTTTCTTTCTTTACAGAATATTTTTTTTCTGAGTTTAATGAACAAACTAAAAATTATTTCTGTTTTTGATACTTTATGAATCTTTTGTTTTTTTGGTTTTTTTTTACAAGGCTCAGGGCAGCAAAGTGAATTGCTTAAAAATCATCTAAATAGTGCAGAGCCAGGTCAAGGATTGCTGACTTTTCTTACTTCCGATATGATTTAATTCATTTTGGCAGAAGTGTTCAGGATATATTGGAAAGTTATGGACCACATTAGGGTCTTAAATGTCTAAGGAGCATTGCAAGGTAGGAAAAGAATTTAGAATAAGTGTACCAACAGCAGACTTTATTTATTTTGTGATTTTGCAGTGGGTCCTAGTAGTAGCACCAATGTCTGCAACTGAGATCATCTCAATACCTTCTTTAGTGTTGTGGAGAAATCTGAAATTTTGTACTGTGAGCCGAAATATTATTTACACTATATAAGTATGTATATAAAGCTTATATAATTATAGTGGTATGATATTACTGCTAAACAGCATTCTCACAACCATAGTCTAATCTCTCCCAAGATACATTTTATTTTTTGTTTGTTTCTGTCAGATTGGGAGATGGTACCTAAGTCCAAAGAATCACCTCCAAATCCTGAATTTTTTAAAGATAACTCAACTGCACTTGAAGAAACAATAATGGAAACATTACCAAGAATTGGTCCAGAGGATCCCACATTTCAAGAGACCTGGGAATGTGATGGCAAACTAGAGAAGCAGCAGGAAAACCAAGAGAGGGATTTAAGGCAAGTAAAAATCACCCACAAGAAACCTTCCTCTGGAGAGAGAGATCATGAAGGTAGTGAACTTGGGAGGAACTTTGGCCATAGGTCAGTTCTTATTACACAACAGAGAGTTTCTATAGGAAAAAGTCTACTTAAGTGTAATACACATAGAAAGAATTCAGACCCACTTAAACATTATAAGATACATGCCAGAGAAAAGCCCTACACTTGTAATGATTGTGGAAAAGGCTTCAGTTACTGCTCATCTCTTTCTCAGCATCAGAAAAGTCATACTGGAGAGAAACCATATGAATGTAATGAATGTGGAAAAGCCTTCAGCCAGAGCTCATCCCTTGTTCAGCATCAAAGAATTCATACTGGAGAGAAGCCTTATAAATGTAATGAATGTGGAAAAGCTTTCAGTCAGAATGCAAATCTCACAAAACATCAGAGAACTCATACTGGAGAGAAACCCTATAAATGTAATGAATGTGAGAGAGCTTTCAGTGACTGCTCAGCTCTTATTCAGCATCAGAGAATTCATACTGGAGAAAAACCCTATGAATGTAATGAATGTGGAAAAGCCTTCCGCCACAGTGCAAATCTCACAAACCATCAAAGAACTCACACTGGAGAAAAACCCTATAAATGTATTCAGTGTGGAAAATCCTTTGGTTATTGTGCAGCCTTTATTCAGCATCAGAGAATTCACACTGGAGAGAAGCCCTATAAATGTAATGAATGTGGAAAAGCCTTCAGTCAGAGTGCAAATCTCACAAACCATCAGAGAATTCATACTGGGGAGAAACCCTATAAGTGTAATGAATGTGGGAAAGACTTTAGCCAGAGTACAAACCTCATAATCCATCAAAAAATTCATACTGGAGAGAAACCTTATGAATGTAATGAATGTGGGAAAGCCTTCAGTGATAGCTCAGCCCTTATTAGACATCATGTCATTCATACTGGAGAAAAACCGTATGAATGTAATGAATGTGGGAAAGCTTTCAATCAGAGCTCGTCACTTACTCAACATCAGAGAACTCATACTGGAGAGAAACCTTATAAATGTAAAGAGTGTGGGAAAGCTTTTAGGTGTAGTTCAGCCTTCATCAGACATCAAAGACTTCATACTGGAGAGTAAACACAAAACTATAATGAAAGGAGGGAATTTCTCAGTCACATGTTTTTCCTTTTTTTTTTAAACTGTGGTCAGTTGTTAGGCAGAAGAGACTATAAGGCTACTTGAGGTCAGGCTATTGTTACAAATTGTTTCCTTTTATAACACGGTAGGCCAGGACTACAATCAGAAGACTTGAATAAATGCTCATTGATTTAATAAGTGTTTGTCGATTCAGTGATTGAGATGATTAATGTAAATCTTCCAAGTGTAAGACCTTGCCTTATTTTTCTTAGAAAATTCTAATTGATTTAATAGTTAGTAGTATAGGAAGTAGAAATGGGACTTTGCTTTGCTCTAAGATTATTTCCTTTAGACAAAGCGGCTTAAATTTCAGGCCTCATCCTGGGAGTTTCAGTATAAGTCTATCTCAGAATATTAGGGACAACATTTTTTGAAACCTCTAATGCCAATTATATGGGGAAAAGATTCTATGATTTCTTATTAAATGTCAGTTACATATAAGCTTCATTCCTTTCATAATGAGTCTAGACAGAAAAGAATAGAAGGTCATGCAAAAGCCAAATCTCAGAACCAGATTTAGCCACAACTCCATTAGAATAGGTTGGATTTTGGAGGGGAGGTACTCATTACTGATTCCCTTTAGCCCTTTTGGGGCCCTTATTAGTTACTTCCATGTGTGATTAACACATGTGAGCTGGGTAAACATTTATTATATTGTCATGCCAAATTATGTAAAATGGTCATCCCTTGTGTTATGGGAGCCATCTGCTAGTGGCTTCTGGGGATCTAACTGACCAGCAGAACAGATCCCTTCATGTAAGAGGATGATCAAGATACAAGAAGACTGAGAAGCAGGTGCATTCTCTGACCTCTCTTCTCTTCCCTCTTCCCTCCAATTTATTTCATTCCCAATTCACAAGCAACATCTGTGTCAGGTAAAGGCTGACTTGAAATTCCTTATGATTCACAGCTGTGGGGGCTTTTAGAGAATCAATCTGCCCCTTAATACTTAGACATGGTCCTTAATACCTTGTACTTTTTTTGTATTTGATATCAGAACTAATGATACTAAATATTCTCCTTTTTTCTACTTCCTCAGAATATTCCTTATACATCTGGCATTGCTAGAAGGGAAGAAGGAGAATTTTGCAAGCACAGTTTCATTGTCTTGACTTGTATGAGATATGAGGAGTCGGAGTAGAGGAGAGAGCATTAGGATGATGCCCCTTCAACACCTGTTCTTGGGGAAAATGTAACATGAAAACAAGATTGTAAATTCAGTAAATATTATGTGAACTAATATTCATTTCTCTGTGAGCCTCCCATACATGATGATACCTATCCTAAAAACTGTTTAGAAGTACTTAAGTTGGCCAGACTGAGAGAAGACATAGAATGGGTGGTTTCCTGAATTTACAGAAGTTTGATGGAGTTGGATCTTGGTTAGGTACACCCATTGGGAACTTTATTTTCCTCATTTATCTGTAATTTCATTAGCCCTGGATTATAACAAGTTTCCAGAAGAAAAAGTCCCATAGTGGATGTCAATCCCATAGTGGATGTCACTAGGAACTAATTTTCCTAGAAGGATGATCTTTCTTTTTAGAGGTCCGCCCTTACTTCTGTTCTGTTAGCATACTTAGCAGTGACTTGAATGAAAGCATAGATTCTTTCAGTAAACATTTATTAAGTGCCTGCATGTGCTAGAAACTATAATAGATGCTGAGAATAGAAAAGGAAAAATGAAACTGTTACCTTCAAGTTAACATTCTATTATGTTCATCTGATGGTCTATTAAAATCAGGACTCCTTAGGGCAAGGGATTCACTCATACAGGTTGTCCAAGAAGTCTTGGTGCAGTTTAAACTTTTAAAGACTTGGGATACTCCATACAGTATTTGTGTGCCAATCTCAATACCTGGTTACATAGTATGAATTTCTCAAATACTTGTTTAATTTATTCCATGCTGAGGCATCAGAGTAGGACTTTTTAAAAATGGGTATAATTCACATTTGGGCTGCGTGAGTAATAATAATTGACATTTCTATAGCATTTTTAAGATTTGCGCAGCACTTTACAAATATGCAGTATTTCATGAGAAGCACGGTGTCCAGATCTAGGGTGCATCATTTGATTTCCCTATGTTGTCACTCATCATCACTGTGACTTGACTTTTCCCTAGCTACCTCTTCCCAATGCCATGTTTTTTTCTTCTACTAGAATGTAAACTACTTGAGAGAAGGGACTATCTCTTTTTTTAATTCCAGGGCTTTGCATTGTACATTGTACATAGTAAGTGCTTAATAAATAATTTTTCATTCATTCCAGGGTATTCTACCCTTAAGCTATGTCTGCACTATTGTGTTCCAAGCTGGGGCCCAGTTTTAAGGAAAACATTGATAAATTGGAGTGCTTCCAGAAGGGGGTGATCAGACTAGAAATTATGTATAGAGAGATTGATTGAAGGAATAGAGTCTTTTTTTGTTGTTTTTCCCTTTTTTTTTTTTTATTATAACTTTTTATTGGCAGTACATATACATGGGTAATTTTTTACATTATCCCTCGCACTCACTTCTGTTCTGAATTTTCCCTTCCCTCCCTCCATCCCCTCCCCTAGATGGCAGGCAGTCTTATACATGTTAAATATGTTACAATATATCTTGGATACATTATATGTGTTCAGAACCAAACAGTTCTCTTGTTGCATAGGGAGAATTGGATTCAGAAGGTTTTAAAAATAACCCGGGAAGAAAAACAAAAATATAAACAGTTTACATTCCTTTCCCAGTATTCCTTCTCTGGGTGTAGCTGATTCTGTCCATCATTGATCAATTGTAACTGAATTAGATCTTCTCTTTGTCTAAGATAGCCACTTCCAGTAGAATACATCCTCATACAGTATCGTTGTTGAAGTATATAATGATCTCCTGATTCTGTTCATTTTACTCAGCATCAGTTCATGTAAGTCTCTTCAAGCCTCTCTGTATTCATCCTGCTGGTCATTTCTTACAGAACAATAATATTCCATAACATTCATATACCACAATTTACCCAACCATTCTCCAATTGAAGGGCATCCACTCAACTTCCAGTTTCTGGCCACTACAAAAAGGGCTGCCACAAACATTTTGGCACATACTGGTCCCTTTCCCTTCTTTAGTATCTCTTTGGGATATAAGCCCAATAGTAACACTGCTGGATCAAAGGGTTTGCAGTTTGATAACTTTTGGGGCATAATTCCAAATTGCTCTCCAGAATGGTTGGATTCGTTCACAACTCTACCAACAATGAATCAGTGTCCCAATTAGGAATAGCGTCTTTAAAAAAAATATATTTTTCTTGAACTGGGGTCTTCAGTTTAAAGCTAAAAATCATATGTTTGAAGGACTGTAATCCTGAAGAAATTTTGAACTTGCTTTGATTATAACCCCAGAGAACAGGGATGGGTACAATAGGTAGAATTTTCTAAATTGACAAATTCTGTCTTGATATGACTTCTTAATACTTAAAGCTTTCCCAAAGAGGAAGGAGGTCTGCTTAATGATATAATCTGTAACTTTTCAAGCAGAAATTGGCTGACCATCTCAAGTTTATGAGAAGTGATTTCCATACCAATTCTGAGTGATCTTTGAGTTCTGCATTCATTAGCTCTCTATCTCAAGGAATTCTGGATTATAATTGCTAGAGCTGGAAAGAATCTTAGAATTCATTTAGTCCAATGCTTTCATTTGTATATGTGGAAACTTGGACTCAGTAATTTGTACAAAAGTTATACAGAGACTAAATAGCTAAGGCCAAGATTTGATAAAAAGATTTTTGTTGTTTTATGGCAAAGATTACTTATTGAGCTATGTAGTCACCTTGCTGTAAGGCTGACTTAAAAGTTCCATTGAACTAGGAATTCCATGTGAACTAGGAATCACTTGAGATCAGTATTTACAGGATGATACTCTGTGCTGTTTCTTTTTGTTTCTCCCTATAGGGTGCCTGATTTCCTCCTTATAATGTTGCTGAGTACAGCAGGGTAGGGACTTAATTACATTTACGCAAATTTCAGTAAAACAGGACTTTATAGAGTCAGTCCAGTTACATAAAGTTGTTTTCTAGAACAGAATTCAACAGTCTGCTCCAGGATTTGACTCATTGGCATCCTCTACTTTTTTCATCATTATTGTAGTTTTCTATTTGCTGAAGTGGATTCCTTACTGTTCAGAGTAGGATTTGAAAGAGAAGGTGGTTATTTTTTCCCTTTCTCCTTTACCTTTTTTCCAAGAATACCACCCTAACTTTCTGTGATACACTTTTTTTTCAAAAGGATTTCTTTTTACTATATATTCTGAGGACACTGTAATAAAAGGAATTTTACAAGAGCCTTAAAAACAAATACTATTTTATATGCCAATGCTAGGGACCTAGATAATAAATACTTTTTTATTTTCTAGTAAGTCTTCTCTTAGGTATTTTGTTCATTTTCTATTTCACTTCCTGTTCTCTCTACAGGGACTGAGAAAAACTGGCTTCAGACTCTGCTATAGTAGTTATGTGATGTTAGGCACCTCTCTGACCCTCAGTTTCTTTCATAAAATTACAAAGTTGCATTAGATAATCTTTAAAGTTCTTTCTAGGGGCAGCTAGATAGTGTAGTGGATAGAGCCTGAAGTCAGGAGGACCTGAGTCAAATCTGGTCTCAGACACTTAACACTTCCTAGCTGTGTGACCCTGGGCAAGTCACTTAACCCCCAATTGCCTCAGCAAAAAAAATAAAAATAAAAGTTCCTTCTAACTCTAAATCATGTGATCCTATAATTTTGTTTGGAAAACCTTGTGGGAACCTAATATCTAGGATTGGTACTTCTCTCATAATTTCCTATCTGCATGGGTTCATACTTTTATTTAGTTAGTACTCATTTTATTTTATCAGGGTTTCCAAACTTGTAGATTAAAAGAAAGCTATAGATAGAGGTTACCTAGATTTAAGTAAAACATTTGACAAATTTTTGTGCTATTTTTGTGGGAATGATCTGGTCCAGAGTCTAGTACAATTAGGTTGATTTGCAACTAATTAAATGCCCAGACCCAGAGAATACTCATTAATGGGTTTGATGTCATTTTGGAAGGATGTTTTAAAAAGATATATTTATTTTTATTCTCTTTAGTATTTTTTCCAGTGATTTAGAGAAAAATGATTAGATTATTTGCTTATCAGATTTACAGATGACACAAAACTGTAAAGCATAATTAGCAAACTGGATGGCAGTCAGGATCCAAAAATATTTTGACAGGTTAGATTATTAGGTTGATTCTAATAAGATAAAACTTAATATGGCTGAATATAAAACTTATACATAAGCCAAAAAGGAAAAAACCCTTTATACCTAGAGGAAGTATGGCTAGACAGCAGTTTGTCACTTTAGTACTAGTTGTACTAAATTAAATCTGAAGTCTTTTCCAGCACTCTCTAAGACTTGGTTATGATTCTGTAAGTATGGAAGCTCTCCACCAGATGTTTGGGCATATGAAGAACTTTTTTGATTACTATAATATAGGAGGGTCATTTACTTAGGCATTGGAGGGATTGTAAAAATGTTCTCTGTGTGATAGAAGAGAATACTTATATTGATGAAATCATCAATTCTTGAAATAAGCAGTTAGGTGCATAGTAGATAGAACTCTAGACCCAGAATTGGGAGGACCTGAGTTTAAATTGTCTCATTTAGTTGTTGAATGACCCTGGAGAAGTCATAGCTTCTATCAGCCTCAATGTCTACAAAATATCCATGAGCTCATCAAGTAAGAAAGTATAGAGACAAAAGAGAAGGCCCAGAGAAGAGATACCCAAATTAATAGTGATGATATTGATGATGATGAAGCAAAGAAAACTAAAGGGAATGGGAAGGGAGAAAAGTTTCTAACAATATAATCACAATGGAAAAGTCCTTTGGTGTAATGAGCTCTTTGACCATTCCTGAAGGATATACTTAAGACTATGTTGTAGGTAAAGGTCTAAAGCACAACATTTATAGGGTAATAATAAAAGCAATACATTATATTTGTATATTGTTTCACAAAAATCCTATGTAGTATGGAGTATAGGAATTATTTCCTCTATTTGAGAGATTAAAAAATATTCTGGGATGTTGTGACCTGTCCACCATCACATAAATATCAAGAGTCTGAGCCCAGAATTGGGCTCTCTCAACACCAAAAACAGAGCAGTCAATAACATCTTTACTTACCATAATAATTCCATTCTTCAAAAGGTAGGAGAACCAGCAAGGGGAAATTACATTATGGATTCTAATCTCACTAATAGAGAAGAACTAGCTAGTAGATTGGAAATAGTGAAAATCTTAGAGGGGATGGAGAAAAACTATAATATATATATTCTGTTTTAGACATGTCAGCCTGAAGCAAATTTTATTGATTTAACACTATTCTAAATTTAGATATGTAGATTAGAGAAAGAAATATCCATATTGACATAGTTTACACATGATTTTGAATATTTCTCTACATCCAAGACAATTAAGGATAGGGTACTGGGATAAGTTAGTGACGTTGACAGGAATATTAAACAAGAAAAATGGTTTTTTTAGAATACTATTTGCAGTCATTCCAGAACAATAATTACCAACAATAGTTATTTAATTTTCAATTAAGAGCTGAGATTACAGAGTCTGGCCCCCCTTTCCCCCTCCCACCCTCTGCTTAGAAAATGCACCAGATTGAATTCTGAAAAGGGAAAGCCAAGAAGGAATCATGGTGAATCATTTTTTTCTAGCTCAGTATGGTTTGTGGAGATAGATAGAGAGATCTGTGGACTCTGGAGGAGGAGTCTGGCCAGGAACGTGTGACTATGGCAACAGCTATGAAGAGGAACATTCTAGTGGCCAAGGACTGCAAGGGGCCCAAAACAGAGCATGAGAAAGAGATTCCTGGGGACCCATAAACAAATCTTGGATGCAGAAATGGGTGCCATCTGTCACCTACCAGCCAGTGCCAAGTTATACATTCAGGATGGAGGGGAGTGGTTATGAGCATTGGTGCTAGCTAGCTATCAAACGTGGAACAAGTTCTAGGAAGCAAACAGCTGTTATCTCAGGAGGAAAGCACAGCATCCCAAACCAAAGAATAGCCAGCAATTCAGCCACTCAGAACATGAAGAGCCATCTAGCAAACCAATAGTAGCCAAGTCTAGCAGCAATTTCCAAATAGAAACAAGCTGATAGACCAAAACCTGGGTCAGGAATTGAATAATTCAGAAAGACAGTAACCAAACCTTCCTCCAAATCACAGTACTTTGGCAGCACTAAAAACTTTCAGGACCCCAGCCAGAGCTGTGAAAGCAATAGAAGGATGAAAGAGCACAGAAATTGAGACCAAACATTCCCCTTTTCCAGAAATGTACAGAGCTCAGCACTACTATAAAATCCAAATTTAAGAAATAACAGAATGAGTGAATAAACAAAACAAAAGAACCAAATTATATTATGGTGATAGAAAAGTTCATGACAAACACAGAAAAAGAATAAAAATTAAGCAAAACCTCAAAGATGCAGCTTGGACCCAAATCCAATAAAAAATCTTACAAAAGTTAAAGGAGCTAAAAATAATTTTAAAAATCAAATGAAAGCAATAGAAGAATGGGAAAGAATTCAAGAGAAGGCAAATATGAGTAAGAAATCATGAGGGAACAAAATTTAAATTCATATACATAGTGATGACACATGTTATCCCTCAGAATTTTATCAGCACCATGGATTACAGAGAGACTAATTGGACAAAATATCTGAGAGTGATTCTTTTGTACTTGGTTGATCTTAAAAGAAAATTGGAACTAATGGGAATAGAAATGCACTAGGAGAGGGGAGAAACAAGAGAAAGAATGAAGAAAATTAGTTCATTATACAACAAAGAGGGGATGGTGTAGTGGAGATTAAATGGCACTTGAAGTTGTTTCATCTAATCACTTGAACATCTGATATAGTTAAAAATGCACATAGAGTTGGGTACAAAAATACATTTTACCTAACAAAAATCTAGTAAGGAAAGAGGGTAAAGAGTCAGAAGCAAATCAGACCCTTGAGGGGTGTGGGGATGTGGGGGTGTGGGGAAAAGAAAAGGATAAATATAAAAGAATCAGATAGAAGGACATGCATAGTTAGCAATCATAATTATTTATGTGAATGGGATAAATTCACCCATTAAAATGTAAGTGGATAGCAAACAGAAATCAGAATCTAGCAATATGTTGTTTACAAGAAATGCACTTGAAACTGAAAGATACAATTAAAATAAAGAGTTGGAGCAGAACCTATTATATTACAGTTGAAGAAGGGGAAAAAAAGACAGGTGGGTAGTTATTATGATCTCAGATAAACTAAAAGTAAAAAAGGACAATTAAAAGAGATAAGCAGAAAAAGTACATTTTGCTAAAAAGGTACCATAGACAATGGCAGTATCAATTCTGAACATAAATACCATGTGGAATAGCATCTAAATTCTTAAAGGAAAAGTTAAATAGGAAGAAATAGACAAAAACTATAATAGTGGGGGACCTCAACTTACCTCTCTCAGATAAACAGAATCCTTCAAAAAAAAAAAAAAAAGGAAACCCTTCAATTAGAGCTCAGTTCCTTCCTTTCAACATTCCCTCCAAGACTGAGAGTCTCTATTCTGTGATAAATGTTCCTGAAATCCTTCTTGAATAAAATAAGAGGGCTTCTGAGTGGAAAAGAAAACATTTCTCTTGGATGATATAAGCCAATTATTTCAGGGGATAGAGAAAGCAAAGATTTAAAAAAAAAAAAAAGAGATGTTCTTTATTCAAAATTTGATCTTTCAATCTATTTCCTAGAACCTTAGTCTTCTTGGCTTTTCATGTGCTTTGCTAAAAGGAAAAAAATATATATTAAAAGGGTTTTAGACTAGAGAAATATTTATTTCTTAATATTTTCAGTTGAACTTAAAAAGGAAATGATCATTTCTACTTAGAATTTGTTACACAGAAGTTAGGAAATCCTGGCATAATATGAAATGCATTCATAATCAACCACCTTCCCTCTGTCTTATGGAAAATTATAGATTATTCTAAAACTCAATCCATATGTTACCTCCTATAGAATGTCTTTCCTCATCTTCCTGGCTGCAATCCCATTTGTATTTTCTTTGCATATAGTTTATATTTGCTTACATGTGTATATGTTGCTTCCTCAACTAATATATAATTTCCTTGGTGGAAGGAATTGTTCTATTTTCATCTTTTTATCCTCAGATAGTTTATCCTCATCTAATATGGTATCTGATGCATAGTAAAAATGTAATAAATGCTTGTTGCTTAATTGGTTGATTGATAAACCCTAAAGTTTGGGAAAAAGAATTTCAAAGAATAAGGATAGTTACACTAAATTCTTCAGGGAAAGTCAACCAAGAAGAGATGTAAAACTCTCAAGAATGTGTAACCTATTACCATAGTGCTTATCTTTAGTTTTTATTTTCCTCTAGCCCCAAAATGGTGATGATTTAGGGAGAGGAATAGTGGGAGAAGAGGGAGAAGCTCTCTCTGACCCCATTTGGGGATTTTCTTGACAAAGAGACTGGAATGGTTTGCCATTTCCTTTTTCAGGTCATTTTGGATTAAGAACTGAGGCAAAACAGAGTTAAATGGCTTGTCCAGGGTCACACAGTTAATAAGAATATGAGGCTGGATTTGAACTCATGAAGATGAATCTTCCTAATTCCAAGACCAGTGTATATATTTTTCATACCACCTAATTGCTCTTTCTGTGATCTTAGTATGTTTAAAATCTAAGTCCTATATTGGAGGGAATGGGAAGAGAGTTATGATTAGAGATAATAGAGCCCAACCACAAGGTGAAAACTCTAGAACTGTACATGTGTTGTAGATTTTATTTTTGAATAATATTTTGTTTCATCCACTGGATTAATTCCAGATCCAGGCAGCAATCTCTGAATCTATGGACTGGCAGTAAGATAGCAGTTTAAACTTCCGTGAGGTGGGCAGCCTCTGCTGTCCAATAAAGATATTGCATCCCATTAATAAAATAACATTGTAAAATTTCCCTTTTATTGCTTCATTGCATTAATTTTCAAAAAATTTAAAAGTTAAACAAACTAAGACATCATTTATGATAGTTTTATTCAGTATCCCATATCTATGGTCACCCCTACCTGTTCTATAAAGAAAGGAGAGTGCATTTCCTCATTCTAGAACCAAAGTTGGTTATTATAATTATATGGCATTTACTTCAGATTTTTAAAATTTGGTTTACCAAATAATATATGTATATTATATTCTTTCTGTTTACCTTACATATCAATGTGTATATGTGTGTGAATGCATGTATGTATATGTATACATACACACAGTACATATATACTTCCATTTGTCCAATTCTAATTTTAGTGAATTATTTTTTTAAGTTATCTTTTTTACTTTATATTGCATTTGACCAATTGTATTTTTAAAGGAATCGTTTTGTTCAATGGATGTTTGTTCCATTTTGCCTATTCTGTTTTTAAGTTTTCATTTTCTGTTTTGTCAAATTATTTTTAACAAGTTGTTTTTTTCAATTTCTGCATTTCTTTTTCCAAGCTGTTAACTTCTCCCCAAACTTTAATTCTCCTCATAGCTCTTATTTCTAGTCTCCATTTTTCTTCTATCTTTTAAGATCTTTTTTTGAACTCTTATATTTGCTTACATGTATACATGTTGCTTCCTCAACTAGTATATATATAAACTCCTTGGTGGAAGGAATTGTTCTATTCTCATCTTTTTGCCCTCAGAACCTAGTATGGTGCCTGATACATAGTAAAAACATAATAAAGGCTTGTTGATTAATTGATTGATAAACCCTAGATTTTGGGAGAATTTCAAAGAGTAAGGATAGTTACACTAAGAGAGAGCCTTTTCAGCCAGAGACCAGTTTATGCCCTCCTTTGAAGCTTCACCTAAAGCATTTTGCCTTTGCTGTCCTTTTTCTGGGTTTGTTCCTTCTCTGTCTCCATATTGTCACAGCTCTTTTTGTCTGGGTTTGTTCCTTCCCTGTCTCCATATTGTCACAGCTCTTTTTGTCCATCTTTAAAAGTTGAGCTCTGCTCCTAGGGCATAGGGAGAATTGTCTCAAGCTTCTTTTGTAGGGGAACAGGGGCCTCTCACTGACTGCTCTGGGGTGGGTGTCCTGCAGGCTTTCTTGCTGAACTGGGTGGTCCTGAACAAGTCCTTCCTGTTATGCTGGGCTTCCAGGCCTCACAATTTACCTTCTGTGTTGGAGGTCTCACAGATGATCTGCTGATCCATTGGCCTTCTCAACTAGCCCACACTGCTGAATTTTGACTAAGAACCTCCTGCTAGAAACCCCACCATTCAGAATCTTCGTCTAGCCTTGATTCTGAGAGAAGCTGGGGAGGGTTCAGGTAATGTCCTGTCTACTCTCTGCCATTTTCCTTATTTACAATTTCTTAAAGCATGGGAATAACATCAGTTGTATTTATTTATCACAATTTGTATACATTCCTCACTCAATGGACAATAACTTTTTTTTCTGCTTTTTGCTTCTACAAAAAAGTATTTATATGAGCCTTCCAATGTTTAAAAAAACTTTCTATCTTTGACTTTATTGGAATTTGTATCCAATGGTGGTATCTGTATACCAAAGGATATGAACATTTAGCCACATATAATATGGCTAACATAACATAATTGCTTTTTAGAATAATTAAATCATTCACAGTTCTATTGATAGAGTATTAGTATGCCCGTCTTCCTTTATTTTTGACTATTTTCACTTTTTTTTTTATCTCTTTGTCTATTTGGTCAATATGAAGTAAAACCTTGTAGATGTTTTCATTTGTATTTTTTGGTTTGTTTTAGTGATTAGGTATACTTCTTTATAATGCTGCTAATAATTTGTAATTCTTTTGAGAACTGTTCTCTTTTGACTATTTATCTACTGGGAAATGGGTTCCTGTACTTTAATACATGATTATTATGATTTCAGAGAAGCATAGCAAATTTTTTGAGTTGATGCATATGGCAGTAATTAAAACCAGAAAAATAATAAACATAGTGATTGTAACAATTTAAATTTAACATAAGATTTAAACAACCACAAAAATAACAAAACTGAAAAATGTATATTTATAATGGCAGAGTTTAGTTCTAAGGAAGAGATAAGAAAATGTTACTCCTTCCCTTCTTTGCAAGCCTGATGAATTACAGGCATGAACCACTACTTATATGTTCACTCTATACTGATGTATTGGTTAATTTTAACTGACTTTTTTCTTCTGTGTTTCATTCTTTGTTGTAAAGGATGACTCTCTGGACAGGGGAGAAGAGAATAAAGGGGAAGGGCAAAGGAAAAAAGAATTTATTTAGGCTGTACTATGTGCCAGATACTATGCAAAGCACTTTTTACAAATATTATTTCATTGGATCCTCACAACAATCTTGGGAGGAAGATGCTATTGTTATCCCTCTTTTAAGGCAGATAAAAACTGGTAAGTGACTTGTCCAGGGGCATCCAGTAAGCATTTGATACTCAATTTGAATACATGTCTTCTTTACTCCATGCCCACAGCTCTATTCACTGTACTACCTAGTTGCTTTTAGGGAGATTATCTATAAAATACATATGTACACACATATACAATGTATATGTATATTGTGTATGTGTATATATACATATCCATATACCTACCTATCATAATACTACTAATGCATTAAGAAATCTCTATTTTATATTTTATTAATTTTGGTATTTTATATTCCTTTAGATAATACTCCATATATTTAAATTTTCAATTTTGCTTGCATCTATCTGTATATAATATGCTGTTTTCTATAGTAGTAGGTTCCTAATGTTCTTTTTTTCCTATTGTAGCTATAATCATTTTTCAGTTTTTATTTTGACAGTTTGATATTTTTCCCTTTTTTTTAAAATTGATTAGCTAAAATTTCACCAATTTTATAAATCTTTACAGAGAACTAGTTTTTTGATTTGCTTATCATTTTATAGTTTTTTTTTTGCTTTATATTTTTGTCAGTTTTTCTTGTTTTTGGAATTCCCCCTTTTGGTGCTTATTTTGGGTTTTTATGTGTTGGTTTTCTAGTTTTTTTTATGAACATTTATTTCATTTTTTTAATATATTTTCAATATGTCAGTATATTTTTTATATTTTATATTTTTTGTATTTTTGAATGTGTCAGAGACATAATTTTTCCTCAAAAGACTACTTTAGCTGCATCCCTGACATTTTTCTAGATAGCCTCATTTGGATGTGAATTTGGGGGGCTAATGCTATGTACAAAGTGTTTGGACTGAACCCACTCTCTTCATACACTGATGTGGTATTGTTATGCCATAGTTCTCTTTAACTGTTCTGACTTGGTTTCCCTGAACTAGTTTCCTTTGTCTCAGTTTCCTTAACTGTTCTGTCAAATCCCCTTAGTCGTAAAAACCCACTCTGGTCCATTAAGATTGGGAACCGTTTACTCTAAGGTTATAAATTGCTAGCAAGATAAACAAGAGAGCAGAACTCCTGTTCTCTAGAATTAACAATATCTCTCTAAAATATTCCAAGATACCTCACTGACATCTTTATCTCTGAGTATTCAAACATCCTGTCTCTGGGCTTTTAGGATTTATGATCTCCCCCCATCCTGATAGAAGCCTTCCCTCTTGGCTCTTTGTTTTTTTTTTTTTTTTTTTTTTTTTTTTAAGGATATTTAAGGGTATTTAAGGAATTGGGCAGCTCCTATTGATTGCTGGATTCTTTGAGATGACAGCCCTGGGACCAACATGGTTTCCTTGGTCCCAGTACATTTTTGTCTCTATCTGACTGGATAATTTGAGACGAGAGTCCTGTCCAGTCAATCATACTCTCCAATTAATAAAATATTGAAAAGCTCTCTAATCTCTCTCCTGCCTCAGTTTCTCCAGCATTACAGTATAAAGTAGAATATGACCTTGAGGTGGTAGTGGAAAATATTTGTTTTTATTTTCACTATTCTCTTCAAGGTAAATATCTTCTTGTATAAGTATATTGATGTCAATGGGTTACATGGAGCTGAAGAATTATTGACTAATATTTGGGGAGAAGGAAGCTGGAGCCAATATAATAAAGATCACTGAGGATGGGATATTGGGAAATAGATTACCTTGCTCTTGAAGACAAAAAACCAGAAAAGACAAGATGGAAAAGCTAAGGATTTGTCTTTAATTGCCTTTTTAGTGCAACTGGAGAGTGGCTAAACAAATAGTGATATAGGAATGTAATGGAATATATTCTATAATGTGTATAATATGGAGAGACAATTTCGGAGATTACTGGGTAATATGACCTGGCACAGTCAAGTAGGCAGAATTGGGAAGACAATTTATGCAAGGACAGAAATATCATTAAAAAAACTACTTTGAAAAACAAGAATACTCATCAAAGTAGTGTCCATCTGTGTCTCCAAAAACTTATAATAAAACATGTTAACAACTTCCTAACAGAGGGAGTGTGGATACAAGGTACAGAAACAGACATAGCGTTTTATTTTCCTTGATTATACTTATTTATTGCAAGGGTTTTCTTTCTTTCCGTTTTTAATTAGAGTGAAGTGGAGCCTTTGATTCTCTCTCACCCCCAACACACACACACACACACACACACACACACACACAGCTTTCCAGTCTTGCTACTGTGATCCACTGACACAGGTTTCCTCAAATAAGGCATATTCTATTTCCATAATCCAGGCATTACACTGGCTATCCTCTATGCCTGTTATTTTCTCCCTTCTCACCTCTTGGCTTTCAAACACTAGCTAAACTCCTTACTTCTACAGGAAGTCTTTCCCAATTGCCCTTAATTCTAATGTCATCCTGTATATTAGCTTGTTTATATGTTGTTTCTACCAAGTTGTGAGCTCCTTGAGAGCAGAGATTGTTTTTTCTTTGTATCTTAACACTCAGCAAAGCCTTTGAACATAGTAGGCATTTATTAAAAACTTATTGAATGAGTCTTCTGCCAGATTTTTTCCTACTTTTATGTTTATGCTTTATTATAAGTCTTTGGAAACACAGCTGGACATTGCTTTGATGAAAATTCTAGTTTTTCAAAGTTGTTTTTCTTTATGATGTTTTTATTCTTGCATAAATTGTTCTCCCAATTCTGCCCATCTTATTCAGGTCATGTTATCCAGTAATCTCTGAAATTGTCTCTCCATTTCTTACACATTACAGAATATACTTCTGTTATTTTCTCTCTCAGATGTTCTATTACTTTGTAATTTCCCATTTGGCTTTCTATTGCATACTCAATTTTTTTCTAATCTATTGATTTTTTTTTTTTTAAGTTTTTAAGTCCTATAGTGAGAAATCTGATTTCTGACCTGACACATTCTTCTTTTAAAATTTTTATTTTTATTTGAATCATCCTGGAATTTTTTTGCTATTATTTCATGATTTTTGTAGCATTTAGAGGATACTTACTGGAAATTTTTGGTTCATTTTCCTTCATGGCATAATACACATTTGTAGCACTATAGCTTCTGTTTTAGTTTTTATTCATTATTAGTTTTATTTTTATAAGTTCATCTGTTTGTTTGCTTATCAGCGATGACCGGGTATTTTAAAACCAGCCAGAGTCAGAAATTCAGGTTAAGGGAAAATCCTCCATCTTTATTTTTTGTGGAGATGAAGGGGGATGGCGATAGGAAGTGAGAGCAGTCACCCCACGAACCCAACCAGCAGTCTCTTTGCCTTACTCTCTCCACCCACTAAAATCATCTCTAGTCATTTCCTATACAACACATCAAAACTTGCAGAGAGTGGGCGGGGCCATTCTTTCTCCAAGCATATATTAATAGAGTATCATCCAATTGCTATTTAGCCTCATGTGCTTGGGACCTCGGCGCATCAACTCAAGCTTCAGCCCATTACACTTATCTGTTTGTGGGTGAGGTTTTTGCTAAGGTATTTTCCCTTAACCTTTTGGTATTTTGGCTTTCTCTTGTATTTTTAGACACTTATTTCTAGTTTCCCTCCTTTTTTTACCCCCCATTTCCTCCTTCCACTGCTGCTTAGTCCTGGAAGCATTCAGGACAGGGCATTCTTCACCTCCTTGACGTTATTGATAGAAATTGTAGGGACCTAATTTAGGTCTTTGACCAGACTAAACCTGGAAGACAAAGAATGTTCCTAGGTGAATCCCTATTCCCTTTCTCTCTAACATAATGATTCTATTTCCTCCAAGTGCCTCTATTTCCTATCTAGCTGATTCTACCACAGTTCTGTACTATTTGTGTTTATTGTTTTATCTTCCTGCTGCTTTCTCTTTACTGAACAGAATCAGTCTACTTTTTTTTTTTTTTTGGGTGGGGGCAGGGATGAAGAAGGTCAGGCTTATTCATTGCTTCAGAAACCTCACTACTACAGTTAAGGCCAGACCCTAAAGTCCAAGCTTTTGAAATTGATTGTCCCTACCATGTCTCTCACATAGAGAGTTTGAAGAGTTTGGACTCTTGAATGGGAACTTGAAATATTTAAATTAAATTATTTCACCTTGTGTAATGTTTCAGTCTTCATGTTCTATGAATCCAGCTCTGTATCTGCCATGTAATTCTTTTTCCTGAAGTTTGTTGGATTTGAGAGGTTTATGGAAAATGACCATCTACCATATTGCTAATAATATGATAGCTTCTGCTTTTAAAAATATTTCATGAAAAACACTTTGTTGTCTGGACTATCCATCTATGGTACTTCATTTTCACTACTTGATTTACCCACATTTCCCCCCAATCATTTGTATTTTTTGTAATAGTTTTATATTACTTCTGTCATATAAATTATCATTAGTTAATATTTTGCCATTAATATTTATTCATTTTATTTCTTTCCATTCTCTCTGATTCATCAGCAATTTTGCTTTTTCTAAGATAGATAGTGGAATATCTTGATTCTCATGTCCATATAATATCACTACTAAAATACTTCAATAATTCAATGATCTGGAATTTTATTACTGTGTATTATCTTTTTGTTGTTGTTGTTGTTTTTTTCTGAGACAATTGGAGTTAAGTGACTTGCCCAGGGTCACACAGCTAGGAAGTGTTAAGGGTCTGAGACCAAATTTGAACTCAGGTCCTCCTGACTTCAGGGCTCTGTATTGTCTTTTAATCAGCTCATTTGTTCATTCATTTGTTTTAAAAGTATCAATCAAGGATCTATTGAGGATGAGACAGTAAAGATATAAAAAGAAACTTTCCTTGCCCTCAAGTAGCTTATATTTTATTGGAGGCAGATGACATGCATATGAAGAAATAAACAAACTATATACAAAGTTATTTCTGAGCCTCAGTTTCCTCATCTACGGATAATAGGAGTTGGACTACATCAGGACTTTTTGAAATTTTTGCATAATTCTGGGTATATAAGTATATATTTTTATGTGACTCTGGGTATTTAAATATATATATTTTTTTGGACATATAAAAATGAAAGTACCATATATGAGGTTACAAGGAAAGTGCCATATATGAGTACCATATATGAAGATGAAAGATAAGTCATTACTGACATGGGGATAAGGAAACCTAAAGGATTTTGTTAGAATTCACCACATCAAGGGAGAGAAAGAGTGAATTCCACACACAGGAATTAACTTGAACAAAGGCAAAGAATGCATGAGAATTCATGGGTTTGGATTTGGGGACACAGAGTTGTCAGATTTGGCTAGATTGCAGAGTTCATGGAACTGAGAAGTATAAGAAAAGTCTGGAAAGGTACTGTAGAACCAAATTGTGGAGCACAGTGCCTGACACATAAAAGGAATTTTAAAATGTCGATTGAAGTATTTGTATAACAGGCATATGAATTTAAACTTTATTAAGTAACTTATAGGGTTCTGAGCAGAGGAGAGCCATGACCAGGTCTCTTCTTGTGGAAGATTATTTAGGCTCCATTAGAAGTGGGAATAATAGACATTGTTATCCTACTTTAAAGGACATTGAAACTTGGAGAGGGGCAAGGACAAGCTCAAAATCCCATGGCTGGTAATTGGCAGTCCTTGGAATAAACCTCAGTGTTCTTTGGGTCCCCAAATGACAGCCACTACCATTTAGCAAGCATTTTTGTGAAAGCACTGTGCCAGATACTGAGGGGATATAAAATCCAAAAGATAAAAGTCTCTGTTGCCTAAGAGCTGACATTTTAAGACAATACGATATTCGTACAAATGAGTATAAAGGAAAGTAATCTGAATAAAGAATGCCTCATCTATGTCAAACTCAAATAGAAACAAATCATGCTGGCTTGGAGGCAGCATAATTAACATTTTGTTGTAAAGTTGTTCCAGTCATGTCCAACTTTTTGTGACCCCATTTGGGGTTTTCTTGGCAAGGATACTAGAGTGGTTTGTGATTTCCTTCTCCAACTCATTTTATAGAAGAACTGAGGCAAACAGGGTTAAGTGACTTGCCCAGGATCATACAATTAGGAAATATCCGAACCTGAGTTTGAACTCATGAAGGTGAGTCTTCCTGGTTCCAAGCTACACACTACCTAGTTGTTCCATGTTGTATTATATTTTTGTTTATTTTATTAAACATTTCCCAGTTATATTTTAATCTAGTTTAGGTTGCACTGGGAGCTTTGTAGGCACCAAGCAGCAATAGTTGGACATTTCTGATGTAGAAGATGATACTTGAATGAACTTTTAAAGACAGTAAGATTCCTAAAAGGCAGAGGTGAGTAGAGAATGTATCTTTTGCGTGGAGGCAGTGTGTAAAGGTACAGACATGCAGAGACGAAAAGCAGGAAAGCTAATTAGGAAGTAATTAGGACAGATATGTCCAAGTAGAAAGAAGAAGAACAAGACATGGAGGAAGAGATGACAAACGATTAGAATGATAGATAAAAGCCCTTATTATATACAAATATAGGCAAATAAGACAGTTCTTCTCCTTTAGAGGCTTATATCCTGATGGGGAAAGATAATACATAAAGGGAGGCTAAAAATAGAGCCATGAGGAGTTATGCCCATGTAGGACAAAGTGTTTCTTGAGCATCCCTCCATCAATGGCAATCCAAAAAATAAAGGATTAGCCATTCAGGATAGCTGAGTGTCAGAGTGGCTATGGGGATAGAGTGAGGGAGAGGCAATAGTCAAGATTATCATCCTGAGTTACTGAGATAATAAAAATAGGATTGCAATACAAATAGGAAAGTTTGAGGAAGAAACAAACTTGGGGGGAAAATAATGAACTTTGATAGAAAAATGAATGGAAAAGGCCATCTTCTTTTCTTTTCCTCTTGCAGCCTGTAACTGTTACAGATGTGGAGTTGACTGTGGCAGAGTTGTACCCTGCCCAGAGTCATACAGCCAGAGTGTATCAGAAATAGGATTTCAGCCTAGATATTCCTGACTCCAACACTCTCAAGCAGTTTTTCTAACCCCCATTTTAATATGACACAAAGGCCTCATTGGATAACATGTATTTAAATAACCTTAAGGTACCCTGTTGGGCTTCTTTTATAAATCTTATTTTTTATTGCTATTTCTTTCCTTATCAACAACAAATTCACCTTCTAAGAGATCAGAGCCAGCCTAGTGAGGCAAAATTCCAGCTCCTGAGCCTGTTACTGTAGCCTAACCTTGGTGGATTGTTTCCACAGACTCTCATCCCATTCTGCAACATCCATCTCTCTTGTACCAGGCGCTAGACCTGATGTGGTCTGAATTACACAATGAAAGAAGTGTATCTGGTATCATTCTAGTAGACAAAGTTGGAATTAGAGCTTATGAAGTTTCCATGGAGACAAGCTAGTGCTGCTGTGTCTTTATGGAAATGTGAAAGACAAAGAGTATGGCCTGTGACTCATAAGGGGAAGATCAGAGATCTTCCCTTAGCCTTCCCCCCTCTTACCCAGGGTTATCCATGGGCTTAGGTTTTTTTGAAGATTTGGAAACTTATTATTAGACTTGGTCAGGGAAAAATTACTGGTAACAATGGAAATGAATGATTGTAGGGAAGGAACACTGGGCAGTTACTGGTCACTGGGTTCTAGCTTTGACTCTGCTTTTTTCCATATGTAACCTTCCGAATGTTACTTTCCCTCTCTGGGACTTAGTTTCCACATATGTAAAATTAAGATTAGATAACTTTTGTTGTCCTTACACTACTACATTAAGCTATCCTTCATACCTCAAGCTACTCATTGTCTTTCCTCTCAAAATACATTGTATTTAACTACTTTATTCTCTTTATATAGGATATCCCAAAAGTCTTAGTGAAGTTTAAACTTTACTAACTTCAGAAGTATAAAGCTACAAACTTGCAAAAACATCATTTTTAAAGCTCAGTTATTTAAATTTATTTTAAAATTTTATTAATTTGAAAAATAAATTTGAATTTTCAATTTTAGGAATTTGAGATACCCTGTGATTATGCATTGCTTCTAAAACAGTTTTTGGATGATACTGATCTCATTATATGGATCCATAGAAAAGGTTCTCTTGCTTGGACACTTTAGTCAATTGAGTTGTATTTGCTAAAAATAGATTTGATTTTCTTGAAGGATCACATCAGAACTTGATCTTTGGGTATGTGCACTAAAATTTGTTCTTTGATTAACACATCTAGTGTTACAGTATAGTCACTTAGCAGCAACTGCTAAAAGTTTGGGTTTTTTTTTCCATAAAATTTAAACATTAAATAGAGTGATAGTGTCTATGTGGAATTTTAATAACAAATATTAATGTTTTTAAATTGTCTATAATTAACCTTTCAAATGATTTCTCCAAGTTTATATCATTGATACTTCTTTTTAAATTAAAATTCATTTTTAATTTATGTAATAAAACATTTTTATAACAGTACAATAAAAAGATGATCACACATGAAATTGAAAATTCATTATGTACAATTTGCTATTCACTTTAAATATACAACAAAATTATCATGCAAATTTCCTTCCTCCTGTTTTTAATCTTTCTTCTTCCCCTTAGAGATGGCTACCATTAGACTTAATTATCTATCTATCTATGTAACATTATTCTATACTCCTACATAGTTCTATTTTTCAGTTCTTTCTCTGGATGCAGACAGTGTCTTTATATGTCATAATAGTCAAAACGACATTCACTAAATGTAATATTCTCTCTAAATATGTAATCTTCTCTTGTTGGGGTTTCCTTAGGGTCTCTGGAGGCAGCCTTCATTTCAATTCAGTAATCACCCCAAATGCAGCCAGGTGTTAAAGTCCAAATCCTTTATTGTCTCTTTCCAAGTCTTGTTTCCTTTCTTGCTGTCCGGTTAGCTTTCTTAGAGGCCTTCTGTAGTCTTGGTTCCGAGAACTTGAGCCCTGGCTTCTGAATCTCCCCAACTGAATCCTGGTTGAGGCTCCTAGCTTGTATATGCTCTCTTAAAGGTGTGAATCTTGTAGAATTGTAGTAATTACTAAGGACATGTACTGAACTAGAGGATTGTTAAGTACCATGCTAAATAAAATCAATTCCACTGACTTAGCACCTTGTTTCAAGTTCTGGCCTATAACATCTCCCACTTTCTTTTGTTTTTAGAACATAGGTGGTCATGACCTCCCTGACTTCTCAAGGAGGTGAGAACTCCAAAAAAGGAAGTGATCACACCTTCCCTGACTGCTCAAAAATGGGTTGAAAACACCATAAAAGGAGGTGATCAAGCCCTCCCTGACTTCTCAGGAAGGGTGATGAAAACACCAAAGAAATGGGAAATAAAATCAGATTAGAGGGTTTCTGAAGGGGCTCACTCTTAAAACAGGTATACAGAAATCCCTCAATATGGGAGATATTACATATAATTACATAAGCACATAGTAACATAAGGCTAGTAGTGATTTAACAAATAAGATGAATCAACATGAGGATTTATACATGTCCATAAGTCCTAGAAATAGTCCAAAAGGAATCCATTGTCCATTAGTTCATGTGCCAGGAATCCAATAATTCCTGAAAGTTTTGAAGTCCTGCAAGAGTCTCATATTGTGTTAGGGAATCCAATGATTCTGCAGATGTTGTTCTTAGGTCTTCTTTGTTTTGAGGTTTTTCTCTTTTTCTGTCTCTCTCAGATGGATAAGGCAAATAGAACTCGTTGGCACCCATCTGATTTCTTCTTTGTCTGTAGAAATATAAGCAAACCCTCTTTCTCCAAGCAGTTAACCTATCTGGTCCCTTCCATTCACCACTTTCTGTCTCTTTTCACATCACCTGGCGATTATCTAAAGATAGTGGAGCTGCTCGCACAGGACACTGCTTTTCCGGTGGGTTATAAAATCTGTCTGCCGAAGTCAGTGCATCTTTGTCAAAAAATCAAGAAGTTAATAATATAAAGAGCTAAATTTAGAAGTTCTCTAGGTTACCTGTGGCTTCCCCTTTCGTTTTTGGAGGAATGTCTTAATGTCTCTGTTTCTTCTCTCTACTATTGCCTGTCCTTGAGGATTAAAGGGTATGCCAGTGGTGTGTAAAATCTTATACTGTGCACAAAAGTGTGCAAAATGTTTAGAAGTATATCGAAGGTCCATTATCTGTTTTTATTGCTTGTGGCACACCCATAATTGCAAATGCTTAAATAAGGAACTCAATGACCACTTGGGCTGTGTCTTTTACTGCTGGTATTGCAAAAGTGAATCCTGAAAAGATGTCTACCACAACGTGGATAAAAGACAGACGACCAAAAGATTTAAATCCTTAAAACAATGTTTCTGTTACTGTATACAGTGTTCTCTTGACTGCTCATTTCACTATTTCCTGCAAGTCTTTCCATGTTTTTCTAAGATCATTGATATTTCTAAGTTTTCTAGAGGAAGTCTTTTCCACACGCTTAAAATTCCAATATTATTAACATAATAAACTTCTTTCTAAGTTAAATATTTCTTATTTATACTTTATATAGCTTGTTTGTATACTTCTGTAAGCACTAGGAAGTCAGTGACTATCTTTGGCTTCTTTTTCTACCCCAACACTTAACTGTACCTGGTACATAGTAGGAACTTAAATGTTAATTAACTGATTGCTTGAAATTGAAATTGATTAATTGAAGTTATTAAAACTTAAAACTTACAATGACTTTTGAGACACATACATATCCTTGCTCCCCGTTGAATAAGGACTGTTTCATTCATTATATTATATCCCCAGCTTCCAGCACACAGTAATATGTCAGTTTATTGTGACATTCTATGTTCTAGTTAATAGGAGCTTGATAAACGTTTTAATTAAAGTGTCTTCCAGCCTTGTGTTGAATGCTTTATTTTAAAGCTCTTACAGCTTTAGCAGTCTATCATTCTAGAGCTCTTTCCAACTCGTAACACTCTAATAGTTAAAAAAAAAAAAAAAAAAAAAAAAGAAAAGAAAAAGAAGAAGAAGAAAATTCTTTCCAGCTCAGTCTTTTTTTGATGAGTGGGGAATGATTTGGTCCATCCCCAAGGGGGATTCTGGCAGGTAGCTGAGTTCTGCATTGTGTCTGCGCAGGCGCAACTCCTGCCTGACTAGGAATGCGCGCGCAGCCCGATGCGGTTTGTAGGGACGTCTGTTCGGAGGCGCCTCCTTGGTCTGTGGTAAGTTCGTCCCCGGGGACCCCGAACACCAGGTAATTAGCGGCTCAGGCATCTGACCAGCTTCCCCGCTGCCTCAGTAAGATCAGAGCAGCTCTCCGCGCTGGGGGAGGGGCCGGAGCCCAGAAGTACGAGCAAAGCCGTGCGTTAAACGGACCTTGGGGGCGCCTGACGAGCTTTCCCTTCTGCGCATGTGCCGAAGCTCGGCCCCGCCCACGCCCCGCCCTTTCTCTTTTCTCAGAGTTTGACTCCACCTACCCGTCACTGCATTCTTTCTGGAGAAGGATGAGGCAAGCCTTCCTTGTGGAGGGGCTGGGAGAAGAGATGGATTTAGGAGGGCAGAATTAAAAGGGATCTTTGAGGCTTTTTTTAAAAGTCCTGTGTTTTGTTCCAGCCATTCTACAGCATTCAAAACTGGAAGCCATCAAGTGTGACTGGTCTGCAATTTTGTTGTCTTGAAGTGTAAGCTCCTTGAGGGCAGGGGATTGTTTTTTGCAATTTTTTTTCTGGTATTCCCAGCGCTTAGCATAGTGCCTGGCACACAGCAGGTGCTTAATAAATGTTGATTGGTTGATTGATAGAAGAATAAATTAAAACAGAAAAGGACTTAAGCTAAGTCATACAGCAAATTAGTGACAGAATTAAAAGCCATTCATTAAACAACAATTTATTAAACCCTTACCATGTTCCCAGATATTATGCTATGGCAATGAAGAATCCTAAGATTAAAAAGGGATGAAGGAGAGGATCTGAAGGGTAGGAAGAGGAGAGAATTCAGTACAACATTCAGAGTCCTATGCTGGAAATTGTACAAGATACCTTTATGAATGAGGAAAGTCATCATTGCCTTCATAGAACATACACTCTAGTAGGGGAATACAACATGTAATTAATAGTAGGGTAGTGCATAAATTGAAACAAAGTACTGTGCTTGGATATGACTTCAAATGCAGTCCATCTGGCCCTAGGAACCTATATTTGACAGAAGTAATAATAATGACACCTAATATATCTGTGGCATTGTAAAGTTTATAAACCATTTCCCCCAAATAAACCATATGCTAGATAATATAAATATTATTATCTTAATTTTTTCAGAAAAATGAGGCTCCAAGAAGATGCTACACATCTAATAAGTGTCAGAGTTAGGATTTGAATCTATGTCTCCTGTCTCCAGATCTGGTGTTCTTGCCAGTACATCATGTTGCCTTTCAGGTATTTATTGAGCAAATTATCCAACTTTCATTCTCTATGGACTTCTTGGTTTAAGAAAGGACCTAATGGACCTAAAGAGGAACCTGTCTCCTTTGTGTGGTTGGGGCTATTCCTATCACATGCTAATTTGGAAAGTAGCCTTGATGCTAAGATATTAGTAGTTTGGACTTTAGACTTTATATGATATAAAGCAGAGAAATAACATGGATAATCTGGCAATAACTAATATAAATAATTGGATAGGGAGAGTGTAGAATTGGCAAAATTTGTTAGGAGGCTTTTTTAGTAAATTAGGCAGGTGGATAGTGGTAAGGTCTTATGAGAGTGATGGAAGCAGGAATAGATATAGTAGAAAAAATACATATAGCAGGATAGAATATAGAAAACAAAATGTGATGATAAAATTGACAAAATTTGGTAGGTGATTAGATATGGGTGGTAGGGATGAAGGTGAAGTTATTGAGTTCCTCCTGTTGCCTCTAATTGGTATGTTTGATCCACAGGGTTCCTCAATAGAATTTTCAAGCTCCAAGTATGAGTGGTTGAGATCAGCTTTCTGCTAAGGATGCAGATTTAAATTCCAAAGTAAAATTCCCATCTGGAGAGGATGCCCCTAAATAAGGTAATGAGAATGCTGCTGGACTTAATGTGTGAGATTCAAAAGTAGATGCCATTTTCTTACAGAGAAAATAGGGAAAAGAAAGCATATTTAAATCCTCAGTATGTTCCCTATGTTTTATTATGTTATTATAATAACTAGTAATAATGGTAACTAATTGTTTTTTAACTATAATTATTGTATATATATATATATATATATATATATATAAAATGTATAAATATAATATATAAAAAGCAAAATTACAAAGTTCAAAGAACTTTGAACTCAAAGAACTTAGAAACAATCTAATCCAACTTGTGCTTGAATAGATCCCCAATGAATGCTCATCAGTCTTCTACTTAAAGATCTCCAATGAAGGGGAATCCATTAAATCTCAAAGGTTCCCATTCACTTTTGGATACTTTTTGTTGTTAGGAAGTCCTTCATTACATTCATCCAAGGTCTGTCTCCTTTTAATTCTCTTTTTGGAGCCAGATATAACAAGTCAAATCTGCTTTCTCCATAACAGCTCTTTATACATATTTGAACTCTTCTCTCATTCAAGTTATACTAGGCCTCATGTGGCATGATGTCCACTCTCCTCCGTCTCATGAACATTCTTTTCTACCACCTTATCAATGTGGACTCATTGTTAAAAGCAAAATGTTAAATAGCAGTAGGACTAGGAATGGATTTCTGGGAAAACTTTACTACAGCTCTTCACTTAAATTGATAGGGAGCCATTAATGACAGCTCCACTGTGGTAATTCATCTTGTTTTGAATTCATCTAACTATAGTATTGTGTAGCCCATATCTATCCATCTTGTCTTTAAGTATGGCATGGGAAATTTTGTCAAATACTTGGCTAAAATCTGATTGTGGCATTTCCATGATCTACCGGTTTAATAATTTTTTTTTAAAAAGAAAGAAAAGTTAGTTTGTCCTGATCTATTTTTTCAAAGAAATGATGCCTCACTGCTATTAAAATGCTATGAAACCATCCCTTTAATAATAGACATGTTATTTTATATATTCTTTCACTGGCTATTCTTTGCTCCCTTCCCTATCTAGACATTTTGATTAATCAGTTCATCTTTACCAATTCTATGCTAACTTCTACTCTAGAATCCCTTGTTCCCTATCCTAATACTAATCATGCCTTGAAAAATCCCAAGCCTAGATTAAAAAAATTTTTGTTTTGTTTTAATGAGCCAATATCCTCCTCAATATGGCCCCCTCTCTCACCCCCAAATAAAAGCACAAAAAAAGCAAAACCCAATACAAATATGTATAGCCACCCAAAACAAATGTCTTCCTTGTTCATATCTTAAAAATATTTATCTCATTCTGCATTCTGAGACCTTCTCTCTATCAGGAGATGGGTAACACATTTCATTATTGTCCTCTGGAATTCTGGTTGATCATTATGCTAGTAAGAGTTAAATATTCCACCGTACTTACATATCATAACTTATTCATCCATTCTGCAATTTATGGACACCCTCTCAGATTTGCCACCTCAAAAAAGTTAGAAATATTTTACATCCTTAGAGTTTGTTTTGCTTCAAACTAGTCCTTCTCTTTATCCTTCCTCTAATTCCCCCTTCTTCCCTTATCCCCTTTTCCTCCCATTTCCTTGTTGAGTGAAAGGTATTTCTATACTCAGTTTTTATGTATATTCTTTTATTTTTTGACCAGTTCAGTTGGGAGTGTCAGCTCATCCTCTCCACTTTCTCCTTATTTGTATGGATATCAACTTGTACATCTTGATTATGTGAGATAACTTTCTTTTCCCTCCCACCCCACTTCCCATCCCTAGTGTAGTCTTCTTCTGTCTTTCCTTTTTTTCTTAAGCTCTTCAAGACCTCATGGAATCACTCCCAGACTTGGTCTGATTTTATTCTCTCAATGGACCCTGATGATGATAAGATTAAAAAGAGACACATATATCATCTCCCCATATTTAAATATAAATAATTTATCCTTCTTAGCCCTTTTGTCACTGTTCATTCAGGTTTGCCTTTTTATATTTTTCTTTTTTCCTACTTGGAAATCCCTTATTTCATTAAAAAAACACTTTTTCCTCTGTTGCATTATTTTTAATTTTGCTGAATAACTTCTTGATTGTGAACTCACATATTATACCTTCTGGAATATCATATTCTAAGTTCTCTTTTCCTTTATAATGATGGTTGCTAAATTATGTGTAATCCTGATCCTGATTGTGACTACTTGGTACTGTTGACTTTCTGGATGCTTTAAGTATTTTTCTTTTACTTAGAAGCTTTGGATTTTGGCTGTGATCAGTTCTGGAAGTTTTCATTTTGAAGTTTCTTGTATGGGGTGGTCACTGATAAATTCCTTCTATTTCTTCTTTTACAATTTCTTAAAATAGGATGTCTAGACTCTTTTTTGGTCATGTTGTTCAGGTAGTCTGGTGTTTCTTAAGTTTTTTCTCCTAGATCTGTTTTCCAGGTCAGTTGTTTTTGCTCTGAAATAATTTTTAGTTTCTTCTATTTTTTTTTTTTTCATTTTTTGGATTTTGTTTTACTATTGCTTGTTGTCCATGTATAATAACCTGTATCAAATTTTTTGCCTTCTCAGGCAGCTCTTATTTGAGTAGTAAAAAGAAAAGAGAGAAAATTTGGAACTAAAAATTTAAAAATTGAATATGAAATTATTTTTACACATAATTGGGGAAAGATAAAATGCTAAATAAAAACAAATAAAATATTGCTTGTTGACTAATAAACTCATTCTATTTAGTTCATCCTAATTTTCAGGGAATTGTTTGGGTTGTTGTGATGCAGTTAGTGGCAGTACAGAATTGTGGGAATCCCCTCTGATCAATGCAGTCAAATGTGAAAGAATTCTGTCCCCAAATTGTTGTAGCTTTGGAAGTTCTCAAGTTCCAATTTCCCTTCTTGTTTCCTTAAATAAGTTGTTCTTTTGTTTTAGGCAGAAAACAATTCTTAAAATGGAGATAGAGCAGAACCTATTACAAAAATGAACAGGAGCCTCATATAATTTACAGTCAAGTTTATGATTTTTAGCATATATACTACTTTAAAAAGTTATTTTAAAATTGATTTAATTTTAGTTCATGAGATTTCCTAAATTGTAATTAAATGTTCCAGCCAACCTGAATTACCATTTGGTTATTTTCCAATTCACACAAGCCAGTTCTCATTTGTGAGCCAGGAAAGGGTTAAGTGCCCGTTTTTACTGACAGGGCCCTCAGAAGTCTGACTTCCATAATGCAAAAGCAGGCTGTTTGTTGTCATAGTTTTCTTTCACAGCAACAACCATTATTATTTCTCTATACAAATCAAAAAATTGGGCAGAGATAAAATAATTTGCCACAAATTAATAACTAATACATTTCTGCAACTAAAACAGAGAATGGTGGGCTTTCTAAATTCAGAGGCTGAATGACTTTCCCACCTCACAGTGCCATGTTTGGTGCTGCCAGGGGCACCCAGATTCTTCCCAAACAGTTGCTAGACAGATCTTGCTGAAGGCTAGGGTGGCCAGTGCCAGGGACTCCTTTTGATGGGAGTTTCAGGTGCTAGGGCTCAGGGAATGCTGACCATAGGGCCTGACCCTCACTTTACCTCATCCCCTCAATCTGGTTTGGAGAGGTACTTGGACAAAGTGTGTGGGGTCCCTACTGCTGTTGCTGCTTTTCTCATTTCTACTGGTGGGGCAGAATTTGAGTTTCTCTATAGTTATTCAGCATTCCCTTTTTAAAATCTGATCTTGTTGAGATTTGGGGTACCTAAATGAAATTAGGGTTTAGTTGAGGTCCAGTGGCAGGTTTGGGGTACAGGGAGTCAAACAGAGCTCCCCTGCAACCCTCTTGGATTCGGTGCAAGGATATGGCGGTAAATGGGGTCTAGTAGTGGCCCAAGTCCCCAACAATGGCATTTATTGGCCCTAGAGCTAGATTGATAAAAGAGGTTTATTATTGGGTAAGCAAGGTTAAAGTATAGGCAAAGGTAGAAATAAGAAGGACACCGGACAGAGGGTCCAGTGGACAGAGGGTCGTCACATGGGTAACATGTTTGGAATCTCTGTCAAAAGGGGGTCCCAGCATCTCCCTTTTATAATGTGAGATTTAGCTTGAGGGGCTTTTGGATGTAGCTTCAACGTTCCCTCAGATCCGGGTGGGGCTGGGACAGGCCCGGATCTTCTATTGGAATTCAAAGAGACCAGATTTTGTGAGTCAAAGGATAATTACATTAACTGGTTGGGGGGAGGGGGAGAAGGGGGGTGTTGGGAATCAAAGATAGGAATTTTTCCCACATCATTCTGAGATGAGAGGAGCTATTATGGAGTTAGGTTGTGGAAAGGATCCCTTAATACCTTCTAGGGTGCTTTCCTTTTCTAGCATCTAATTTCCTTTCCCAATGGAGAAGTAGGGGACTCTGGACAAGATAGGACTCAAGGAAAGGTTACCAGAAAGTTGCATTTACCAAATTTTTTTTCCTATTTTATTCTTTCAGAATGGAGTAAATTCCTGCAATTATCCCCAATGTGTCAGCATTTTTTCCCCTTGCAATCTTAAAATGATTAATTGCCAAACTCCTTTTAAAACCTTGAGAATCTACTGTTATTTTAAGAGTTCTATGATTTTAATTATCTTTTTTTTCTGTAGTCCCCAGTAAAAAAGTTAGCCTTTTTTCTTTTTAAGGGAGAGTTAAGGATGTTAAGAAATCTTTCCCAGTATTCTAAGTACAGCAAGGATTCTAAGTACAGCACAGAAGATTTTTCTTGTTAGCTGCATTTTAAATCTATGCAGGTTACAAAATCTAGCCCACAGAACAAACTTGACACGTATATGACATAGACATTCTGTACAAAGATGAAAACACAGAAAAATTGACATGGGAGAGGATTGTCCCATCTTTGCCAAAAACCCTAAAATTTCTATTCCTATAGCTCCTTACCTCCTCCTGCATCCCAGGGAAGGTGAAAAAGTGGCAGATATTGTAATGTTAAAAGAAACTGAGCAAGACAGAGATTAGAGACCAATTCAGTAATTTATTAAATGGAGAGAAATACTGGGACCAATGGATCCCAAGGCTATTCGAGACTATCATCTCAAAGAGTCTAGCCCCTAGTATCGGGACAGCAAGCCTTTATGGAATAACATTAACAATGACATAATGCAGATACCTAGGTGGGGATAGCCTCATAGATGGAGGTTACTGATATTCTAATGACATTAAGGAATGTCTATAACACCTTTATCTCAACCATTAAGAGGCGATGGTCATAACCTTAAGGCAGAATACGAAATAGGACAAATGGAGAAACTGATCACCCCATTAAAAGTGACCTTTAACATTACAATATTCCCTGGTTAGAAATATGCTAAGAATTACAAGAACTCCCAAGATCAGGCATCCCCAATCAAGGAAAGTTTGCTGAGCATGGAGCTCCTACCGACCCAGACAAGACTTCCTAGATGTTTAAAGTACCCCAGCTAGAGAATAGAGGGAGAGAAGAAAGGGGGGCTCACCTTGATAAGGAGGAAATAAAGCCAAGGGAGACCAGACTCTCTCCATATGGGTCCCCAAATGTTGGAGTTCAAAGGAGATCCTAAAAAGGTTGGGGCTCCAGGCCAGTGTCATGAGGTGTCTCAAAAGAATTTGTAGACTTGGACCCATCTCCAAGTCAAGGGACAAAGTTATAATTGTAACGCCAATTGAAGATAAATTTATAGGAATAAGATAGAAAGACCAGGTACTTTATATCACTGAAATGCTAATTTATGGTTTAGAGATAGAATGGAGGAGTGAGTGGTCTTAGAGATGGAGTTGAGGAGTATTGAATTCTATGGCTTAGAAGTGGTGCCATTATTGAATTCTGTGGTTTAGATTGTCTCAGAAACTTTGTTATCACTGACCAACAGATTGTTATTTTGATAGCCAGTATTGTTTGTGGAACTACAGCACTCCCAAGGCCAGGTAGCCTTAGGGTTATTGCTACATCGTCTTGGAAGCTGCACTACTGAGCTCTCTGGCACTTCTGGAAAAAAGGTCTGGGCTTATCTTGTTGCAACATTCTTGGGTTGTTAAGTGCTGAAATTTTCAAGAATCTCAGGGGCAGGTAAATGATAGGCAAGCTTTTAGTGATCCCACAGTGGTCTGATCCAAGGAAAAGTCTAATTAGTGCTTCTCTGGTCTGAGCAAGTTTCTGACCTGGGCTTAGGTTTGTATAAAAGTAGGTTGCTTCTAGAGTTCCTCCTTTTAACCATGTGTAAAGGTCTCTTGGTTTAGAGTGGCAGAATTATGAGTTTCATTTTCTAAACTACATGCTGAAAATGTTTGATCTTAGGGTGCGAGCTACTACAGCTCTGCTGCTGCTGTTGGTTTGATCTTAGGGTGCGAGCTACTACAGCTCTGCTGCTGCTGTTGGTTTCCTCCTTTCTTGATACACTTCCCCGGGACTCCTTACTGAGAAACGCTGCCCTTATAATACAAGTTCCTTTCTCAGTCTGCCTTGAATCTGTGACCCAGAACTAGGTAATAGAAGACAAAATTGCTAGTTTGTATCTGTCTCCCACTGAAGTGTTCCATTATAAATCTGAAACTTCCTCTTGTCCTCTTGACAGACTCTCTCAAGATACTAGATTGCTTGATGTACTGCATGCTCCTGATCAAACCAGTCTCAAGGATCCTGTTATCCAAATAGCTCTCTCTATGCAAAGCCTGGATTGTTCAAATGATTTGCTATGATCTTTCCTAGTTTTCCCCATCAGTATTTGGTCTGGTGTTTGGAAAACTTTGTGGAGTAGAGCTCATCACACTGCCCCATACCACTCCTTCATCTTGACTCCACTTCCTAATTGTCCAGTTCAGAGCAAAATAACCATACTGTGACTTTTCTTTTACTTGGCTAGATTTGATCTGGAGTATCTGTATTTATTTTGATTTTATTCTGATTTTTAACTGTCACCAGAAAAGATAAACATTTTATCTTATCAATCTTGATTTCAGATAAAAATAAAAATGGAAGAGAGAGAGAAGCAAAAAAACTATCATATGCTTAAAGATTACTGAACTAATGAAATGATATCATTCTGAATTATATATGTTCCAAATGGCATAGAACTTAAGTTCTTAAAGGAAAAACCAACTGAAATTGTATAAAGACCCGGTTGTAAGACTAATTATAATGAACGTCAATGTGCCTCTCTCCAGTGTAGATAAATGTAATAAAAAAATTAATAAACAACAAGTTAAAGCTCATAACAGAATATTAGCAAGATTAGATATTACTTATGACAATTATTAAATACCATCCAAAGGCGTAAACTAATTTTTTCCAACATTGTACAATACTTTTACACAAATAATTCATAAATAAATGTAGACAGACAGAAATAATAAATATATTTTATATACTATTATGCAATAAAATTGACTTTGATATTTCAGAAATCCTTGACATTCAAAGATGTGGCAGTGGATTTTACCCAGGAGGAGTGGGGACAACTGGATCCTGCTCAGAGGAATCTGTATAGGGAGGTGATGTTGGAGAACTACAGGAACCTGATTTTTCTAGGTAAGAGCAGTTTCCCCCCATGATCTTCCTATATGAGTTTCTTTGATTTCTCTGTCATTAAAAACTGTGGAGCTTCTGGATTGATAAAATGAAGTATGTGTTTGTTTGGGTTTATTTGGTGTGGGAACTAAAGATTCTTAATCAATTTGAAAGGGCTTTGTTTTATGGAACCATATGTGACTATTTCATTGTGCTGTACTTGAACATATTTCCTGTATATGAACATTTTTACCTACTTCCCTAGATGAAGATTTTCCTCAAAGTCCCACTTCAAACATCTTTAAATGTGGTAGTCTCCCATTCTTTTAACAAGGAGAGAGATTTATGAGCCAAATTATATTCCTGAGTAAAGATCATCTTTTCCTCTCTCTTTTCAGCAGCAGAATGATGAATACTTTTGAAGAGTCTTTTGTATTACTTTGGAGCTTTCAAGTATAGTTACTTGTCTTTTCTGAAGGGGAAAGGATCAGAATTGAATTCTGAGATGATTTTATCCCTCCACAAATATCTCTTTTCCATTTATTTTCCTTTTCAGGGTATCCCTTTTCCAAACCTGATGTGATCTCCCATTTGGAGCAAGGGGAAGAGCCATGGATCCTAGAAAAAGAAAACTCAAGGTGCACCTATACAGGTGAGTGAGTAAGGACTATCTCAGAGGGTCACTTGGGAAATGTGCACTAGGAAACCCTCTTCAGAGTGCTCTCTCCCTACCCCCAAAATCCTGAAGCCATTGGAAAAGGGCTGCTATCCAAACAACTCTCTTCTCTGAATCCCATCCTTTATCTCATCTGAAACATTGATCTCATGAATATTCTTTTTTTCTTTAGTGTCATAGTTCTCTTCCTTTTCACTGGCTCTTTCCTTACTGTCTTCAAATTTGGATATATCTGACTTATATCTTAAAAGAAAGGAAAACACAAAAACTCTCTTGCTCCTTAACTCCCTTCAGATTTTTCCTTTTTACTCTCTTTTTTACTTCAGATTTACTCCTTTTTCTCAGCTGTATTGTTTACATCTGCTGCTTCCATCTCCCTTATTAAAATTCTAACACCCATCCCCACTACTGTGTAAAATCTTCTCTGGAAGGTTAACACTTACAAATCTTTTTTTCAGTCTTAATGATTCTTAAAATCAGTGCCTAATTTGAAGATGCATCCTTTACTGAATTCTTTGATTTTTTTTAGCCTTTTTGTACAATTCGAATTTTCTCTTCTTAACTGTTTTCCTGTCACAAACTGTGAGGTCTCTCATTGCTTTCCCCTGCTCCATGCTCTTCTCCTCCTAAAGCTAGAAGGTACATGGAAGACACCAGTGGGAAACATAAAAGAAACTTTCTGGACTGGCATAGAGAGAATGTACCTTCTAGTGCAGGTAGTATAGGCAAGTTAGTTTGGTTAGAGAGAGTGAAGCAAATTAGGACTTAAAAGGTGGACAAAAGAATTTAGAATTCTAAGCAAAGAAGTTAAATGAGGAAATGTATGTGTTACTTATTTTCTCCCTGCCTGAAACATTATTCCTCTTCACTTTCATTTCATGGATTCCCTAGTTTGCTTCAAGTCTTAGCTAAAATACCACTTTGATGCAAAAAACTTTTCCTAGTGCTTCTTAATGTTAGAGCTTTCATTCTCCCTGAGACTATATAAAATTTATCTTCTATATAACTTGTACAGCTTGTACACAGCTGTCTGCAAGTTTTGTCTCCCCATTAGTTTGTGAGCACCTTGAGTTCAGGGTCTGTTTTTATCTTTCTTTGTATCATCATGTCTTAGCATAGAGCCTGGCATATAACAAGTGCTTTATAAATACTTTTAACTTGACTTGAAATAGTAAATGAACAATTTCCTAATGACTGAACAAAGGAGCAGAATGAATAGTATTGATAATAAGCGCTTTTGGAATTTAGAGAATGGGGTAATTAATGAGTTCTTAAAAAATTTATGGAAGTTATACCTGAGCTATACCTAAATGAGATTTGATGAGTTGGAGAGAATGCATTGAAGGGGAAGAAGTAGCAGAAAAAAAAAAGTCATGAAATTAGTATGGTATGTATATTGTTGGCACACAGTGGGGGGAAAAGTCCACTGGAATTGAATTTAGGCAGTTCCCTATCCCTGCATTTTATAAAGCCTCAGGGTATAAACTGTCCCAGGTTTCCTAAATTCTATGACTTTAACCAAGTAATTTAACTTCCCTGAGCTTCAATTTCTTTATCTGAAAATTGGGGATGATAATACTTGCTCTAGGTCCTTCCTCACAGGATTGTTGCAAGAATCATTTGAATGATGTAAATGCAAGGTATCATTATTGTTACAATTGTTATCATCATCGTTATCATTATCACAGCCTCCTACTTAGTCATTCTCAGGATACTATTCCTGAATGGTTGGATCCAGCATATAATATCTTTTCATCTTCTTAGCCTTATTCTCCAAATTATTTGATGAGCTTGTTGACATGCTCTAGTGCTCAAACATTTTATATATCTTTTCTTGTTTTAATCTGAAGTTCAGTTCAGTAAATATTTATTAAGCACCTACATTATGAAAAGCACTCTGCTAAGTTCTGAAATAGATATAAAGTTTAATTAAGGCATTATCTTTCTCATGAGGCTGTTTGATAACAGGATATGACACAATATGCACATCATTAGAAAGTCCCATATAGAATGCGCTTTGAAAGGTCTGAGGATGGTCATTACCCACTGAGGGAATAAAAGAGATATTCATGTTTGTTAAACTTTTAAGGGTAGGCAGGAATTCAGAAAATGAATCAAGAAAAGGCACATCCCAGGTAAAGAGAATAGTAGACATAAAGATTAGGGAAAAAGGCATGTTTGGAGATTTAGGAGAGAGGGCAGAGTGGGATAAACAATCCACTTTGGCTGAGGTGTAGAATATATGGAGGAAAATAGTATATCATAGGCTGGAAAGGTAAAATGGATTCAGATTGTATAGATCTTTGAATGCCAGACTAAGGAATTAGAACTTTATCTGAAAGATAGTAGGAAGCATTTGAAAATTTCTGAACATTAATAATAATAATAGATAGCACTAATATAGCATTTAGTGCCAGGCACTGTGCTGTGCTAAATTTTACAATTATTTCATTTTTGAACTTCATAGCACTCCTGGGAGGCAAGTGCTAGAACTGTACAGATAAGGAAATTGAGGGAAGCAGACCTAAATGTCTTACCTAGCCTTACACAGCTAATAAATATCTGAGGCCACATTTGAACTCAGGTCTTCCTGAATCCAGGCTCAGTGCTTTATTCAGTGTGCCACATGGCTGCTCCAGTTTTGAACAAGTAAGTAACACAACTTGGTTTATGTATGCAGAAAATCAATCTGGAAAAAATATGAAGGATTATAGGAGAGAAAAGATGAAGGTGAGAAGACCTAGAAGATTTTGTAATAGTCCAAGTTGTGGTCAGGCAGGCTTGTACTAACTAGAATGTTGGCAATAGAAATAGGAGAGGATGGATGTGAGAGATATCCTAGACATGGGATTGACAAGACTTGTTAACAAATTAGAAATGATAATTGAGGGGAAAGAAAAAACAAAGTTCTCTGTATCACAGGACCCTTGGAAATTTGCTTCATGGTGTTGACACTAAGGGGGTACGCTTCCTTTGCAGGGCTGTTGTACCAGGTTGCAGAGGGCAGAAGCATGCCTTTCTGGAGGCCTTAGGAAAGTAAAGTCTATTATTAGGCAGGTCACCAATCCCTGAGGCTTCTGTTGTCAATATGCTCCTTTGCTATTATGCCTATTCTCACCATTAGTCAGCATAATTGCACCTCACCAGATGGTCTATGTGCTTCTTGAGCCGGGGACCTCAGACCAGGTGAAGCACACACAAATTCTGCAGGATACCCAAAAGTGAAACTTTACCTTCCCAGTGCCCTGAAGATTTATTTGGATCTAATCTTCTCTGTAATAACAAGCTTACTCTTTCCAAAGGCAGTAGGGCTGCAGGCAATAGTCATTACTCTTTGTCTCCTTAAATATTCCCACCTGAACGCCTCTGCATGTTTGAAAGGTAGCACAATTATTCATAAATGCAGTTCTCCTAATCCCTTTGTTCTGTTGGTTTCCCTTAGTTACATGTATTAATATAAGGGAGGAGGTTTATATGATTCAACCAGATCTGGTTTCCAAGTTTTAATAAGTAGAACTTTTATTTGCAAGTATCATTACCCCATTCACCAAGATTTCTTTTATCTACTGGGCAAATTATTTGGAAGAAACCATTTGAATCAGTTCAACAAGTGTTTGGTTTGTTGTTGTTGTTATTGTTGTTTTAATAACAGCTTTTTGTTTTTCCAAATACATGCAAAAATATTTTCGACATTCACCTTACAAAACCTTATGTTCCAGATTTTTCTCCCTCCTTCTCCTAGACAGCAAGTAACCCAGTATAGATTAAACATATGCAGTTCTTCTAAACATATTTCCATATTCGTCATGCTGCACAAGAAAAATCAAATCAAAAGGGAAAAAAGAAAATGTGAGAAAGAAAATAAAAACAAGCAAATACAACTACGATAACAAAAATGTGAAAATATTATGCTTTGATCCACATTCAGTCCCCACAGTCCTCTCTCTGTGTGCAGATAGCTCTCTCCATCAGAAGTCTATTGGAATTGGAACTGAATCACCTGATTGTTGAAAAGAACCAAGTCCATCACAGTTGATCATCACATAATTTTGTTACTGTATATATACAATGTTATCTTGGTTCTGCTCACTGTACTCATCATCAGTTCATGTAAGTCTCCCCAGGCCTCTTTGAAATCATCCTGTTGATCATTTCTTATAGAATAATAATAATCCATAACATTCATATTCCATAACTTATTCAACTATTCTTCAATTGATAAGGCATCCACTCAGTTTCCAGTTTCTAGCCACTACAAAAAGGGCTGCCACAAACATTTTTGCACATGTGGGTCCCTTTCCTTCCTTTACAATATCTTTCGGATACAAGCCCAGTAGAGACACTGATGGATCAAAGGGTATGCACAGTTTGATAGCCCTTTGGGCATAATTCTAAATTGCTTTCCAGAATGGTCATATCAGTTTATAGAAACAAATGTTTATTAAAAACAAGCGTTAAGACAGGCATACAAAGACAAATACGGACAGTTTCTGTCCTCAGAAGTTGTGAGTTCAAATCTGGCCTCAGACTAAGCTACACTTAGTAGCTGTTTGAGCAAATCACCTCTTTCATTTTGTTGTTGCTGACAATGACTATCATTTCAATCATTGAAATTTTCTTCGCAAAAATACTTGAGTCGTTTGCCTTTTCCTCTTCCAGTTTGTTTTACAGATGAGGCAATTAGGGTTAAGTGATTTGCTCTGGATCACATAGCTAGAAAATGTCGGAGGCCATATTTGAACTCCCAGTGATGAATCTTTCTGATTTTTAGACCAAGCTCTGTTCATTTTGCCACTTAGCTGTAATTACATCATTGCTTTTGAGTTTCACAACCTAATGCTATTGAAATAGTCCAGGTTAAAAAACACAGCAGTTTCTCTAAGAGCTCACAAAGTCATAAACTAGGACTGTAACATGTGAGTAGGAAGAAAAAGACAGATGTGAGAGAGAATGTGGTGGTAGAATCATCAAGATTTTGCAACTGATTGGATATGAGGAGTAAAGGAAAATGGAAAAATGAAGCTGTTTCTTCAGTTTGCTATGAATCTGGAAAACTATAAAGATGGTGGAGCCTTTGACAAAATAAGAAAATGAAGAGGAATAGATTTATGGGGGAAAATAATGATTTCTGTTTTAGATATGTTTGAGTTTGAGATATGGATGGGACATACAAAAGAGATGTCCAGCAGGTAGTTGGTGATAATGAACTGGAGCTCAAAAAAGAGATAAGGACTAAATATCTACATTCTGCATAGAAATAATTGTACCAGTGGGAACTTATGAGATCATCAAGACAGAGTACAGAAGGAACAGAGAAGAGACTCAGGACAGAGGCATGGGCTATACCCATGTAGAAAATGACATGGATGATAATCCTGCACATAGACTACCTGGAAAGACGGCTAAGAAGAGGATATTTATGTTTGGAGTTGGGTTTTGTTTGTTTGCTTAGCAAGTTCTCCCATTAGAAGGAAGTAGATGGACTTTTGTTTTTGTGCTACTGCAAGAATAAATGTTTAAATATTTGTTAATATGTATTTAAAAATTTTAATGTATATGGCTCTGTAACCATTAGTTTATAGTTGCAGTGCTTAGGTAAACAATAACTGGACTTCTAATTGTTTTTGTAGACTCTTCTGATGTTTTTTGATCAACTTTGGGCCCTAATTTAGATGATCTGTACTGGAAGTTCATGCAAGGGAATAATGCTGCTTAGACTATACCATACTATTTGTGTACTACAATTCCTCTAGCATTTAGAGCCCTTTAGAACTTGGATTTAACCTACCTTTCTGGCCTTGTTACACACCACATTCCTCTTTTACTCTTTTATCTCTTTTTACTCTTTTTGTCTAGTCAGACTGGCCTCACGTATCCATTTCCCATCTCTGTGCCTTTTCATGGGCTTTTCCCCATGCACCTCCACTTCTCCCAATTCCCTTCAAGACTTATCTCAAACAATCTTTGAAATGAGACTTTTTCTGATACCCTTAGTTGTTAAACATCATCAGCTTGTGTTTATCTTTCTCTATTTTGAGCATGTTCACATGCTTCTCTTTTTCTCCAGCTAGGATGTAAGCTGCTTGAGGGCAGGGACTATTTCACTTTTGTCTTGTTATCCTCAGCATCAAGCTCAGTGTCTGGGACATAAAAAGCATAATTTATTGACCCAACAGACAGGAGTAATAAAGTTCCAGCAAGCCCATTGGAGTTCTGACAAATTTTGTGTCATCATTTTCCCTATGTAGACAACTGAAAGGAATCTATCTCTACTCACCAAGGAAAAAAAAAAGATAACTAGGTTTCCCATTTTACATCAAAAACACAACAGTGAATTTTCTCTTTAAGAAAAAATTCTCCTTTCTGAACTCATTTATTCAATATTTTCTTTCTTTTTTTTTTTTTTTTTTAATAATTATAACTTTATTGACAGAACCCATGCCTGGGTAATTTTTTACTACATTATCCCTTGCACTCACTTCGGTTCCGACTTTCCCCCTCCCTCTCTTCCCCCCCCCCCCAAGATGGCAAGCAGTCCTATACATGTTAAATAGGTCACAGTATATCCTAGATACAATATATGTGTGCAGAACTGAACAGTTCTCTTGTTGCACAGGAAGAATTGGATTCAGAAGGTAAAACTAACCTGGGAAGAAAAGCAAAAATGCAAACAGTTTACATTCATTTCCCAGTGTTCTTTCTTTGGGTGTAGCTGCTTCTGTCCATCATTGAATATCTTATTTCTTAATACTTAACACTTAATAGTAAGAGGTTCTATTAGTTTTGAGTAGCTTGGAATGAACAAATTATAGAAATTTACTGTTTCTGGAAAAATATGCAAGGGCTTGAATCTAACGCATAGAACTTGGTTTTGCATAGCATATATATTTATTATATCCTTTTGTAGTCTTTCTGGACCTAGCACAAATCTCAAGGAAACCACCTGCTTTCTATAAAAATGCCCTTCTTGGTTTTGAAGCAGAAACCCTAGCAAGGTGACTAGGTAAGCATATTCACTCTTTTCTCATTTCAACATTTCTTACAACAAAATTTCCTACCATGTTACACTACTCCTAGTATGACTTCATATCCACCACCTTTTCATATATGCCAGCATTCTATCTACTTTTTTTCCTGGATAATTTGTGTGGATAAGTTAACATCTAAATATCTTACTCATAATTTATTTCTCATGGCAATATCCCCTATTTCTCTTCACTCCTAAACACACATACACACAATATATTCTGGTTTAGAGACATAAAGAGCTGTAAGAACCTATTCTTTTTTTTTTTTTCCTTAATTCACATTATTTTCTCTCCTTCCCATAATTGCAATACATATGCATAATAAAGCAAAACATATTTCTTTGTTGTCAGTGCCTTAAAATGTGTGTTCTAGATATTTAGATTCTTTTTCAGATGTTGGATAGAATTTGTCATCAGGTTTAAGAATTTAAAAGATCTCATTTTTATAGTGTGGTTGCTAGTATGTAAATTGTTCTCCTGGTTATGCTCACTCCACTCTTCATTATATTATAATTCATTTTAAAGTTTTTGTTGTTGTTTGTCTGTTTTCTGAATGCACTTCTTTTCTTTTCTAAATTAAAGCTTTTTATTTTTAAAACATGCATAGATAATTTTCAACATTAACCCTTGCAAAACCAATGTTCTCCTGGTTCCACTCATTTCACTCAGCATCAGTTCATGTAGGTCTCTCCAGGCCTTTCTGAAATCATCCCACTGATCATTTCTTACAAAACAATAACATTCCGTAACGTACATATTCCAGAACTTATTCAATCAGGGTCCTTTTCCCTTTTTTATGAACTCTTTGGGATACAGACCCAGTAGAGACATAAAAGGTATGCACAGTTTGATAACTCTTTGGGCATAGTTCCAGATCTCTCTCCAGAATGGTTGGATCATTTTGCAATTCCACTAACAATGTATTACTGGCCCAGTTTTCCCACATCCCTTCCAGCATTTATAATTATCTTTTCCTGTCATCTTAGCCAGTCTGAAAAGTGAGAAGTGGTACCTCAGAATTGTCTTAGAACAGATTCTTCTTGTGCAACTTATCTGAACAGAAGACAGTGCCCCATATATATAGTCTGATTAGGGGAGAGATTAGCTAGAATATCACTTCTTTTGTTCTATAAGATCCTTGTTAATGGGGATCATCTCATTCTATTTATAACTCTAGTACCTAGCACAGTGCCTGGCACATCATATACAATAAATATTTTTGGTTGAATGTTTGATTTGGGATGTTACAACTTTCTTAATGCAACCTCTTCCATATCACACTATTGGTTCATTTTGATCTGGGAGTCTTATGAAAGCATCTACTTCTTTTCTTTGATTACATTTTATTTTAATAAAGATAGGCTTATTCTTGCTCCTACTTCCCTCCCTTGTCCCACACTGAAAAAGCAAAACAAAACAAAACCCTTCTTACAAACATGTATAGACAAGCAACACAAATTTTGACATGGCACATGTCTATATCTCAGCACTCAGAATTTGTTTCTCTTAACTCTTGTGTTTAAACTTCAAAGTTTCTCTATAGCTGTGTTGTTGTTGTTGTTTTTTTCCAATCAGGAATGCTTGAAAGTCCTTTATTTCACTAAAAGTCCATTTTCCCTCTCTAGCATAGTTGGGTAAGTTATTCTTAATTGGGGGCACACATTCTTTGCCTTCTACAATATCATATTCCAAGTTCTCCTTGCCTTTTGTAATGGCAGCTTCTAAATTGTGGTGATCCTGACAGTGGCTTCTTGGTACTTGAGATTGTTTTTTCTGGCTGCTTGTAGTATTTTTTATTTGATTTGAAAGCTTGGCTTTTGGCAGTAATATTGCTGGGAGTTTTCATTTTGGAGTTTTTTTGAGGGGGTAACTATAATATTTTTGTTTCCATTTTGTCCTCTAATTCAAAGAAATCTGGGCAGTTTTTTTAATGTATTTTTAAAAATAGCTGTCTAGGCTCTTTTTTTTTTTTTTGTAATTGTGTTCAGTACAGTGATTCTTAAATTTTTTTCTTTTTGATCTGTTTTCTAGGTCAGTTATTTTTGCTATGAAATAACTTACATTTTCTATATTTTGAGCCTTTTGACTTTGTTTTAATACTTCTTGTTGCTTCACTGAATCATTCTAGTTGGTTCATTTCGTTTTTCAGGGAGTTTTTTAATTTAGCTAAGGTATTCACTAATTAGTGGGTATCCATTTTGTTTCCAGTTTTTTGCTTCCCCAAAAAGTGCTGCTATGAATAATTAGTCATATATGAACTTTTTATATGCTCATTAATGGGATCACTGGATCAAAAGATATGAATAATTTAGTAACTTTTCTTGTAAAATTTCCAGATTCTTTGAAGAATGCTTGGCCTAGTTTATTGTTCCACCGATTATATTTATTAATGTCCTTTACTTTCTGTAGTTATAGCTATTTCCATTATTCATGATCATTGCCAATTTGATAGGGATGAAATCAAACCTTACAGTTGTGGGTTTTAAAATTTTTGGATCTTTTTACTGAGGAAACTGTAAGCAACATAATACTGATATACTTACTTTCATATCTCTACAAAAAATTTTATGAGATTAACCTATACACTTAGGTCCCAATTACTATGAATAATGAATTCCATTAAGTGGTCCCATTGTTCAAATTCACATTGTATATTTTCTTTGAGTTGGAGCCAATTATTATATATTACATAATTATAATTTGACAATATAAGATTCCACTATCCTTACTGCTTGCTTAGAGTTGTTTTAATTTGCATTTTATAATTATTAGTGATTTAAAACATTCTTCTATATGATTATTGACAGTTTCATTTTTGTTTTTGAAAATTGTATCTATCTTTTTACTAAGTAATTATCTCTTAGGAAATAGCTTTTCATATGACGATTTCCTATATATCCTAGATATCATATATTTCTCAGAGATTTCATACAAGGAATTTTTCTCACTAGACAGTTTCTCATATTTTGATTTGTATTGATAGTTTATATTTCTTCCTTAAAAATAAAAGTGTGGTTGATGTTTTTTTTAAAAAATGCTTTTTTAGGGGCAGCTAGTTGGTATAGTGGATAGGGCACCAGCCCTCAAATCAGATAGGGCACCAGCCCTCAAATCAGGAGGTCCTGCGTTCAAACTGGTGTCAGTCACTTAACACATCTTGGCTGTGTGAACCTGGACAAATCACTTAACCCCAATTGCCTCGGGGAAAAAAATCAAAAACTTTTTTATTCATGCCTTTTTGTCTTATAGTCATTTCAGCTCCTCATCTCATACTCCCTAAATGAATTTTTTTTTGAAACAAAGAAAAACAATTAAGCAAAAATATCAGTGATTGCAAAATAAAATTTAAAAATTAGTCATGCTTGAAAATTTATTTCTCATTACATTTTCAGTCAGCCTTTAAAAAAACTCTCTGCTGAGAGGAGACAGCCATTCTTCATCAAAACTTCATTGACATCATGATTAGTCATGACAGCATTGATTTAAGTCTTGATATCTTTTAATGTTGTTTTCCTTAATGTTATTGTGATTATCATGTAAATTTTTATCTTGGTTCTACTCACTTTGCTCTGCATTGGTAACTGCAAGTCATTTAGTCAGTTAAGCATTTATTAAGTACTTACTATGAACCATGCACTGTTCTAAGATTTGAGCTATAAAAGCAAAAATATGGTCCCTGAACTCAAGGAGCTTACAGTCTAATGGAGGGATGCAACATGCAAACAATTCCTTACATTCAAGATTTATGTTTAATAAAGAAGCTAGGGAATCCTGGAGATAAAGATGATGGAGGAACATTTTAGACATGGGAAACATCCCAGTGAAAAACTGTGGAATGAAGGACTGGAGTGTGGTGTTTGAGGAAGCCAGAAAGAAGCTATTGCTGGATTATAAATTACATAGTAGGAATAAAGTGTAAGATGTCTGGCAAGGGAACAAGTATATAAAGGACTTTAAAGCCAAACAGAGTATTTTATATTTGACCTTGGAGGTAATAGAAAATAGCTAGAGTTTATTTGGATACTAGAATGACATGGACAAACTTTCACTTTAGGAAAATCACTTGAGCACCTGAATGGAGGATGGATTAGATTGGAAGGAGACCTGAAACAAGGGAATGAACCCAAAGATTATTGTAATAGTCTGAATTGAGGTGGATTATGAAGTTCTACACCAGTGTGGTGGCTGTTTGAATGGAGAGAAAAACATAGAGTAGAGATGTGAAGATAAAAATGACAAGGCTTAGAAACATTTTGGGTATATAGAATACAATTGTGTTAGTTGAGGATGACAGCTGTATTGCCAACTTGTGGAAATGGAATGATGTTAGCACCCTTGAAAGTACTAGGGAGGTTTGAAAGAGGGGAGGATTTAAGGGTAAAGAAAACAGTTCCTAAGTTTAATAGAATTATTAATATTTATAATTTATTATGCAGGGTGGCATTCTATTGTGTATATACATATAATTACACATCCATCCATCCAGCAAAAGGTGTATCCACAATGATGAATTATTGTGTCTTTGATATTTTAAATTAAATGTCACTTTCCTTATCCATTTTCTAGGCTGAGTGCCTCCTGCCAAGTCTCAATAATTCAGAGACAAATTTTACTTCCTAAGAATCAGTGAAATTTAGTGGGATAGGACTTATGCTTGGATTATGGTTAATAAAATCCAGAAACCAGAATCACCTCTGTGCCACAATAAATATCTAAGTAAAAATTCCATGGAGGGATTCTGTCAAGATGATAAAATAAGGGATTGTGAAAAACCTAATTTTCATACCCTCCCACATGAAGAACTAAAAATGCTTAGAAAGAAGAGGAGCAACCAAAGAAGCTCCAAAATTGATACTGGAATGCTTTCTAGCTCACATTTGGCCTTTGTCCCCATGTGAATTTGTGTAGGGTGAAACAGTCTTAAGATTTGGCAGATCTCTTGATTTTTTTTTTGTTTTGTTTTGTTAGGTTCTTGATATGTGACTTGAGAAGACTGGCAGTTCTCTCCATTATTTCCATCAATTCAACAAATAATAGCTGCCTTATTGGGTCACTTCTTCTGCCTTCTTCCTTTTACTATTACTTGATGACCTATCTCTCTCTAAGTAACTTCTGTGGAAAAGAGTAAGCCCATCAATCCTTGAAGCATAAGAAGGTGCTTCTCTGGCGGTTTTGACTTCTCCCTCTAAGGGAAACAGCCTTATAACTATTACATACATACATGAATTCATGTATTCAATTGTCCTCTTCTCTTCTCTTTGCCTTATACTTCCATCCTCTATTCTTCTATAGCGTTCCCCTCAGCCTATTCTGATTTTTTTCCTTCTTTGTTTTCTTTGTATCATCCCTTTCCTTTAAAAAAAACAAAAACAAAACCTTTATTTTACTGTCAATCTGGAGAGTATAGAGATGTTTCCATAGCCCTTTCCCCTCTTTTAAGAGGGCAAACACATGCATAGGTTTCACTTATCCCTGGTATAATATACTTTCTGCTAGTCATTGTAGTTGGAAGGAAGCCGTCCTAGTCTTCTACTATTCAAATTAGTGGCTCTTGTGGCCAAATCTTAGAGCAATCTACAGAGTAATCTGCATGCTTGCCATCCTTCTGCCTACCCTGAGTGGGCTTTATTTGCTGTGTTCTTTTTCACTGTCCTTCCTCCTCTCCCCCTCCAGGCAATTGGGGTTAAATGACTTGCCCAGGGTCACATAGCCAGGATTTAAACTCGGGTCCTCTTGACTTAAGGGATGGTGCTCTATCCACTGCACCACCTAGCTGCCCCCTTTTTCACCTTTTAAAGGCTAACCTTTTCATCTTGTCTTGAATGATACATAGCACATTTCTGCAAAGCTCTAATATAAATAGACATTGCTCTTATCTCTGCTTTAGGATTTCAAATTATGTGGAACTTTAAAATGCCTGATTGAGAATTTGGGACTTTATCCTTAGGGCAAGTAGAGGGAAAAGAATAAGGATTTGTTTGAGATTTATAAAACAAGAAATGACAAGATGAAATTAGTATTGCAAGAAGATTAAGTTATTAGCTGTAATGTTTGGACTAGCTCTCTGGAGGACCTTGGATTAGCCCAGTCCTTGGTTTTAGTGGAGGAGTGAAGGAGGCAGGAGAGCTACTATGAGGCTGGAGTCTTCTCTTGTGTCTGTGGCTGAGAGCTGTGGCTGAGACTCCCTTAAATACCTCAGTATGTTTAGATCACTACACCACACTGAGTATTGAAAACCATTATATCATCATAGAGAACCATTATCTCACAGGTGAGTAGGTACTTAACTATAAGCACATGCTGACCTAGATTTAAGTACACCTTTTCAGAGTTCCATACCTCTACAGTTAGCTATATTCAGGATGTTATTATGGCAGAGGGTTAGAGATTTATTATAACAATTCAGATGCACATTTGTAACCTTTTTTACATTCTGGGAATCTTTAATCAAACTTTTAATCATATACTAGCAGATTAGGTTTCTGAGAACAAAGTTGTCTAAGTCTTCCCTTCTTATGGGATTAAAGGTATTTTTCCAGTGTAATAAGCTGACTCCTATTCTTGTTGTTTCTCAATTTCAATTGCCAAATACAATTAGTATCTCCTTTTTATCATCATTAACCTCCATTGATTAGCCCTGTAATATCATTTACTACTTATAGTAATTACCCTTTAGAGAAGGATATTTACTGACAAGATATATTCAAATCAGATCAAAAACCTGATTCTAATATATACAAGACATATACTGGGTAAGTTGAAGTTAATATCAAAAAGAAGGACTAGCACTGAGGAGAAAAGCCTTTTGCAGAAAAGTGGGATTGGAGCCAGGGAAACCAGGAGATAGAAGTAATGAGAGAGAATAATCCAGGCATAGATGACAGCCAGTTAAAAGGCATAGTCAGGAAATTGTTAGGTCTCTGTATATGTATGGAGGGAAATAAAGTACAAGAATACTAGAAAAGTTAGGAAGGGACCAGATTTGAAAGGACTTTAAAAGTCAAACATGATATTTTATATTTGATGCTAGATTAGGGAACTTCTGAAGTTTAATGAATTGGTAGATGAACATAGTCTCATCTGCTCTTTAGGAAGATCACTGTGATAACTGAATAGAAAATGAAGTGGAAGGGGAGATTTAGGGAGACCAACTAGAAGGCTGTTGTAGTAATCTAACATGAGCTGCTGAGAGCCTTCCCCGGGGAGTGGAGGCTATGTCAGAGGAGTCAGAGGTAAAGTCAACAATTTTGACTACAGATTACATATGGAAGGTGGGTGAATGTCAGAGAATTGAGGATGATACTCAGGTTGTAAACTTCTGTGACTATAAGTATGATAGTGTCTGTGATAGCAATAGAGAAGTTGGAAAGAGGGGAAAATGTTTAGGGAAAGATAATGAATTGTTTTGTAGGCATAAAAGAATTGTTTTGCTGCAATGAGTACCCAGTTGAGATTGTATAACAAATTTATAGTGGATCTATTCTTTACAATTTCACAATTTTCTCCAGTTTTGTTCAGCAGCATGTGAAAAGACTGAAAGCAGCAGATGGTAGAAATGATCCAAGGATGAATCTTGGCAAGGTATGGTCAGTAATGGGATGTGAGAGTAAGGAATCTAATTGTAGAGGATAGTACAGAGTTGGATTGTTTCAACAAGGGGTCAAGTTAGGAAAGAGATCAGAAATACACAGCATTTCCCCAAATAGGAGCACATTTTCCTTTTTACATCCCTGAGGACAACAGGTACAAATTTAAAGTGACTATGAACATTCAACCCACAAATTCATTTTGAATTCAGCAAGGTCACTGAACCAGTTGCTATTTTGCACTGGGACAAGACACAATATCTCTTGGTCAATCCACTCCTGGATAGGAATTCAGATTGGGTTTTTTGGCTTTTGGTATTTAATTTTTTTTTATTATAGTATTTTATTTTTCTAAATAAATGCAAAGATAATTTTCAACATTCCACTCCGTGTTCCAAATTTTTCTCCTTCTCTTCCCCACAGTTGTGATCATCTGGTTGTGATTATCATATAACTTGGTTATGACTGTGTACAGTGTTTTCTTGGTTCTTCTCACTTTACTCAGCATCAGGTCATGTAAATCTTTCCAGGCTTTTTCAAACACAAATTGTTCTTAAGAGCTTCACTGAAGTTTCACCAGGCTCAGCTATTTGCAAAATCTAGCCCACACTCCAGCTCTTAGACATGTGGCAGCTCTCAATCCCAAATATTTGAAGCTCACAGGGTTACAACCTCATCTGATTTTCTTTCTTGCTCTAAAGAAGCAAGCAAGAAAAAAAAACAACTCAAAGATGCATACATACACACACACACACACACACACACACACACCCAGAAAACCATATTCTTATTCCAAATATCCCTCTTTCCCCACCCAAAGGTTTACTTATAGCTTCTCTTCCTCACTTGAACCAGCCAGGCAGGAAAGAGGCAAGTTGCTCCCTTGGTAGTCTTTTGTATGCAAATCCAGTTCCTGCTCTCCAGTCAAAAAAGTCCTGCAGAAAGTGCACTTCCTAAAAGGGAATAAAGGCCACTTCATTCTGCATCCCGAAGAAGGCTTATCAAGTATGATACTATGACTTATTGGACCATTGCCCTCCTACTATATTCCCCAAACTTCTTTTTTCTTGCCATCAGAATTTCCACTTGGTATGTTGTGAGGATTGAAAGGATATACTCTACTGAGCCCTTCCAGTAGTGAGAAGAGAGAGTAGTCTAGTGATCAACAGCAGATAGAACCCCTAGGGAAGGAAAGACTTATTGTTTATCAATATCACTCTTAAGTTTTCATAATCCTGATTGTTAACTGTAATGTGTCTTAGTGAGAAAATCTCCACATTATTGAGATAACAAATTCATAAAAGTATTAAATCATAAAAGAGTAATTAAGTGCATAGTGAATAGAGAGTTCAAATCTGAACTCAATTGTTGGTGTTTTTGTTCTTTAAAATAAGAGTTCTCTCTGAGAGAAAGCAGGTTTCTCAGAGAGGTTTTCTGGAGGCAGCCTTAGTCTCAGTTGAAATAAATAATTACTCCAAAATCTCAGCCAGCTGATAAAAGTTCAGATTTTTTATTGTGTCCTTCAATATAGCCCAGTTAGCTCAGGCCTATCTCTCTACTTGGTTCCAAGAGCTCTTGAAGCTTTGTCCTTGGCTTCTGCCTCTGCTTTCTTCAACCTCCAGCCAGCACCAAGTTGGAAGATGCAATGAATCTCTCTTGCCTGGAAGATAGGGCTTGTGGGCTTCCTCCCAGAGTGCTCCTCTCCAACCCCAGTCAATGTTCCGGAGAAATTCTCTTAAGCTCTAAGAGCTTCCTCCATATATATGATCTCCCAAAGGTTAACTCCTTCTGGAGAGAGAGGGATTCTGGGTTATCTCCCAGAGTGCTCTCTGGCCCTAAGAACTTCAAGGGAGGTGTGAATTCCGATATCTCTTTCTAAACCCTGAAATCTCCAAACATGTGAACTCCAATGAATACTTAAATATTTCTTGCTTCTATGAGCTCTCTAAAGGTGTGAACACAAGCATCGTTTCTATGAGTTGTACTTAGTACCTTGTTTCAAGTTCTAGCCCAAAATATCTCCTTCTAAGATCAAATCAATCATATTGAACCATGCTAAATTAGATAATTATTGTCTCTATCAACTCTAATGGCTTAACAATTTGTAAAGATTCCAACACTCAATCACTTACTAGTGTGTGACTCTGGGCAAGTCACTTAATCCCATTTGCCACAGTTTTTTCTCATCTATAAAATGAGCTGGAGAAGGAAATGGCAAACCATTTTAATATCCTTGCCAAGAAAACCCCAAATGGGATCATGAAGAGTCAGATATGACTGAAAAAACAACTGAACAATGAAGAAGAAATCATAGAATCTTAAATCTAAAACTCTTGTTGAATGAATTCAATAGACATTGATAAGAGTGGAAGCAGGATATAAAGTTTCCAACGATTATAATGATATGGATCAGTATATAACCTATTGATTATATGAAGGCTAAGTATGGTAGCAGAAATATGAGGAGTTTCTGAGTTAGTGAGACTTCGGGATAGTTGGAAGGACCAGATTTTTAGCTGAGAGATGTCTGAGCTTAAAAATGTAAGATATCTCTGTAGCAGTGTAAGTCTAGAAATTACCATCCTACACTTTGTGTAGCTCAACTTTCCAGTTGTATCTCAAAACTAAACTTTGCAGGCTAAAATTCAGATATATATACTCTTCTGATGCCCACTTCTCAGACCTTGTGGATCTCTGGTCATGTCCCCTTTCTCTTTTTTGTGGTAGGGGCTAAGAAAACAATTATGATGGAATATTCTTGTGCTGTAAGAAATGATGATGGGGATGACTTCAGAAAACCTGGGAAGAAGATACAGAATGGAATTAGCAGAACAAGATCATTGTACAAAATAATAGTGGTATAATAACAATTCTAACAATGAAAGATTTTAGCTACTCTGAGAAGTACCAAGGGACTCATGATAAAATACACTATCCACCTCCAGATGGAAAACTGATTAATTCTGAGTGCAAATTGAAGTATACTTTTTTCATTTAATTTATTTTTTATGGCTTTTTTAAACATGATTAATATAGCATGTTTTATATGACTTCATGTGTATAATTGATACTATATTGCTTACTTTCCTAATGAGTAAGCAAGGAACTAGAGGAGAGAGAGAATTTGGAATTCTCATTCAAAGACATGAATTTGTCTTTCCTCCTGGGCTAGACACTGATTTGAGGGGAAAGGCCAGAATTTTTCATATTTCTAAGAGTATGAGATATTCTTGTGGTTGTCATTTTGTCTCTTTATAGTGTAATGCCCTTAGATGGCAGAATTATGGAAGGTTTTGAGATGTCAGTTATCAATAATAATTCATTGCAAACAAGTATAATACTCATGTATGAGAGTCATAATATATTATTGTTATTAATCATATTTATTAAATATAATAATGAAGGTAATTTAAGAAGATATAGGACAATCACAGATCTCAGGGGAAAATGTAATATTTTACTGAAATCTTGATATAATGTGTAAAGTTTTGCAAAAACAGAAAAAGAAGACACCTTGACAAACTTCTTCCATGAGACAAATTAGAAAAAAAATGTATTTATGGAAATAAAGGAATACATAAAAATCAAAGATAGGCAACACAATAAAATACATAAATTACTTCACAAATTTAGTGATATCATTTAAATTCTCAAGAGGATATTTTAGTAAGCTAAACAAAATAATAAAAATTTGAGGAACAAGAAGTTGAGTGTTCATGGAAAAAATTTTTAAAAAGTAAGAATGAAAGAAGTCTAACATTAAATTCTTCCTACTTCCAACTTCTGAGAGTGAAGTTTGTGTAACAGAAGAGTAAAGAGAAAGACTTGAATTAAATAAGAGGGAAAAGACATTGTACAGTTGACTTTGAGTTATCTAGTGAAGATTAGATTAGATTAAAGGCATGTGCTGAGCTAGAATTGATGGATAGTAATTGCCAAGAAGCAAGATTAGATGTGACAGTAAGAAAAATTTTCTAATAATGACAACAATCCCAAAGTGATATCTTCCCCTTGGTGGTCTTCAAGCAAGGTGTGTATAACAATTTTTGGTATGTGTTGTAGAAGAAATTTTTGTTCAGGTGTTGGTTGGATAAAATTTCTTCTTAGGCCTTTCCAATTCTGAAATTTTTTGTTTCTGTGATTGTATGCTCACTTGAGGAAATACAGGGACCCAAATAGGGAAGTATGACAGAGAATATATGAGAGAAAGAAGAAAACAATTTTGTCATTAGAGTATACTGCAGAATATTTCATATATATATATATATATATATATATATATATACATATACACACTTAGATATAAAGATGACATGTGAAAATACAGGAAACATCAGAGGTATGACATAATAGTGATAGAAAACAATAATTTCTCTTGTCTTCTTGCCTCTGAATCTGGCTGAGTTTGTGCAAGCTTATATGCTCTCTTATCGTAGGTGAAAATCTTGTAGAACTATATTAAGTACTAAGTACATGTACTGAACTAGAGAACTATTAAGCACCATGCTAAACAACCGTTGTCTTTATCAATTCCACTTGTAATTGCACCTTGTAAGAATCCTTATTTTAAGGTGAAAGTTCTGGCCCATAACAAATTTCCATATTAACCATATTGCAAAAAAAAAAAAAAGAGAGAAGAAAAAAGAAAGTGAAAAAATTATACTTTGATTTGCACTCTGAGTTCTTCAATTCTTTCTAGGGAGATGGATAACATTTTTTATCATGAGTCTTGGATTATTGCATTGATCAGAGTAGCTAAGTGTTTCACAGTTAATCATTATTATAATATCTCTATTACTGTGTAGTATTCTTCTGATTCTGTTCCTTTCACTTTGCATCAGTTCATAAAAATTTTCCCAGGTTTTTCTGAAACCATTCTCATCATTTCTTATAGCACAATAGTACAGAATGATGGAAAATTTGAATTATCTAGACATGTTGGAATTATTTACAAAAAAAAAAAAAAAAAACCCAAAACTTCTCGACTTGCATCCATTATTGCATCCTTCAAAAGAGAAGATCCAGCAAAGGGGAAATTTGGATCTGCTTCTGCTAATAGAGAGAGCCTGGTTTCTGTGGTAGAAATGACTGACCTTTTAAAATGTATTTTGGCGACAATGGAGCAGTATAATGTAATGGAAAGAGTCCTGAATTTGAAGTCAGAAGACCTGCATTTGAATCCTAGATTACTATGTATGTAATATTGGTCAAGACATTTAAGCTTTCAGAGATACAATCCTCTTCTAAAATGAAGGGGTTGGACTAAATTTGGACTATTTCTGTGGTCTTTTCCAGCTCTAAATCTAGAATCCTATGATCCTAAACGTTAGGTATGGTCTAAGTAGATTTCAAGTGATTCAGAATCCAGTAGACTCTAATTCTACAGGAAAAGTTTTCCCAAGGGTACTAGAAAATGAAAAAATAAAATCATGAAGACAAACAGTTATGCTCAGTCAACAAGTGTTTTATTTGTTTTTAAAATATTCTTTTTTAAAAACTGAATTCCAAATTCTCTCTCTCCTCTAGTTCCTTGCTTACTCATTAGGAAAGTAAGCAATATAGTATCAATTATACACATGAAGTCATATAAAACATGCTATATTAATCATGTTTAAAAAAGCCATAAAAAATAAATTAAATGAAAAAAGTATACTTCAATTTGCACTCAGAATTAATCAGTTTTCCATCTGGAGGTGGATAGTATATTTTATCATGAGTCCCTTGGTACTTCTCAGAGTAGCTAAAATCTTTCATTGTTAGAATTGTTATTATACCACTATTATTTTGTACAATGATCTTGTTCTGCTAATTCCATTCTGTATCTTCTTCCCAGGTTTTTCTGAAGCCATCCCCATCATTATTTATTACAGCACAAGAATATTCCATCATAATTGTTTTCTTAGCCCCTACCATAAAAAGCTGTTATGAATGTCTTTGTACACATATATCTTTATCCATTTTCTTTTATCTTTTTGAGTAACAGCCCTAATAGTGGTATTTCTGGGTCAAAGGATATACACAGTTTTATAACTCTTTGAGCATAGTTCTAAATTATTCTTCAGAATGGTTGGACCAGTTCACAGTTCTACTAATATTGTATTAGTGTCCCTACTTTTCAATATTTAAAGTTATTTTAATTTGCCTTTTTCTGATTTAAAGAATTTTTCATCTGACTATAGATAGCCTCGATTTCTTCTGAAAACTGCTTTCATATCATTTTATCATTTATCAATTGAGTAAGGCTCTTATTTTTGTAAATTTGATTTAGCTTCTTAAATATTTAAGAAATGAGGTCTTTATCAGAAAAACTTACTGTAAATGTCCTTTCCCAGTTTCCCAAAATGTATTTTTGAAGTATATATTATGGATTAGGCACTGTACTAAGTGGTAGAAATATGAAGAAAAAAGCAAAAATAGTCCTTACCTCTAATAGTGGGGGAGACAACATATCTAAATCAGGATACACATAGATGAAAAGTAATGTTAGAGTATGACACTAATAGCTGGGGGTCAAGAGAATGAACAGTAAAAGTAGCATTTAGCTTTGTTTGTTTGTTTTTTTCCTCTTTTTAAATAGCATTTTATTTTTTTCCAATTATATGTAAGGAAAATTTTTAACATTTAAAAAAAATTTTTTTTTAATTCAAAATTATTTTCCTCCACCCTCCTTCCGGAGATGATACACAATTTGACATAGGTTATATATGTGTAATCATGTAAGACATTTCCATGTTCATCATGTTGTATAAGAAGAAGCACAACAAAAGTGGGAAAAAACTATAAAAAATAAAATAAGAATGGTATACTTCATCTGCATTCAAAATCCATCAGTTATTTCTCTGGATGTTTATAGCGTTTTCCATTGTGAATATTTTGGAATTCTCTTAGATCCATTGTAGTGCTGTGAAGAGCTAAGTCAGTTATCACAAAATGTTACTGTTGCTGTGTACAAAGTTCTCCTGGTTCTACTCATTTTACTCAGTTAATATAAGTCTTTTCAGGTTTTTCTGAAATCTTCCTGCTTGTCATTTTTTATAGCATTATAGTATACCATTATATCCATATTCCACATTTTGTTTAGCCATTTCCCCAATTGATGGACATCCCTTCACTTTATAATTTTTTGCTGCCACAAAAACTACTATAAATATTTTTGTACATGTAGGTTTCTTTCCCTTTTTTATAATGTCTAGAATATAGACCTAATAGTGGTATATACTTTGCTCTGTCTTAAAGAAGGAAATCAGAGATTCTAAGTATTAGACTTAAAGAGATAGAGAATTCTAGGTATTGGGGACAGTACCAAGGCAAAGGAATAGGAAATACAATGTGATATGTGAGAATAGAAAGTGGTCTAGAATAGTAGAGGATATGGAGTGGAATATAAGTCTAGGAAGGGACTAGGTGTAAAGAGCTTTGACGATTAAACAAAAGAAGTAATAAGGAACTATTGAAGTTTATTCAGTATGTATGTCATATGGTGAGACCTGTGCTCTAAAAAAGTCTTTTTAGAATTTAAGTGGAGGATGGATTGAAGTAGGGAGAGATTTGAGGCAAGGAAATCATGTAGAAGACTATTATATTAATTCAAATGAGAGATTATGAGGACCTGACAGGAGTATGTGAATGAAGAGAAATGGATGTGTATAAAAGATGTGGAAAAAGAAATTATAAAAATTGACAACTGGTTTTCCATGTGGGTGGTAGAGAGAAAGGAGTAGAAGATTATATTGAGGTTGCAAATCTAGGTGACTACAAGAATGGTGACTTCAAGAATAATAAGAGAGAAGCATTGTGAAGGGGAATGATAAGGTACTTGGTTTGCGACACATTAAGTTTGAGATGCCTGAAGGGCATCCAGGTATAAAGGGAAAAAGAGGAGTCATGTGAAGAGTTCTACATGCATACACAGATATATCACCAACCAACTTAGATTTTTAAAATATATGTTTAAGGCAAGTAGTAATTATGAATGCAAAGCAAGATGTTGTCCAATAGTGAGGGTGAGGATTGCTAAATCTCAGGAATTGTGACTGGTGAAGAAAGTCAAGGACAATAAAAAGAATTTTTTAGGTAGGTATATTGTGGAAAAGATGAGGACTAAAGAATGTATGGGAATTCTACGGGGCATAGATGTAACAGTGATAACTAATAAGAAAAATATAGCTCCTCCAAAGAAGAATCACCTTTAGATGGAAAAGGATAGAACAAATGACTGAAGGAAGTTGATATTTGGGGCAGCTAGGTGGCATAGTGGATAAAGCACCACCCCTGAATTAATTCTTTACACTTCCTAGCTGTATGACCCTGGGCAGTTGCCTCAGGGGGGAAAAAAGATGATATTCATTGTTGAAAAGGAGATAAAAGAGCATCTAGCCAATAAATTCAAGTTATCTACTCTAGATAAATCACATTATCTTTACTATTCTATAATACATTATCTGTACATTGCACTATCTTACAATACCAAAAACATTGGGAATATTATTGCTAATTCACTATTGGTGATACCTGAAAACATTTTTAAAATGAGGAAAGAATTACAGGACTTAAAAGGCAAATGTCCTGTTTTTGTTTTTTAAAAAGAAAGAAAGAAAATAGTCTGCAAATTATACACTAATGAATATAAGACTGTTCAACTCCTGGAAAAATTTTAGAATCTATTTTTTTTCTTTTTTTTATTATAGCTTTTTATTTACAAGATATATGCATAGGTAATTTTTCAGCATTGACAATTGCAAAATCTTTTGTTCCAATTTTTCCCCTCGTTCCCCCCACCCCCTCCCCCAGATGGCAGATTGACCAATACATGTTAAATATCTTGAAGTATATGTTAAATACAATATATGTATACATGTCCATATAATTATTTTGCTGTACAAAAAGAATCGGACTTTGAAATGGTGTACAATTAACCTGTGAAGGAAATAAAAAATGCAGGTGGACAAAAATAGAGGGATTGGAAATTCTATGTAGTGGTTCATACTAATTTCCCAGAGTTCTTTCACTGGGTGTAGCTGTTCAATTCATTACTGCTCTATTGGAACTGATTTGATTCATGTCATTTTTAAAGAGGACCATGTCCATCAGAATTGATCATCATATAGTATTGTTAGAATCTATTTTTAAAGATATGGTTAGACATATCTCCTGCTGGTTGCAAAGAGCCAGCATGATTTTAGCACAAATAAAGTTTTTCATGATATTATTGTGGAAGATGTTGAGAAATAAGGGCTCAATTATAATCCCATTAGATGGAGTCAGGATTGGCTGAATGGCCAGACTCAGAAATCATTCCTTAATGGTTGGTGTCAGCTTGAAAGGAAGCTCCCTTGAAGATCTCCAGGGATCTATACTTTGCCCTGTGCTATTTAACATTTATATTAATGACTTGGATGAAGGTACATAGATGGCATGCTATCAGATTTGCAGATTACACAGAATTGAGAGAACTAACAGTTTCAGGAATGAAAAAAAAAAGATTTTGATAGGCTAGAACATTTGGTTGAATATAGGATTATGAAATTTAAAAGTTTTAAAATTGACTTCATAAGGAAAAATTGGTTGAGGATTAAACAGCACTTTGTCTTCTTTTTTTTTTTTTTTTTTTTTTTTTTTTTTTAAATCTGGAGTTCTAGTTGCTTGCAGGTCTCTATGAGCCAGCCTTGTGATATTACTGCCAAAAAAGATAGTGGGATTTTAGATTACTTTAAGAAACTTCTTAGAAAAAGGGGATGGGTCCACTGTACTCTGCCTGGTCACACTACATCTGGAATACTGTGTTCATTTCATCTTAATATAATTTCCAAAGATTACTGATAAGCTGGAAAATGTCCAGACAATGGAGGCATAATACTGAGTCCTCTTGAGTCCATATCATAAGTTAATTCATTGAAAGAACTGGGGATGTTTAACTCAGACAAGAGAAGACTTTATCAGCACATGATAGCTGTCTTCAAGTATATGAAAGACTCCTACATTGAAAAAGAATACATTTGATTTGTTTGAGCCTAGAATGCATAATTAGGAACAATGAGTAGAAGTCACACAAAGAGACAAAATTAAGCTTATGTCAGGAAGAAATCTTCCTAACAATTAGACTTGTCCAAAAGTAAAACTGGGGCAGCTAAGTTGGTAGTGTGGATAGAATGCCACGCATGGAGTCAGAAAGACTCATCTTGCTTAGTTCAAATCTGATCTCAGATACTCTATAGCTGTATGATCCTGGGCAAGTCACTTAACCCTGTTTGCTTCAGTCTCCTTATCTATAAAATTATATGGAGAAGGAAATGGGAAACTGCTCCATTATCTTTGCCAAGAACACCCCAAATACGATCACTAAGAGTCATTCATGACTGAAAAATGACTGATAAAAAAAGTGAAACTGGCTGTGTTGGAAAGTAATAGGTACCAATTCTTTGTAGGACTGTCTGGTAAATTATAGTGAAAATTTGAGGTAGCAGTTTGAAGTTTAGCAGAAAACAGGTTTAGCCTAGCACTTTATACTGTAATAAACTTGAAATGGATATTTAACTTATATATTTAAAATTATAAACTTTGAAAAAAATAGGGGGGTACATTTCACAATTATTGCAAGAGGCTGAATTCATAAATAAAAGGTAGAGGTGATAAAAAATGAAATGGGTAATTTCAGTTACATAAAATTAAAAAAATTTTGAGTTAAAAATTAGTGCATCTAGAATAAGAAATCGGTTAAGAAGTTTTTTTTTTTTTATGTACTTTGCATCAAACATTTTATATTCAAGTCCAATACCCAAGATAAGTGGGGAAATTGGCAAAAATATGTAAAGCCAAAACCCATTCTTGAATATGTAAGGGATCAAAGGATATCAATAGATTTCAAAAACTAAAAATGATCAACTAGCATTCGGAATGCACAGCTTTCAGTCAAGATGAATTCCCTGAATATAAAAATAGAATAAGTAGAAATAAGTGATTCAATGAGATAGCAAGAAATAGTAGAGAAAAAATAAGATTGAAAAAATAGAAAAAACAATAATCATGCCAATAATACTAATAAATAATAAAGAGTACAAAATAGGGGGAAATGGTTTAATACTTCTAACTACATTGATATATCTTTTGGGGAAAAGGGAAAAATTATACCTATATAGTGAGTGGTTTATTCAGTAATAGTTTCTAGTTTTGAGCCTTAACTTCTACAAATTTATCAGTGATTGAATGTTTGTGCTCCATAAACAATATAGTTGCTTTAAATTTCTTTACAAAATTCAAAATACATGAACAGTAGTTGCTGATTTTATAATGATACTACAAATGACTATCATTTATTCCTCAAAAGTTCTTCCAGTTTCCTGCAGGACAAAAAATCCCAACTATTTATTCAGTAGTTTTAATGTCTGCTTAACAATTTGAACTTTGATCTTTTGGTTACATTATGATATAAATAATTTTTTATATAAACAATTGTCCTGTAACTAATTTAATCTTAACAAAGCAAAATGTCTGCAGAAGGTACTATTTAGGCAACTATAAAATCATGCCACTGATGTAATATTTCATTTTCTTAATTTACTCTAGTTTTTAAACAAGAAGATTACAGTTTCAAAAAGAATATATAAAATTTTAAAGATATTAAAATTCAGTAACATATTTAATGTGTAAACTTAAATTTGGTTTTACCACACAAAAATATTAACCTTGCAATTCATACCATCACTTTTAAAATTTTGAACACAAATTAAAACTCCAAGTAATCACATGGAATGACAAAATTAAAGTAGTTTCAGTTCTGTTTCTTCATTTTTACTGTCACTATACTAGTATTGTTTATTTTAAGGTAGAAATATATAGTGCCACAAGACTGCCCTCAAAGGGAGATCAAACAATTCTGAATCATTAATAAACTTTTAAAGAGAAGCTAGCAAACTTTTTTAATCATATAAGAAGAAAAATGGTGCCTCTCTGATAAAATAAAAATATTCAAAATAAGTCACAAAATACCAATATTGTATTGAAAAAGAAAAAAACTACATAGGACAAAAACATGAAATCAAATGGGTGTGATCTACTTTAAAGACCCTTTATTTTAATCCATAGTAGTTTCTTTTCTAAAGTTTAAAAAAAATTATTTTAGAAATCTAAGTCAAGGGCCAAATATATAACTGGAAGTTTTCTGAATAACATCTATGCAGAATGTAATACTTATTAAAGGATAAGCAATAAAAATGTGCTAATATGAAGCTTGCATGTATTTCTTAAAGCTCATGTGATCCTAGCAATTGTCAATTTAGACAAACAAAATATTTTTTCAGGGAAAATAATTTTATTACTGAAATTGCTAGGGAAAAAAAAGCCAGTTTGTGGTGCTAATAAAAAAAAAAAGGCCAACTTTTTGTTGAGTTTATTATTGTTTTTACATTCTTTACGGATGATGCATCCTCATATTTCTTGGACCTGGGGCAAACCATTCCCACCTCTCTACCCTTGGTATGCCAGAAGTCCCAAGAAAGACTCAGTAATGTTATAGTCAAAATCCAGAGCTCCCATATCAAATAAAAATATACTTAAATAGTCATAAAGAAAGAGTTCAAGTATCAGGGAATTATATTCAGGATCACATAAAACTTGGCAGCTTTTACTTTAAATAAGAGGAAATCTTAGAATAAAATTCCAAAAGGCAAAAAATTGGTTTTTAATGAAGAGTAACTTACTAGAGAGCTAAATATAATGCTCCCGAGGGAAAATGGATCATTAATTGAATAAAGGACTTTCAAGCACTTCTTTTTGATAAAAAAAAAAAATCAAAGCTAAGTAGGAATTTTGAGATGATAACATGAATAAATAGGCATGCAATTTGAACAATTGGAAATAACTGTCATGATAAAAGGCTAACATTTTAATAGGAAAAGAAAAAACAAATTTCCCCTGAGAACCTTGATGTCTTCAAAGAATATTGAGGAGGTTGAATAAGAAAAACAGAAAACCTGAGGTTTGGATTGGTTCTGTTCTGAAGGCTTGGGGAGGACAAAAAAAAGTATCATAAATGTATACACACGCATAGAAGGGAAGAAAGTAATGAAGCTGTTTCTCATAATTGAAGTAGTTTATGTTTGTATACAAACAGAGAAAGGACTAGGGAAATAGGCATCTGATGAACCTCACTATTATCTGAAGGAAGGATCATTGAAATCCCACTGACTTCTCCCCTACATTGCTTTGTATCTGTGCTCACAAAAAGAAGAAAAGAGTCTGGTAGAACAGTATGTCAAATGTAATGCAGACACAGGAGGGGATAGGGCAAAATAGGGGTTAAAAGAGAGTATAATAACTGTGAATAAACTGTCTGAAGCTAAGTAAACTGAAGTGGAGATTACAACAAAAACAAAATAGCAAAGAACTGGAAACTAAGTGAGTGCCTAACAATTAGGAAATGGTGGAAACTGAAGTGGAGATTACAACAAAAACAAAATAGCAAAGAACTGGAAACTAAGTGAGTGCCTAACAATTGGGAAATGGTGGAATAAATTGTAGTTTATGAATGTAAGGGGATATTGTTGCACTGTAAGTAATTACTTACAGTAAGTAAGTAATCCTAGGGTATATAAATTGATACATAAAGAAGTGAGCAGAATGAGTAGAACAATTTAAACAGTGACAGAAACTGTAAGAGGACTTAAAAACTTTGTTCAAAGCAGCAGCCAACCACTTTTCCAGGGGACCTAGAAAGCATAATACACCTTTTCTGGTACAGAGGTGATAGATTCAAGGTTCAGGAAAAAAAAAAAAACATTTTTTTCTGGACATATGGTCACTGTTGGATTTGCTCTTCTTGATAATACCTTTTTTTGGTTTGTTTTTGATAGTTAGAAGGAGAGAGGAAATATAAATGATGATGTTTCCTTAAAAATAAGGAAAAAGGAGGGCCACTGAAACATTTTTCAAAGTGCACAGAAGAATAAAGAAGAAATTCAAAAGAAAGTAGAGATATAGAGAACAATTTTGAAAGTTTATTAGGTTAAATTTATTATGTATATTTTTGAAGGCAAATAATATAGAATAGAGATTTATAGTTTAGCATATAATTTCCTTTGATTACTTTGTATGAATTATAAATATGGTAATGCTCATTTTTTGGTTTTCAATTTTTTTTAATTTTATAAATGCAAATTAATTGAACTTTGAGATTTTAGTTCGTACCTATCAAATTGGAAAATCTGATAAAGCAATAGTTAATATCTAAAAGATTGTGGAAACTCAGACATACTACAAACACTGTTGGAAAAGTTGTAAGTTGAGCTTACCATTTTGGAAAAAAATTTGGAATCACATGATTAAAGTTAATAAACTGATCATACCCTTTGATTTATCTTTATTTCATCGAGGTCAGTAGTAGAAAGATCCCATATTTATTCAAATATTCACAGAAATATTTTTTATAGTAGTAAAAAACTGAAAACAAAGTGGGTGCCCCTCAATTGAAGAATGACTAAAGAAATTATATGTAATAAAGAAAATATAATATACATATGAAGAAATAAGAGAAAAATAAGGCGTACAAACTTATACATAGCAAATTAATCAGAACCAATTGAACAATATAAATAACAATATAGAAATGAAAATAAGAATTGAAGACATAAATAAGATTTAACAAAATGACCTGTCTAGATTGTAGAGAATTGATAATACAATCTCCTTTAGGGAATGATGTATTAGATCATGAGTATAGATTATTGAATATTTTGTCAATTAAATTTGCTGTATTGTTTTGTTTTATTTAACTGTTTCTTTATTATCAGAGAGGGATTAGTGGGTAGAATAGGTTTTTGGGAAGTGATAGTGGTGTGAATACCAAAAAACAATGTTAGATATTCAGAATATAATATTCCTCATATCTAATAGTTTTATTAATAATGCAAGTGAGATTATTCTGAAAGAATTATTCTGCATGATTTTTTACAGTCTACATGAATTCACTTCATTTTCTAAGTGTCTGGAAATAATCTATTTAATAATGTGTTCTAGAATTGTTCTGTGAAAAACTGTCAGACTACAACTTTAAGAATCCTTCTTACCTCCATTTAGAATAGCAGAATAACCTCCTATCTCAAATTTTTACCTTTTCATTCTGCATGATTTCTCCAAAGATGATATATAGGGTTTCTTAGTTACTCTGAAAGTTTTGGGTTTTTTTTTTTTTTTTTTTTTTTTGTATTTTGACTTATCATTTGTTTGGATTTATAGATGTATTTTATTTAAGTTGGTTTTGTGTTCTATTATCTTTTATCTTTAGTTTCAACTTAATGACTTTTGAAAGGCAATATTCAAATGAAAATAATGCTGGACCAAGAGTCAGAAGCCATAGGTTCTAGTACTTGTTCAAGCAAAGTCATTTGCTCTTCTTAAGCCTCAGTTTTATTATTAAAATGAATGTCATCTGCCCTGTATTTCTCAGACTGTTTCTGTTAATGATGGATGAATGTGAAAGCTTTTTTATAAACTGCGCATTGCTATGTCTATGTAAGGCATCATTTCAGAAGATCCATCATTTCATAACCAATTTCTTAATGATGAACCTCTTCAAATTTAGCTATGATAGGAGAACAGACACATTAAAGGCTATCTTCATAACTGAATTAATTTTTTTTTAGCTTGGTAGGACCTACCATAATTTTTATCCTAGTGACTGGTATGTTCTTAAAGAACCCACGGTTATCTATCCACTCTGGCTCAATAAGGTATTTGGAGTAGGACTTCCCAGGACAAAGATTGTTTTCCTTGGTGTTTTATTTTCCCAACACAGAAAAGAGAATAAATTTGCATTTTTAAAAAATTTCTTTCAGATTGGAAGACAAGGCCTGAAATAGAGGAGTCAAATACAAAGCAGATCATTTCTCCAGAATTATCCCAGGAAAAATGTAAAAGAGACTTCAAGTTGGGAAAAACTTGGGAATATGAGGTCATGTCAGAGAAGCAACAGGGTAACCAGGAGAGACCTTCCAGGCATATGGTAACAAGTCACATGCAAACGAACAAGGTGACTAACCATGAAAGTAATAAATTTGTGAGAAAATTCAAACTCGGATCAGTATTTGCTTTACAACAAAGAATTCCTATAGAAAAAAATCTCCAGAAATTTGATAAGCATGGGAAAAGTTTCAAACAGAATTCAAATCTGATTAAATGTAATAGGATCTCCTCAGGAAAGAAAATTTATAATTACAATGAATGTGGAAACTCATTCAGGTACCACTTAGACTTTATTCAATATCATACTGGAAAAAAATCCTATAAATGCAATGAATGTTCAAAAGCTTTCAATAAGGAGTCGTCCTTCAGCAGGCACTGGAGAATTCACATTGGAGAGAAAACCTACAAATGTAATGAATGTGGGAAAAATTTCAATGAGAGGTCATGCTTAAATAAACACCAGAGAATCCATACAGGAGAGAAACCCTATAAATGTAATGAATGTGGGAAAGCCTTCACTGGCAGATCATCCCTTAGTAGACATCAAAGAATTCACACTGGGGAAAAACCCTATGAATGTAATGAGTGTGGGAAAGCCTTCATTCAGAGTATACACCTTACTCGACATCAGAGAATTCATACTGGAGAGAAACCCTATAAATGTAGTAAGTGTGGGAAACCATTTAGATGGAATACACAACTTATTCTCCATCAAAGGATCCATACTGGAGAGAAACCCTATGAATGTAATGAATGTGGGAAAGCCTTCAGCCGCAGCACGCACCTTAACCAACATCAGCTCATTCATACTGGAAAGAAACCCTATGAATGTGTTGTATGTGGGAAAGCTTTCAATGACAGGTCATCTGTTACAAAACATCAGCGAATTCATACAGGAGAAAAACCCTATGCATGCAGTATATGTGGAAAAGCCTTTCCTCATAGGTCGTCCCTTACTGAGCATCACAGAGTTCATACTAGAGAGAAACCCTATGCATGTGATGCATGTGGAAAAGCTTTCAGCCGTAACACGTACCTAACTCAACACCAGAGAATTCATACAGGAGAAAAACCCTTTCAGTGTAATGAATGTGGGAAAGCCTTTGGCCGGAGCACAAACCTTGCTCAGCATAAGAGAATTCATACTGGATTAAAACCCTATGAATGTAATGCATGTGGGAAGGCCTTCATTGATAGGTCATCTCTTTCTAAACATCAGAGAGTCCATACTGGGGAGAAGCCTTATGAATGTAATGAATGTGGGAAAGCTTTTAGCCACATATCCTCCCTTACTAAACACCAGAGAATCCATAATGGAGAGAAATTTTAGTTCATGGGGAAAAATTCCTTATAAGTTTAACTTATATTCAACATTAGAGAATTCATCTTAGAGAACATTGAGGTAATGTGGTGCAGTGAAAGGAGTTGGATTTAGTATCAGAGGATCTAGCTCAAATACCAGCTCTTTTAACTTACCACTTGTGACTTTGGGCAAAGTCATTTAACCTTTCTAGATCACAATTTCCTCATCTCTAAAATAAGGAAGTTGAGCAAAAGAATTCTTTAAGATTATTTCCAGTTCCAAAACGATCTTTCAAACAAAATTCATCCTTTACCCATTATAGAAATCATGTTGGTGAGCAGTAATATGAACACAAAAAATGTAGGAAAATTTTCATGCAAGGTATAGCATTTATTCAACATCACAATTGATAGTAAAGAGTAACCATATGAATATGACATGTAAGAAAGTTTCAGATATACTTCAGCTCACCTAAAACATCAAACATTTTAATGGATCTGTGATCTCATTAATGTAATTACTCTCTCCAAAGTGAGCAACTTTTTTTTTTTTCCTTAAATCTTTAAGCATTCTGGAAGTCTTTGATTCTTGTGACTCCTGTGCATGCCTACAGATGAAGCATGTGGCCTGTCAATCAGTTATCACTTACTTTCACCACATGAACATTCTAACTCATTTTCTAATCAGACAGCACTTTAGTGACATCCTCTGTGCCACTTCTCTGTGTATTTATTGATTGGGAAGTGTTGTTACAGCTCACTTATTCCCAACACTTGAATTCTTCGGAAACTATAGTATTTCATGATTCATAGCTGTTTAGCATCTCTGAAAAATATTGTTGTTTAAAAAAAAAAATATGGACCTTTGTTTCAGGAAGAAATTTGGAGTCATTTTCCAAATTCAATCCAGTCTTGAGATTGCTGCCCTCCTAACCTAAATCTTTGTTAATGTACAGTCTTTCTAAGATAAATGTACTGATAAACCAATTTTATAGGTTGTCCATCTAACTGCGTATCATCTGGACAATAGGCATTATTAAGCATTTTTTTCTTTTGTTATGATAGGCAAACTAATATTAATTGAAGTTCATATTGGAGAGTAATCATAAGAATGTGTCATGTAATTAGTTTTAATTCAGGTCAGTTCTACATGGAAAATCAGAAAATATATTTTGAATCTATAATGGATCTATAATCTTATTGGTAAGAGTATTTCCATCAGTAAAATAGATCACAGATCATCCATGTCCTCTCATTCTGAAAAAATCTTGTCCATATCTTCCATAAGTTTTCTACAAGAGCTCCAGAGTTTTATACAATCTACACAATGTTAACCACAAATGGGAACATCTGGAGGACCTTATTGTATTTATAATAAACCTTCCATTTGGATTTTTTTTTACCAAACAGCCTCCATAATGGTGACAAATAACTTGGGCAATTACATATCTCTGCACACACACCACCCATCACCCTTCTCAATTCAGTACAAAAACTAATAACACTACAACACAAAGAGGAGAAAAGTCATAACATGGTAAGTTTTATGCCTCATTTAACATTAATCTTGAGAGGTCAATTGTTTGAAGTTTATCTCACATTTTTCAAGGGATCTTATTTTATTTCAAATACGTATAGAAGTAATTTTAAGAACAACAAATTTAAAGAAGTTTTCTTTTAACACCAGTTCCCTAGGTGTTGACTTATCCCACATGTTGCCTTTTAACAGAGGACTTAAACTATAGCATTCTTTTCTGTTTTATTAGCCATTTAATATAGTTAATTATGCAGTGGCACTAAAATAATGAAACTGACATTTTATAGAAATATACTAGAACTAGTGAATCCAATTGAGAAAATTCATTTTAAGGACACATCTGCTCTTTGCTACCTCACCTTTTACATAACTTTAATTTTGGTAATAAGAAAAGAAATTTTTTTCTTTACATTTACCCTGAATTAGTCATAATCTTAGAATCTCGGCAGATTAAATTGTATTTTCTTTAAATTTCTATGTATTTTCTATTCTCTGCTAAGCTCTTATTAAATAATGTAGGAAACTATTGCCTGAGTTTTATTCCTGACACCTAATTAATCTTTTTTTCCCCTCTCCTTCTGAGCTCCTTGCTAACACAGGGACTGTTGCAGATGGCAGGAGACATTTAATAAATGCTTATTGAAGTGAATAAGTAACTACAAGTTATATTGAGGAGGGAGAAAGCATCAACATGACAGTTTCATAAAATATAAACTAACAAAATTAGAGTAAATGTCCAGAAAGCTTATGTAGTCAGAACTATTTGTTTTATAATTCTATTCCATTGTTGTATTTTTCTATTTCTTAAATCTAATATCAGATAGTTTTGATGATTAATGTTTTTGAAGTGCAATATGGTAATATATGCTTCATTAACCTTTTTTATAATTCCGTAATTTTCATAACTCTTTTGTGCTTTTGTTATTTTATCTCTTTCTAAAAAGTGACTAATTTATATTTAGTATTAGCATCATTCAGTGTGTTAGTGAGGGAATACCTTCTTCAACTGAAGATTTGTGGCAACCATTTGTAACTTGCAGGTCTAGCAACTTGCAACTTATCTGGGATTGAAGGAAAGCAAATGAATTTCTCATGATCACAGGGCTGGTGGGCTTTGATTCTAGTTCTTCCTGACTCCAAAGTGCAACACTCTATCCTTTCTTGATATTGTATTACAGCTATGTATTAATATGAAAAATAATGACTTTTTTGTTGTATTACATCGTTCTAACCATTTCAGAGGCCATCTCTCCAGTTATTTTCTTTATTTCTGTCATACAATTTGAAAACTCTCTTTATAGAGGTCTTGCATCTTAGTAGTTTAATGCTCAATAGTTGATATTTTTATTATTGTAAAAAGTATTTTTCTTTCTATAATTTTTCTTTCTTTTTCTTAGTGATATATAAAAATGCAGATAATTTTTGTTGGTTTATCATATCCCCTTCTTAACAAAGACAAGTATTTCTTAATACTTTCTGAGACTAATTAATTAGTCCTGATTCTGATTAGCTTTTAAGATTACATTGAGATCCAGTACATTTCAATCTTTTGGATTTTCTAAATATATAACTATATTATTTGGAAATAAAGATTGCTTATTCATTACAAAATTCTTTTTTTCATTTGTTTTTATGCCTTATTGCTATAGCTTAAGCATTCTGAAACAATGATGAATGTTAATATTGAAAGTGAACAAATCTGTTTGAGTAGGAATGTTTATAATGTTTTTCTATTGCAGATGATGTGGTTTTAAATAAATACTATATAAAATTATATTTTGATACTCCAGTGGATCCATGATCTCATGATTCAATAAGCATTTTTATTTATTTATTTATTTTTTTATTTAATAGCTTTTTATTTACAGGATATATGCATGGGTAACTTTACAGCATTAACAATTGCCAAACCTCTTGTTCCAATTTTTCACCTCTTACCCCCTCACCCCCTCCCCTAGATGGCAGGATGACCAGTAGATGTTAAATATATTAAAATATAAATTAGATACACAATAAGTATACATGACCAAAACGTTATTTTGCTGTATAAAAAGAATCAGACTCTGAAATTCAATAAGCATTTTTAAAGCATCTATGATGTGCCAAGCGTTGGGAAGACACAAAGTTTACATAAAATAAAAGGATTTCATGGACTTTCCATTCCAATAAAGAATTCTCTCTCTCTCTCTCTCTCTCTCTCTCTCTCTCTCTCTCTCTCTCTCACACACACACACACACACACACACACATTTTACTATAGAGGATGCTCATAAGGAAAAGTAATCACTAAGGGTTAAATGATATCAAGCGATCCAATTGAAATTAACTTAAATTAGTAGTGGATAAAATAAAATTTGAAGCAGTTAAATGGCACAGTGGAGTCAGGAAGACTCATCTTCCTCACCTCAAATGTGGTCTCAGACACTAGTTGTGTGATCCTAGACAAGTCACTTAATCCCATTTTCCTTAGTTTCATTCTCTATAAAATGAGCTAGAGAAGAAAAAGGCAAAACATTGCAATACCTTTGCCAAGAAAATACCAAATAGAGTCATGAAGAACTGGACCCAAATGAAAAATGATTGAAACACAAGAACAAAAATAAAATCCATTTCGTGACTTTTCCCCTTGATAGTCAACAGTCAAGAAATTGTGCACTAGAGCTTACTAACTAGGCATCTCAGATAAGAAAAGGTAGAACATTATAAAGGTAAGAGATTATCAACAAGTCAAGGCTGGGTAATGAAGTAAGAAAGAGAAACCAGAGTGGGTGAAATGGGCTATGCAAATAAGAATGGGTAAAGGGCCAGAGGTCAAAAAGAACAGATTAGATGTAGTAAGTAAGATAGAAGAGATAAAAGTATAGATGGCTTGAAAGTAAAATTTCAAAGGTCTCTTCTCTCTTAGATTATAACAATAGTGTCTTAATTAGTCTCCAGCCTCTAATATAATATTTACATAAGAGAAATAACACACTCCTATACTATATGTTGAGCAAGCAATTATACAAACATTAGAGGCAACCATCAATCTGAAACTTTTTGGATAGAATAATTAGTTTATTATAAATAAAATCATAGCTTTGATTGATTTATTTTATTTTTTATTTTCAAAACATTCAAAAATAATTTTCAACATTCACCTTTGCAAATTCTTGCAAATTGTTCTCCCTCTCTTCCCCTCGCTGTTCCCCAGCCAGCAAAGGGGGGAAATATCATGTTGTGATCCACATTCAGTCCCCAAACTCCTTTCTGTATGTCGATGGCTCTCTCTATCACAAGTCTACTGGAATTGGCTTGAATCATCTCATTGATGAAAAGAGCCATGTCCCTTAAAGTTGATCATCATATAATCTTGTTGCTGTGCACAATGTTCTTTTGTTTCCACTTACCCTTGTAAGTAAGATATATTGTATTGTAAGATATATTTTAAAGGAAATTTTAAGAAATAGTGATTTATGAATTATTAAAAATTCAAGTAAAGTACTCAGAATTTTTAAGCAATGTGGGACATATTAGAAATTCAAGAAATAAATACAGGACATTAAAAGGAATTAACTGCTTGGAACATAGAGAGTATACAACTAACATCAAAATGAGAGATTTTGTGCCAATATGATATGATATATTTTAAAACTTATCTATCTTTTATCTATTTTTAATATTAAAATTATTTTAATTATTATTAACACATTTATATAATATACTACTAATCATATATAATTATATGTTACATAATTAGCACAATATTAATAATTATTAATATTTTTGTTTAATGTAATATTCAATATGTTTCATAATCAACATATTAGTCCTGGCATACAAATTGTAAATAAACAATATCTTTTTTAACTGCTGGGTGTGCTATTAAAATAGTTTGGAAAATACTAGAATTTATGAGATTTGCCCAAGGAAACACAGCATAAATCAGGACCTGGCCTGCTGTAGGTCAAGTTACCTTGCAATAGTTGTTACCCTGAACTGAAGTCTGCCTCCTGGCAGATTATAACCATTACTTCTTGTCAAAATTTAAAAGTGGATTTCCAAAATCAAATTTATCATTTCTGACATATAAAAAATAGTGATTGAAATGTCTTGTGGCACAAAGGAGAAAAAGCTGGATTTGGAATCTGGAAGGTTAAAATTCAAACTCTGCCTTAGAAACTATTTTGAAAGTATTATTTATTTATGTTTAACATTTTTTCCTTTCTAAATTTTGAGTTTCAAATTTTCTCCCTTCCTCTCATACCCCTCTCCCCCTTACTCACTGAGAAGGCAAACAATATGACATACATAAATCATGCAGAACATATTGCAATATTGCATATTATCCATGTTGTTTTCTCCCCTGCCCTCAAAAAAAAAAGAAAGTGAGGAAAATTATACATCAATTTGCACTCAGAATTCATCAGTTTTTTCTAGAGGTGGATGAAAAATCATCATGAGTCCATTGGAACTGTCTTGGATCATTGTAGCCAAGTCTTTCACAACTGATCATCATCAAGACATTGCTGTACTGAGCACAATGATCTCAGAGTTGTCTCACTTCACTTCCCATAAGTTCATATAGGCCTTGCCATATATCTCTGAAACCACCCCAATCCTTCATTTCTTATAGCACAGTAGTATGCCATCACAGTCATATACCATAACTTGTTCAACCATTCCCCAATTGATAAGCATCCCTCCAATTTCCAATTTTCTATGTATTTAAGAAAGGCCTTTATGAGAGAAACTTGCCATAAATTTTTACTTCCCCTTATTATTTCTTTTAATGAAGTCTATTTTTGTTTTTGATTTGTCTGAGATTATGATTGCTATCCCTCCCTTTTTTATTTCAGCTAAAGCATATTAGATTCTGCTTCAATCCTTTATTTTAACTCTGTGTGTGCCTTTCTATATCAAGTGTGTCTCTTGTAAACAACATATTGTAGGATCTGGTTTCTAATTCATTCTGCTGCCTGCTTTCATTTATGAATGAGCTCATTCTATTCACCTTCACAGTTATGATTACTGTGTATTTTCTTCCATCCCATTTTCTTCTGTTTTTTTTTTCTCTCCCTATTCTGTCCCTCCTCAAACGTTTATTTTTCTTCTAATCATGACATACTTTAATGTGTTCCCTTTTTATCATCCCTTTCCCCTTCTCTTATCTCATTCCTCTCCTTTTCCTTAATGAATAAGATAGATTTCTGTACCCAACCAAGTGTGTATATATATATATGTTCTTCTTTCTTTGAACCAATTCCAATGAGCTTGAGTTTCAGTCATTGCTTGCTACTTCATTCCTGCCCACCCTTTTCTGCTTCTCCTTTTCACCTTCTCCTAGTGCATCCCTCTTCTTCACTCATTCATTTTTTCTTTTGGAGATGATTCCAAGATAACCGACTCCCACCCTTTATGTAAATTCCTTTTAACTGCCCTAATAATAATATAACTCTCAGAAGTTATATGAATTATCTTCCTATACAGAAATGTAAACAGTTTAAATTTAAACTTTATTATTTCTCTTTCCTGTTTACCTTTTTATGATTCTCTTGTGTTTTGTATTGAAAAATCAAACTTTCTATTCAACTTTGATCTTTTGATCAAGAATACTAGGAAGTTCTTTATTTCATTGAATATTCATTTTTCCCTGAAGAATTATACTCAGTTTTGCTAGGTAAGTTATTCTAGTTTTTAATTCTAGCTCCTTTGCTTTATGAAATATCATATTTCAAGTCCTCCATTCCTTTAAAATGGAAGCCACTAAATCTTGTGTGATTCTATTGTTTCCTTCTGGTTTCATGCAATATTTGTTTTTCTATTTTATTCTCTGGTAATTCTATAATATCAGAGCAGTTTTCCTTGATAATTTATTGAAAAAGAATATCTAAGATTTTTAAAATCATTTTCCAATGAGATATTTCGCATGTTTTCCTATTTTTCATTTTATTTTATTGTTTCTTGATGTCTAATAAAGTCACTACTTCCATTTGCCTGATCCTAATTTTTAAGCAATTATGTTCTTCATTGAGCTTTTTATCTCTTGTTCCATTTGACCAAGTGTGCATTTTTTTTTCTTTTAAGTTTTGTTGATACAGTACTGTTACTCCAATATGCTGTTCCCTCCCCAGTGGGAGGGATTTTTCACTTGGTTTTTCTTTTTTGTGAATTTTTAAATTTTATGCTTAAATACAAAATTAGAAAAAGAAATTAAAAACATTATTATGTACAAAGCATACTAGAAGAAAGAATTCAGTATAAAACAACAAATTTCCACTTTAAGAAAGCCTATATTGTTGTGCTACAGTTCCCTTTTATTGTCCTGATTCAGTTTCCCTAATTGTCCTGCCTCAGTTTCCTTAAATTGTTCTGCCTCAGTTTCCCTGAATTGTTTTGCCTTAATCCCCCTGGTTTACAACCCTCCCTCCTGATCATTAGGACTAATGTAATTTAGTCCTAGTTATTCTAAAGTTATAAATTGTGAATGTATAAACTCAAGATAAGGGGGAGTTCAGACTTCCTAGCTCCTAACTCCTCCTAAGTCATAAAGAATTTATGGTTCTACCCCCCAACCTGTCAGAACTGGATTGATGGTCCCTGCCTGGAGATTCCTGCTCACCAGAGTTTGGACTTCAACCCCTTCTATCTTTTTTAGCTACCTGAGTTTAGAGCTATATATGTATGTCATTGAGAACTCACATTCGAAGCTGGATGCTTTGCATATCAGCCCTGGGGGCAACATAGCCCCCTCAGCCCCCATACAATCTCTCCCTCTCAGAAATCCAAATAAAATATTAAAAACTCTCTAATCTCTATCTTACCTCAGTTTCTCCCGCATTACAATATAATAAATACTACACATTGTTTTCAAAGCTGCCCAGTTTTTCTTTTACTTCCTTGTTGGTTTCTTTTGTTTTCTGTTCCTTCCTCACCCTGCACTTCAAAGAAGGCTTCAGTTAAGTGTGGATATATATACATATACATAGATATTTACACTCATACACATATACATAAGACTATACTATGTTTAATTCCTCCTATCATCTGTTTCTTTGAAGGTAGATAGCATTGTCTTTCATATGTCCCAGTCTTTCCATGTTTTTCTTTTTTTAAAAAAATTTTATTTAATGTTTGTTTTAGTTTTCCCAATTACATGTAAAAATTTTTTTAACTTTTTTTTTTTCAAATTTTGAGTTCCAAATTTTCTTCTTTTTTCCATTGACAGAGGCAAGTAATTTGACATAGGTTATACATATGTACACATGCAAAAACATTTCCATGTAAGTCATTCTGTAAAAGAAAACAAAGACAAAAAACCCCAGTACATTTAACTCACTTGACACTTATGCCCAAGTCTGTAATGTTCTCCCTCTTCATGTCCACCTTGTGACTTCCCTGGCTTCCTTTAAGTCCCAGCTAAATCTCATCTACTACAGGAAGTTTTTCCCAAAATGTCTTGATTCTAGTGCCTTCCCTCCATTAATTATTTCCTTTTTATCATGTGCCTTGCTTGTTTGTATATATTTGCTTGTTGTCTCCTCCATTAGATTTTAAGCTCCTTGAGGGCATGGACTATTTTTTGCTTCTTTTTGTATACTCAGGACTTAGTGTAAGACCTGGTACATAGTGGGAACCTAGTAAATCCATAGGTATTGACTGACTCTATCATGAGGTCAAGAAAAATAAAGTTAAAAAAAATGTATTTTTAATCTGCATTTAGGCTCTACCAATTCTTTCTCTTTTGCATGTTTTTCTAAGTCAACCAGCTCATAATTTCCTATACCACAGCATTATTCATTTCTAGATTCAAATAGTATCTTCCTTCCATGCATCTTTGAGGTTAATCTGGGCCACTTAAAATCAGAATGACTTGGTTGCTCAAAGTTGTTCTTAAAACAATACTGTTGTTACCTCTATACAGGTATATACCTCTATTCTCTTAGTTCTGTTCATTTTTCTCTTCATTGTTGCATGGAGGTCTTTCCATACTTTTCTAAAAATCACTAAATTCATCATTGCTTATAACAAAGTTACATTCCATGATGAACATATATCATAATTTGTTTAGCCATTACCCAATTTACAGGCATCCCTGCAATTTCCACTTCTTTGCCATTACAAAGAGATCTGCTATAAATATTTCAGAACATTCTTTTCCATTTTTCTAATTCATCTTGGGAAACAGGCCTAACAATGCTATTTCTGAGTCAAAGGGTATAGACAGTTTAATAACTCTGCACATAATTCCAAATTTCTCTTCAAAATGGTTGAATCAGCTCATAGATCCACCAACAATGAGTTAAGGTCCTAATTTTTTCACATCCCCTCCAACATTTATAAATTTTCCCTCCTATAATTTTAGCCAATTTGATAGGTATGAAATGATATCTCAAGATTATTTTAATTTGCAATTTAATGCTTTAATTTATTGATTTATTGCATTTTTATATGACTATAGTTTTGGTTTCTTTATTGGAAAACTGTTCCTATCGTTTGACCATTTATCAATTAAGAAATGACTTGTGTTCTTATACATTTGACAATATTCTTTACATATTTGAGATATGAGATCTTTATCTAAAGAAATGTCTACAACAATTTTCCTCCAGTTTTCTTCTTTTCTTCTGATGTTGACTACATTCATTTTATTTGTACAACCTCTTTTTAATTTGATGCAATCAAAATTATCCATTTTATATCTCATGATACTCTAGTTTATTCATAAATTGTTTGCCTATCCGTATGTTTAATGGAGAAATTTTTTTTTTAAATGTCAAATTTTCTTGTATCTTGCTTTATATCTAAGTCATGTATCCATTTTAACTTTAACTTGGTAAATAGTGTAAGATATTGGCCTATGTTTAATTTCTGCCAGACTGCTTTCCAGGTTTCCCAACAAATTTTACCAAATAATGAATTCTTGTACCAAAAAACTTCCATTATTACACCTGTCAAACACAGGGTAAATATATTCATTTGCTGTTCTAGGTTGTATGCTTACTCTGTTCCACTGATCTACCTTCCTATTTCTTAGTTCCAGAGAGATTTGAAAATTATTTTCTTATAATATAGTTTAAGATCTGATATTGCTAAACTTTCTTCCTTTTTATATTATTGTATCACTTTTTTTTATCATAACTTTCAAGTGATCTTATTATTTTCTTATGTTTTATCATTTCATGGTATCTTTTAGCATCATTCACTTTCCCTTGCCCAATTCTAATTTTTAAGTTGTTTTCTTCCTTAAAATTCTAGATCTCCTTTTCCAGTTGGTTGACTCTTTTTAAAATTTTCTTGGTTTGCTTGGGTTGTTTTCTTTTTCTTCTAATTTTTCCTCAATCTTTTAAAAAATTGATTTTTAAAGTTCTTTTTAAGTTCTTCCAAGAATTATTTTTGGGCAGGTGACCATTTGACTTTACTCTTTAGAGTAGGAGAGGGTTCTTTTTTCCCTTTTAAGTATCTTCCTCTAATAGTGAACCCCACTCTTCTCTATTCCCATAGTAGCTGTCTATGGTTATTTTTTTCTCCTTTGCGTGTTCATTTTTTGTATTTATTTTTAGCAGCTTATTATTATAATGACCTCTAATCCCAGGGTATGGGGAATGGTGCCTCTGATCTCAGGTCCTTCCTACTTTTTTTGAGCTTTGTCCAGGATCCAACCTCAGCATTCCTTTTTTGCTCCAACCCACAGCTAGGGCCCCTAGCCACATTATGCTGAAATTCTCTTGCTCTCTGAAAATCCTCCAGTGGCTCTAACCTTTACTTCTCTCCTTTGGCCTGAAACAAAAACCAGGAACTCAGCTCTTGAATGAGAGTCTATAGCCAGCAGCATCTCACCCCACTGCTTCTGCATTCACCGGCAAATACTAGTCTCTTCTTCCCTTCAGCCACATCTCAGCAGTAGAGGGTCCTTCACCTTTCTCCTGCTTGGATATCTGATCCCCCACACTGGGAGGCAAGAATTTCTGTGGCTGAGGCTACCTCCCAACCTTGCTTGTTTTTTAGCAGAGAAATCCTAGAGGTGTTTTATCAGAGAAATCCAGTCTGAGGATCTGTCTTAAGATCTTTCCTCAAGTCTTTTCCAGGAGTCCCAGGAGAACCACTGCTCTGCTCCAACTCTTGTTTATTCTTGCCACGCTATGTCCACTCTGAGGCACAATTTTGTCTTGTTTCCTTTATATCTTAATACTTTTTTGTGTTTAATGATGAGTAGAGTCTTCCAAAGAACAGGAGCCTAAGACAGGACCAAAAGGGACCAAAGGGGGACCAAGGCATGAGTGGAGGGCCTACTTACCTAAGTCTATAAAATAAAAAATCAGATCAATGTAACAGACTAGACAAGGGAGAATCAGAAACAATAAAACTAAATAGTCTAGTGTTCTACAAACTAGACAATAAATTCATAGGGAAAAACTACCTATTTGAGTTTAGTTTTTTTTAAAGATTGCTGGAAAAACTGGAAAGTCATCTGGAAGAAATTTGGCTTATATCAAAACCTTATACTATATTACACAATATGTGCTAAATGGATACATAACATAAAAATTAGAAGAGGGGCAGATCATTACACCTCTTAGAGGTATGGATAGAAGATATAATCTTAACTAAGCAAGAGATAGAGGTAACTATAAAAGAGAAAACAGATAACTATAAACAAACACTCTTGCATAAAAAAAATTAATGTATCTAGTGTAAGAAAGTAAGTGGTCAAATGGTAGAAATATTATGTCCAATTTCTCTGATAAGACTGTTTAATATCCAAAAATATATGAATAATTAGCATCTGCAAATAAAGATAAAAAAGATGGGAATACTTGATGTTGGAGAATTTGTGGGAAGATAGTTGTTCATTGTTGGTGAAATTGGGAATCATTATAACTATTAGAATTATGCAAATAAAATAATCATATATACATATACTTTAATCCAAAGATTCCATTTCTGTGTTTATTCCTCGAGTGGACCATTGATAAGAAGAAACTCTTCATATAACTAGAGTATTTTTATTAGTACTTTTTATGATCGCTGAGATTGTAAATAAAATAGATGCCTATAACTGGGGGAATGTCTAAGTAAACTGTGTTACATGAAAGTAATGGAATATTACTAAGCTATAAGAAATGAGGAATGACTATAGAGAAGTCTATAAAGATCTTCTGAACTAATGTAGAGTGAAGCATCGGAGCCAAGACAACAGTATACACAATGACTATAACAATGTTAATGAAAAGAAGCATCACACACAAAAAATAATGAATGTTGAAATATTATAAACAACAAGCATGGCTAAAAAGAAGGGCATGAGAAAGCAATCCATCTTACCTCTTTGTAGAGTGGGAGCTCCTCAACTGTTCATATTTACATATGGAACTTTTTTGATGTGTTGAACAGTTCTGATTGTTTTCTTTTTTGTATTTAAAATTACTATTTGTCAAATGGGATGTTCTAGAAAGGAAGGAATGGGAGGAACAGTGGGAGAAATTATAGTGATGTAAAAAAATCAATAAAAACATTTAAAATGAAAAAAATATTATAAAAGGAGGAGTAGAGGATGAAATCTAGGAAATATAAAAAAGATTAATAAAATTTATTTTTAAATAAGTATTTATTGATATTTTCTGTTTCTTACGTCACCATGGTTTCTATGTATCTGCCCCTTTTCCTTTCCCCTACCCCCTTTTTGCTTTCATTAATTTTCAGTTGTATCTATACTTTGTGATGTCATTTGGGATTTTCTTGGCAAAGATAATAGAGTGTTTTGTCATTTCCTTCTCCAGCTCAGTTTACAGAGGAGGAACTGAGGCAAACCGGGTTAAATGACTTGTGCAACTCTTAGGTGGCCACATTTGAACTCAAGCCTTCGACCCCAGACCCAGTGCTCTATCCACTTTGCCACCAAGCTACCAACTCTTCATTTCTTATGGCACAGTAACATTCCATTATATTCATGAATGGGAAAAACTGAGTGAAGACTTCTCATAAGGATGTGGCTTTGACCTTTGCCCTGATTGTGCCCTGAGACTTTGCAATAACAAGTTGAGCTGTAGCTAAAAGCTGCAGGTGTTCCATCATCTCAGCTAAACAAACATTTCCCTACTGTTCCCCCCCCCCCACACCCCCCCCCCCCCCCCCCCCACCCGTTAGCATTTAAGTACCTAATATGGTAAAGTGCGTTCTGGGTCCATATTTAGTCCCTGGGTAAATTAGAATTCTCCAGCCAATGGGAGGAAAGGTCGGAAGGTGAAGTGGGGGCTTCTGGTTAGGGTCTATATAATCCTGTGTTTGCATTTTGCACTCTACTGATACCTTGTCTGTTGGGAGTTGCCCTTTCTCCCAAGATCATAATAAATCCTTCCTGCTTTTTACCTTGAGAGTCTCTGATTTTAATTTGGGTAAGAGCTCTATCCCACATATTCATATTCCACAATATGTTTAGCCAGTATATAGACTATTCTTTAACAAATAGCAGGTGGTTTTAATGATTGCTGTTTCAAATTTAGTTTTTGAGGTCTGGAAGAACTATTCTGCTTAAATCTTTACCTTTGTCATTTCCCTTGATATTCTAGATCTTTTGTTTTTCCAAATGAATTTTATTATTTTCTCAAGATCTGCAAAATATCCTCTTGTAACTTGATTATAAAGCATTACAATGTAAATTAATTTGGGAATATTGTCATTTTAATTTTATTGGCATGATCTAACCAAGAACACTGAATATTTCTGCAGATATTTATGTTATTCTTTATTTATGGGCCACTTTGTAATTGAACCTATATATATATATATATATATATATATATATATATATATATATAATGCATTGACAAGTTTATCCTCAGAAATTTTATGTCTTCACTACACACCTCTAAGATTGGCTAAAATGACAGGAAAAGACAAGGATGAATGTTGGAGGGAATGTGGGAAAACTGGGACACTGATGCATTGTTG